>NC_043989.1:12244749-12594332 GCF_902150065.1 Myripristis murdjan
TGTTAATTAGTCATCTACCCACTGTCACAGAGAGAACAAATTGGCACACTCACAAACAAAAGAAGGGGGAAATGTCCTCCACAGGACAGTGTCCTAATTGTGATACTTGAATAGATCCTTTGGCACATGGTTTGGTTGCAGTGTAATCTGCTTATCTGTATTTTTCCTCCATGGTCAACTATGAGGCTGCAGCCTAGAGGACTCATTTCACCCTTAATCGCTCTTGCACAAATAGATCATCGCTCTGTCTTTCACCACTGCTTTGTTGAAGCTCTGAATTTGATCATCTAATGTCACCAATTCTATGAGATAAAACTGTTTCTCATGAGGCAACCTAATTATAAGTGTCCATATTGCTGTGTAGTTTATTGTTTATCTTGACATCTATTGCACACTCAGCTGTTCTGGTGGGGATCCCTCTTTGACTTGACCCACCTAAGGTTTCCTCCAGTGTTTTTTTTTTTTTTTTTTTTTTCTAATAAGCTTTTCTTGGTCATTCCTTGGATACACTGATGGTCTAAGGCTTGTGATGCCAGGCTAAATATGATAGGTAGGCTTTCTATTTCCTGCTGGGAATTGTATTATTGTGTCTTGTGTTTAGTTTGTTTCATCATTCTGTTTTTCTGTTCTATTTTTGATTGTTGACTAGTTGGATCTAGGGAGGGTCATTGTGAAGTCCTTTGAGACATGCTTGGGGTAAACAGTTAAAGCCATCCCCAATGATCTTTTTTTCAGCTGAGCTGTGCCTGAGGGACACAGCTCTTGAGAACTAAATATTGTTCTGAATTCCCCAATCGTGATTTGTTGATCTGTCTCATCCTTTTGACCAGCGTAGGGAGCAGAGATTCCTTTTGAATTCAGAATTCTACGTTTCTCCAGTGTGATGGACAGCAGAGGGCTAATAATAGTGGCTTCCATACACATCTGTATCCCTTGCTATATAATGTGGAGGTCAATGTTTTCTATGCCTCATATATTAGACTTTTCCCAAGGCCTCTGGGCAAACAAGCCAAAATGTCCTTTCTGGACATTAAAACAAGGTGTGTGAATGGATTTGAAGCCATCCTCACCATGTTTGCATTCCACAACAGAGGTAAACTTTTTAAAAATCTTTTTTCTCAAAGCTTCATTTCAGCCATCTTTGTTTTTCATAGATGGTTCTCTGTTGCAACAATAGTGGAGAGGGATTTGTTTTCTGGCTAAGACGTCCCATTAGTCTCTTCCCTATACAAGCCATTGATACATTGCTCTTAGGAGTTTGTGCTATTTTGTTTAGAGTTTCTTGGATCAGACATTTCCATATATGCTACACATTATATGCAGAATTTCCTTTGCCATGGCTATGATATGCTTAGCTATGATGAGATACTGTATGAATAACCTGCTGATTAAGAAATAATTTGCTAATAGCTAGTGCACTAAGCTGGTGAATATAGATGTTTGGCTTGGGAAGAGGCTGATGATTTGTGTTTGGCTTAGCAAATAGGGATAGAACAAATCTTCCTGGATGAGGTTTCTCAATTGACCCTGGGGGCAGAAAGACATTTAACTGTTCAGTGTTAAATTACTAATATCCTCCTATCAAAACCTGAAGTGCAGTGGCTACTTAAGTGTAAAGCTATGCAGAAAATTGATTCTCTCTTTTAGTTAATCTTTTTGTCATTGCAGAATTTATCAGTATTCAAATACTTACAGGCACTGATGCTATAAATCTAAAACAATGGTAAAAATAACAACTAGTGACATGAAGATGAACCTGTATGAAGGCAGTACTGATATTGAACCCATATGCTGAAGTTGAAGTTGGCTAGTTTGGGAATTCTATTGCAGGTGTTTCCAACCCAAAATGGTCTGTCAACTTGTGTCCTAATATGCATACATGTTTTTGCATCTTATTATATATGAATTGACTTGTGTAATTTTCTTTAGAGAGGTTTCAAAATGACATTTGGGAATATTACCTTATGTTTAATTTAACAATGTCATATTGTGATCAGTACCATACAGTCTCTTATTACAATGCGTACATTTCATTCTGATGTGAATGTCGTAGCGCTGAGAACACTTTTTTCCCTCTTACAGTGAAGAAGGATGTGGAAGAAACTGATGATAGAATGACCCAATTCAAGAAAAAGGCGAAAGAGCTTCGGATCCTTGACGGCAAAACAGCACAGAATCTTTGTAAGTACATGCAATCATGTCCATCTTGAACCGCTTGTAGATCTGACATCTCTAACATAAATTTCAGCTGTGACAGTGTTTTATACTGCATTTTACAATCAATATCTCCCAAATTCCCATGTTGAAAACCATCTGTTTCTGAAGTGCTATTATTTGTTTGGTATGACAATGACAACCCTTACATGTGTCAGTAAAGCTGATTTTATTTTCCTTGACACGCCATTTACGTCCACAAACAGCTTTGTAATCCCATAATGTAGTATATGTTATACTTTTTCATCTGAGCCTTTTGGAAAATGCATTCCTGCCAATCGTCCAGTGATCACCACAACTGCATATAGATTGCATCCAAGCTCTTCATCTGTCATAATTTGTAAAGTAAATGCCAGACAGAATGAAACACTAAAGCTATGTGTGGGTGTTGTGATAGTCCCTAGGAGCCTGCGTGAACCAAATCTCAACCTCTGACCTTGGCTTCATTTTAGTGCTGTCAGATGTGGCAGGGGGGAGGTTTCTTGGCATGGTGATCATCTCAGCTTGGATATAAGTTAACAATAAAAAGCTTATGCCTCAGTGTTGTACTGACAGCTCACACCCCTACACCTCTTCTTCCCACTATGAACCCCCTTGGTCCCATCTCCATAAAGTGTGTGTATGAATTCATTACACCAAGAAATGGGTGACTGCCGGGAGCCTTCTGTTGATTGATGGAGGGAGCATGAGAAAGCAATTTTTATTGTGTCCCCCACCCTTTAGGGATTTCTGCTGCAGCCTGGATATCCCTTACCTCAGAGATACAATATAGCCGATAACTCCTCATGAAATATGCATGTTAAATGCTAAGATTACAGGTCACAGAAACCTACCCTTCTTCTGTTTGTCCCTGTTTTTGTTTTCTCTTATACGGGAAGAGTAGAGGGATATGCAGTGGAATACATCAGTCTGAGATGAATATATTTATAGGTGAAGCATAAATCGCTATGTACTGTGGTTGATGGTTGCACAAGTGGGAGCACGCTAGAATGTCAAAATACTCTGAGGAATATATCTCAGAAATATCAACAACTATGCGCCCCCCATCAGTTGACAGTGGCACGTAAGAACTTCATGCCATTGCCTCCTCTGTGAACCGAGACAGATTGAGTTCATCAGTGAAAGTATTTGGGTAATGGCAGGAATGGACAGACAAATTAAACATAAGGATGACACACAGAGGGGTGTGTCCTGTGTGTGTGTGTGTGTGTGTGTGTGTGTGTGTGTGTGTGTACATACCCATGCATGTGCATATGTACAAGTGCCAGTCTTTGCATGCCATTGCCTGAGCCTGTGTATGGATAGTGAGACTGTTGCTGCTATCTTTGATTAGAGTCCTGTCAGATGGGCTTCAGTTTTGGAAGGAAGCAAAAGGAAGTGTAGAAATTCTGACCTCCAGAGTGGAGGTGACTGGGAGACCTGTGCTACACAGCGCCCCATGTCGCCTTTGACACACTGAATCATAGATCACATTCACTGCCAGCCCTTGACCCCTTTAAGATGCCTTTTCAATTTTGATGTGTACTGGGGTTCAAAGGTCAGGATTGGTGGCTGCAGTGTGGATTGGTGGTGGGATAGAAGTTATGATAGAGATGGCAGTGCCAGTTTGTGTGATCTGATGTAGTGATTATGCATACCATTACTAAGCCAGCCTGATAAAGCTTGTCTTTTTCCACTGAGCTTGCACCTCACTGAGGGCAAGATGAACAGGCCTGCCTACACATTCTTCCATGAGCATGAATTATGCAACTTTCCCAGAAACGGGATGAGCTGTGATACACCATATCTTATGATTGTGTAAGGTGCTAACTCTTCTAAAATAGGCACTTCATCAGCCTTTGACTGATAGTCTCCAGACCACAGGATTTTACAAAAAGGCTTAAATTCCCTTTGTGAAATATCATGTATGAATTTAATGTTTTCCCCATAGCATTTGTTTTTGTTTTGTGCTCTCTAAATTTCTCTAAATAGGCAGACATCGCAGAGTGTGATGTGTGATAGTTGGAACCCTGAAATATAACTGTATTTGCAGTAAAGGGCTCATAAAAGTTTGTCAAGCCATATTACAGACATATTTAGCCCTATTGCAATACATTCTCTCTCTCTCTCTCTCTCTCTCTCTCTCTCTCTCTCTCTCTCTCTTTCTCTCTCGCTTGCTCTTTTGCTCTATCTCTTCTAATTAATGCATTCATGTTCTCGTTAATGATACCATTAGTATTACTTGCTTATGTTTAAGATTAGAAAAGTATCTAAAAGTATTTTTCAATGCAAACGTTTTCACTTATGAAACAATACATTTCACATGATTTCTAGAGATGATTTTAGTTAGTGAAGTTCAGTCCATTCCTTGAGTTATTTTATGGTGAAATGTTATGGGTTACTTTTTGGGTATCTCAACCTGCCTTGTCTACTTCTGTTTCAGTTTGTGATGTTTTATATGTCCCAGAAAACCTGAACTTGATTCATCCAGCTATTGGTTTTATGTGCAGGATGAGAGATCAATAAGAATAGCTTTAAGTCACGGTAAGAGAGCAAGTTTTGAGTCATGAGAAATCAAGAGTTGTGACTCTCAGGCCAAAATTCCAAGATAGGCAATGAATCAGAGAAACAGCTGTCCCCTCACATGTGTCGCTTCTGGGTCTGCCAGTAAGTGGTGGCAAGTGTGAGTGTGCAGACTGAACATTTTTGACACGTAGGGAGTTCTGCCTATTCTGTTATATATACATATATACATACATACATACTTACACAGCATATGAGATTTTAGCATAGGATAGACAACATTAGTGGTGAATGGAGAGGGAAAAATTGTGGGTTCTTGCAGATATTTGCTTATTAGATTTGACTGAAGGAATGGCATCAAATGCCAACTTGTTGGGTTAAATTCAAAGTGCAGAATTTACCGTCACCATTGGAATGCTGACTCTAAAAACTGACTCTATGCTGTCTAATACTTGCCAATGAAATAGTCAAGCAAATGGTACATTTCATACAAGAACAAGTTATCTGTTTGATTAGCAATTTTGGCAGTTATTTTGGCAGTAAACTTTACCTTCTCAAAAAATAACTATCTTAGTTTGGAGTTACAACAGACCAGTTACACTTACAAATAGTGATCAGGTGGGCTGTGCAAGCTGGAAAAGATGGGACAAAATGAAACCAATGATATTTTTCATAATTCTTGACATAAAATACAACAACCATGCCAATCAATTCAATCAATGATTTAAAGTGTAACAGTCTGTTATTTGTAAAGCCCAAATGCCTCATAACCATGCAGAAAGCTGGAAAACTACCTTGTTCCTGTGGAAAACAGAGTTTTTCAATGGAATGAGCCTTTAAAAGCCCATGCAGACTGCCCACCATAGTCAGTGATAGTATCTGCCTCCTTCTTCCAAGCAGCACTTCTCCCATCAGTTTTGCAATTGGTACTGAGAGAAGGGTCATACAATTTGGGAAATCTCGACACCGCTATAATTAATTTGTCCTCAAAAGACATGCTTGGGCAGCTGCTGTTACATCTTGGTAATGAGAAAGTAGGTGAAAGCTGGTAGAAGCATTGTGCAATCAATGTCATCTTCTTTGGCCAAATGGATTGGTTCATGCATATTTGTATCAAGTTAACTGAATATCTTCTTTTGTCCCACCTTTCAGTCTTGCAATGTGCAAACTGCTCACTTAACACATAAAGTGAGCGAATGCAAGATACACCACTGATAAATTGCTATTTTCTAACAGAGTTTTCTTCTTTGTGCGCAGTTTGTGATGTGTGACTATGCTTACAATGTGAGTATCCCAGTATAGAATAAGCTAAATTAAAACAAAACAAAACAAAAAAAACAAACAAACAAAAAAAACATGTAAAGCTCAGTTTGATACTGTAATTCCAAGAACGTCACAAAAATCCCACAAGCTGTTTCATTCTCACACCATCGCACAGTTTTCTCACTAAATGATTCCACACATTTTAGAATCTTTTTTTGTTGTTGTTTTTTTTTTTTAGAAAATTGCATTTTTTTTTTGTTGTTGTTGTTGTTTTTTTTTTTTTTTTTTTTAGAACCTTTTTAGTTGTTTAGTTGTTATGGTAGACTTGATAGTGCCACACTGCACTATAGGCACAAAATCATAGTGGCATGACATGTTTTTCACATATGGTAGATAATATTCAGTCATGCTATTTTCTGAGGGTGGCGGTTTATGTCTGTGTTTTTGTGTGTGTTTTTTGTTGTTGGGGGGTGTCTACTCCCTCTTAGTTGTTGCGGCATCAAGTACAGGCAGCAAGTCCCGCTGCTGCAGCCATACAGCAGCTGTTGAGTGTCTCTCCCCCAGCTCATTACCAAATCTCCACCTGTGACTTCCACCTGGACCCACCATCAGCTCCAATTTCCGCCACAGGCACCCCACCTGGATAGTGAAACACCACTGCGCTGTCCCCCCAAGGACAATTTAATATACTTCTTTTTACATATTCACTCAAACTTTAATAAATGCCCCATAGGCATGACAACAGAAACAACAATAATAACTGATTATTGTTATTGTTATGTTGTTCTGGTTGCATTTGCTTTACCAAAGAATTACAAATGGGTTTTGTTTGCTTGTTTACTCCACTTTTGCTTCTTATTTATTTATTTATTTATTTATTAATGTATTTATTTATTAATGTTTGAGCAGAAATTGTATTATTCTTCCACCTTTCACTTTTACTGGTAAATCTTGATGTTTACCTTCCCAATTTCTGTCAGGGTGACACAAACAATCCTATTGAGGGGCAGAAAGTGTATTACTTTTTCCAAGTGACAAGTTAGGTCTGTGGTCATTTTGTCTGAGGAGCGATGAGTACTGAAATGTCTCTTTGAACCCTGCGGTCTAATAAAAAAAGGAGAGGAAATGACTCTCTCTTCCCTCTCCATCACAACAGCAATTTTCCTGGGCTCGTTCCGCCTGCCTTATGAAGAGATCCGGGACATTGTGCTGGAGGTAGACGAGGAAAGACTGAGTGAATCACTCATCCAGGTGAGACTGATGTTCAGTGTTGTCTGTTAGTTTTTCCAAGAGGGAAAATGTGTGTGTGAGTGAGCGAGAGACAGACAGACAGAGAGGGAGAGAGAGAGAGAGAGAGAGTGAGAGTGAGAGTGAGAGAGAGAGAGAGAGAGAGAGAGAGAGAGAGAGAGAGAGAGAGTGGGGTCAGGGATGGTGGGGATGCTTCTACTTGCTTGTGCATGTGTTCACGACTTGGAGTACGTTTTGTGTTCAGGCATGTGCAGAAATGATTTTGCTCTGTGTTCAACGTGTGTTGGCTGTTTTGATGACCCCTTTTAAAAACCAGTGTGGTTTCACTTTGACACAGCTTAGTCTCTCCTCATTCTCACATGGACCATAGAGCCCTCCATTCATCCTCTTATAATGGATGATGCAGGACATGGCTTCACAAAGTCTCCCCAGCTCCACCCTCCTTTCCTCTTGCCTTTGTCTTAAACCATGATTGATGAGCTTCCTAAAGGCTCCCAGTGTAGTCATTGTTTCTGTTTTTCTTGTCTCAGAAAGCAGTAATTGCAAATGGTCTGGGTTGTTTGAGGTAAAGATGCATCACTTGGCAACACCACAATCTGCACTGACATTGCCCACCCTATCCTGTTATCAAACATTTCAGCAGTCCTGTTTCTGTTTGTCTCTCATTTGTGAAGTAAGAGCAGTGGACCTCAGGAGTGAGCAGTGAATTAAAGAGGACTCGATTTCAAAATAATCTTGACAGCCATACAGTGTTGGGTGCATTTGTATGTGTGCCAGGGTTATATTTTGTTCACCACCAGGTGGCATCATTCATGTATGGTGCTCACTCAAGCTTGCTCTGTCAGGAGGTCTTCTGTACTTTGAAAAAAGAGAATGATAAGACCCTTGTAGTGATATATATATGTCCTCCATTTTTCCGCATGGCTTATCAACAAACACATGCACCAGAGGTAGTCTACTTTCACTCCACTACTTAGATACCAGACAGTGGTAAAAGGTGGTGAGGCAATATATATTTAGATGGTTCCTATCTAGGAGAGCGGCCCTGCAGGACTATTATTTTGAGCTCTGATAACCTTTAATTGGCTGGCAATCTGGCAGAGTACAGAGTGCAAGTTATGCCACGCCAGACATCCCCCCTCCTCCTCCTTTGTGAAGGAGAATGGAAGTTAACGTTTTGACCTTTTTCCACCTTCAGCCTTTCCTCAGCAAAGTCGATATACTGTATATCTGTCAGTAGCGCAGCCATATACCCAACTCTGTCCCCACCAGGGTCTCGTTACGCACATCACCAGACAAAATGGAATGGAAGACTGGGTAAGTCAGGGTGAGGCAAGGCAAGAAGTAGCACTCTACCAATTCTTGAAACCAGCATCAGACTGACCTTGAGGAAGGCAGTGAAACACCAGCTGCTGTGGTAGACCTGCTCAAAAGCCAGTGGTTTCAGTCTACAAGTGCATTTGTGAAATCCATATGATAGGAAATATTAATAAGCCATAATTGGGGCTTGGATGGGTTAGGGTTAGGGTTAGGGTCTAATTGATTGTGTTGGAAAAATATGGAAAAAACTAAAAAAGTTATATCAAGTACTGCTTATTAAAATAATAATTATTACCTTAAATATTGACTGTCATTTAAGCCAAAACATCGTGCAGATGCTTCAACAACATAATGGGCAGGCTGCGGTGTTCAAAAACAAGTGATGGGGAAAAAAAAAAAAAAAACTCTTTGTAGCCAACCTTAAGAATGAATAACTGCTCCACTTTTTAATCCTCCCAGTCACTATTACTGAAGTATCATTTGTGTCTTATTAGCAGCAGCTTTCCCAAACACTTTTCTGTCAGCCATTATAATGTCTATTACTTACAGCAGTAACTCTAACATTTTAAACAATAACTCATTACTCTATTCAGCTATTAAGATAAGTAATAATACTGCATGAGTTGTAATGCAAGTTATGTAACCTGTTGCTGTCAACACTGCTTCTCAGTGATCACTTTGCATCATTAGTCACACCCCAAACTAATGTGAGAAATATGAGACTTGAAGCTGGTGTCAAAGAGCAGACACATCCTCAGAGAAGATATCTCGACTGTATTAATATATTAAACCTGTTTTAGAGAATGACATGAAGTTTGTTTAGTTACATAATTACCAAATATCTTTACACCCAGTAGCCACAATAAAATTCTCAACCAGTAATAATGTTATATTGACAAATGGCAGCGACTGCTTACAGCAATGTTAGCATTAGATCTATGTTACTATTTAGCAATAAATCTAACAAGCTGCAAATCAGTCTAGGCACTGGCCCAATATGGTAATGAGGTTGCTCAATTCAGACAGGAGCTAATAAACAATGGCAAAAGCTACCAACCCAAAAGAAATATGAGCCAGGATTTTCTGTGAGACTCCGCAAACGCTTTACAGGTTTTTTACGTGTTCATGAATTAGGTATACTGAATGAGTTGTATGAGTCAGTGATAAGGAGTAGCAAAACTGACATTTATTTAAATGAAAATGTCACTGATTATTAGTCTAAAAAGTGTTGCTCGACAACTATCCTGGTGATAGAAGGGTTTAATGGTTATAGAAGATAATGTTGCAGAAGTGATCGGGCAAAATAAACGAGCTGGTAAGCAACATGTCTGTGAAATACTGTTGGAGCAATACAGAAGCACCGAGGGGGAGCAAAAAGACTTCCTGCTGGGTGACATAACCCTGAGTGTGGGCTCCATCTGCACAGTGCTCATCTACACTCATTATGCTGATTAATCACTCCACACCGCCCACTTTCAGCCGCACGCCAATCACCATTTATCCACATGGACAACTGCACACAGGCTAGAGAGACATGCCTGCCTGGCCTGGGCAATAAAAACGGTAATGTGTACACCCTTTTGTTATTGTTAGGAGGAGTGGGTGATTGTGATGATGATAATGGGTGCACTTAGAATAAAAAATAGAGGGGTGGAAATGGTGAAAGACATGCAAGGTGCAGAGTTCATTTGGAAGATGGGAAATATCTTACAAGTGCGAAGCATTGTCCCTGCCCTCTGATAGATAGATACACCTTTATTGTCATTGCAACAAGTACGGTGAAATTGTATTAAACTATTCACCTTAACTAATGCTTTGTAGTGCTTTATAGGTTTTAAGTTTTCCCATCAGTGGCAGCTACACAACTACCAAGTTGTTGCATATTGGCTAGTCCTAAAGATACCAAAAACATCAGTGACAATGATTCACAATTTGTGCTTTTCATCAAATATATAAAATAGGCCATGTCAAACAAAAAAGACATATTAACTGAGACTTGTCAAATGTGATAAAATAGGCCATGTGGAGAAAAAAAGGCATATTAACTGAGACTTGTCAAATGTGATTGCATGCTTCTAAAGGACAAAGTAGTCCATAAATAAGTCCATATAGCTATTTATGCTTGATTTTAATTTCTTATGTTTTATTAATAAGGTGTATATACAATTGATTTGATGTGCATGCTTATAACTTGTCTCCTCAATGATTTTTTACCAATATTTAAACATGGGTGTTTGAAGTCAAATTTAAGGACACTAATTATCATTCAGATCCCATGGTTATTTTCACTGGGAGAAAATACAATAATGAAAAATCTACACCAGCTCAAAATTCTGCCTTTGCTTTATTTTGCAAAGGGGTTAGTGAGGCTCGGTGATAAGCGTTGAAAGAAAAGAAAAGCAGAAGAAAGGAAAAAAGGAGGGAATCCAGGAAGGAAAAGGGTGTTTGTAAGGGATCTAAAATTCTGTAACTCAATCTTATCATCTCCCTGCTCTGTCGACATGTCTAATGTAATGATTTGTCAGCAGAATGTGGCAGCGTGCTGGCCTTGAAGTACCCCTACAATGTGTCACCCTGGCGGAGCGGATAGATTGGAGTTGATTGGCTCTCCTTATTCTGCATTAGGGCCCATCAACGCCTCAGAGATGATGTACACATCCCTGAACGCCAGCAGACAGGCCTGGCTCTCACCATCCATCCAGTTTCCATATGAATCCCTGCAATTCCAGACTTGTTTTCACATCCATGCACCCAGCGTACAGACACACATACAAATGGACAGACAGTGTCAATTATTCCCTCTCCTCTCTGCTCTCTTCACAACTGTCATTTATCATCCAACCAAGAACTATGTCTGAGAGATCCAAGTGATTTATATGTGCACACATATGTGCACACCAGCACATGCCACATGCATGAATATGAATATGAATATGCATGTGCACATGCATGTGCATTTTCTCTCTCTCCCACTCCCTTTACTTATACATTGAGATTGACGGCCAGCTGCAGTTTTTTCTTAATAGGCTTAGTAATGGTAGACAGACTTCAGTTTTAGATATAGGTCAGCTTTTTCAAAAAAAAAAAAAAAAAAAAAAAGAGTAATCAGAACAACCCGACTGCAATACCTGTATAACAATAAGAAAAAAAAGTGGACAATGAAAGACAATAATGAAAGTTGGCTCAGTGAAAAGAGGCAGCATGTCAGAGAGCCTGGCAAAGGTCTGCTTGAAAAAGGCTGACAGCCTGACAAAGCCATTCATTGCTATTGTTGGGAAGCGACAGAGGCAACAAGGGAAGAGTCCTGTGGTCTTGTGCGTGTGTAAGGAGAGCAGGCACGTGCTCAAGACTTTGGGGGCTGGTTGCGTTGTGTGTGGGTGTTGTTTGGTCCTCCAGTGTCATAAGTGTCTTTGAGCACAACCCACACCAAGGGCATGGACATCAGCACGCTCAAACTTGCTTGAGTTCTCCATGCCCTGACAAGGCTACAACCTGGGAGTGGTTCATTTGGAGTCTCCCTGCTCTTTCTTTATTCACTACACAGTTTCTGCAAATACACTGAAACAATGATGCTCTGTTCAAGGCCATAGAAGTTTATGACATTTGTCAGAAAACCTTTTTTTTTTTTTTTTTTTTTGGGGTTTTGTTTTGTTTTGTTTTGTCTCCCCCTTTTACCAGTTTTTCTCCAGCTCAGGAAGATAATTGACAAAACAACCCCAAAAAGGGAAGACCACTGTTAGGGAGCTGTTGTCTTAAGTTGGCTCTCCTATGGTGTCTTAATCTCTCCAAAAGCCCCTCACAGCCTCTTTGCCCCACAGGGAAGACTTAACTGGCATAATGATGGTATTTGGTCCCTTGCCTTGATAGCTCTTGCCAACAGAACACAAGGAGGGCAAAAATGCCCAGATAATTAATGAGCACTTGTACACCAGAAAACACTTTGTGCCGTAATCAACTGGTCCACATTCAAAGGGTTATTCATATAAGTGTTTTTATTCATGAGCATTAATTATAAGGTCAGTTCAACTGTTTTTTTTTTTTTTTTTTTAATTTTTTATATATATATATTTTTTTTTTTTTTTTTTTTGCAGCATCACTACCCTCTTATAAGTTTTTGGGGCATATCACTGAGCAAAAATTACTCGTTGATTTATGTATATGAATAAGGAAACACTACCATGATGTCTCAGCATGAGTTCATTCTTTTTCTTCTTCTTCTTATTATTATTGTCATGTTCCTTCTAAATTGTGCCAAGTAATTTATCACATTGATGAAATAGCAATATTTTATTAATCACCAGTCGTTGCTCCATTTGTTGCCAGAAAAATATATACGTGTGTGTGTGTGTGTGTGTGTGTGTGTATATACATATGTATATATATATATATGTTTTGAAGGCATGTTGATATTAATTAATATTATTTCTTGGGAACTTAGTGTCCCCCCTCATAGCTTACCTTATTTTTTCCTTAACAAAAAAAAAAAAAAAAAAAACGCACAACATGTTCAATCTTTACTATTGTGTAGTTCTGCCAGAACAGGCTTTCTGTCTGTCACTAAATCTGTCATTCTGTTGGCCTATCTATCGATTGATTTATGAGAAGGCAATAAGTGGTAGTGGCTGCCACTATTGGTTAGAAAGTGTACTCTCCATGTTATCTTCTTTTGTTTTTTCCTTGTTGAATATCTTGTATAATGTTGTGTGTCTCTGTTGGAGTAATTTGACCTCCCATGTTGCTAAATTTGAACAGTCCGGGATTTTGTTCTGTAATGTTCATGGACACAGAGAATGCATGGATTACAGCTTACAGCTCCTTAAAGTTCCTACAATACACACATACACTCCTCTAATGCCCCCAGGCAAATATAAGCTTTTAAGGTCTAATCAGCTTTTCTACCCCCATTATGCAAAAGCAGGCCATGGTCCCTCACACACTATATATAGTTTAGCAGATGCGGAGACCCTGTGATGTCCAATTATGGCCCATTTCTAAATTAACCCTGTCACATCAAAGCTCGTCACTAGATTGACCTTGGTGCATCAGAGCTAATGCACACTCACAAAGAAAATAAGAATGTGCAGCGATGCATCAAGACACTAAAGAGAAGATTTTTGTTCACTTTTGTCACAAATGAAATGTTCTCGTAGTACTGGTTCATGTTGTACTTACATAGAGTCTCAGCCAGTGTTTGTGTTCACATGAGAGCACAAGATCTTCTGAAAATGGTAGTGTTAGTAGTTATGTTTGATGTTATAATAGCTTGAATTTGAATCTAGTTTATGATTTTATTCAAGTAATATTCACATGTTGTTCAGTTGTTTCAGGCATTTTAAGTCCAGTGAATAGATAATTATCTGAAAGATATTTAAGCAACACTTAACTATACCATGATCCATTAAGCCTCCTCAACAATTCATCTTTTTTCTCGTTTTCTTTTAATTCTAACTTGCAAAGCTTTGTTTAGCCAGTGAATGCAACTTTACATATCTAGTATTTACATTAAGTTACAGTTAAATGAATGGAATACTTAACAGCACTCAATAAGCATTTAAGGAAAGAAACTGAAAGATTAAACTGTCTGAGATAGGCACACATACCCTGGTGCAAAGAAGGTTAAGGCTGCCTCCTTCGAAAAACATTCACTTTATAAAATAACTTTTATAAAATTGCATAATTACTGCATATTTTATAAATCAAAATGCTTTGCTGAAGTAAAACAGTGTAAGTTGTAAGTTTGTAAATATTTAAGTGCATCTACAGAATTGTAACCCACTTAAACACTGAGTTGGACAAGAAGTTAACTTCTCGTAATCTCGTAAGTTTTTTGTTTTCATTTTATTTTTATTTTATTTTTATTTTCCTTATTTTGATGGATCTTTTTGTCTCAACTGTTGAAGCAGTCAGGATGTCAAAACAAAGACTTACACGTTCAAACAGCAAATTTGTTTAACTAGACTACATCAAATGTGCTCTTTAAATACAAGGAGCTGTAGTCTGCTTAAGCCAAACAGGAGAGTTATGTGGACTGCTGCTGAGCAGCTCCTATTTCCCTTCCCCACCCAGGACCTGCCACTCGATCTAGCTGGGGGAGATGAGAGGGAGTCAACACTAAATCTTTAAGCACGCCCAGATTTTGGTGTGTGTGGTAAGCTAACTCTTGTCAGTGGATGATGCGGCCCTGGGGGCTTGTTTTGTGGAATATCAGAGTGGCTTCTTAATGTTTAATGTTGGCCAATGTATTTTATATTACCCCATCTCCTTTTCAAAAGGAAAGGCTAATGACTTACTCTGCACCACCACTATTCATTTGTAATTAGTATTGCACTATGTTGTGTGTAAATGCACTGGTGAGAATATCAAAGAAGTTTAATGAAAAACTGCCCAGCATCTTTTGCAATTAAACTGAGTATGCCTTAATGAGTAAATGTGAGCACATAATATGAAGTATTATAGGTTGATACCAAGTCTTTTAAGTAAACAGTGTGAAACATTTGTGTTCCTAGTAGGGTTAAGGTATGAGCATGAGAATGTTACAAACATTACATTATATTACTCTTGGATCTCAATCTGATACAATGCTGTGTTGCAAATCTAATACAGTCTAACAGTTCAACAGAAGTACTGTGGGCGTTCACACATATACACAGACAGGCCATCCGTTCCATCAGTTTCCCCTGAACACTATCACTGCTTTTATCTGTTGGAATGCACTGTGCTGGACTGTGTCCAAAAAAAAAAAAAAAAAAAAAAAAACGAGTAGACTGGTGGGTTTTCACTCACATCATTCCTCCCTCCCTTTTCAATCAAGAATGACAATCCACAAGGCTGTATAGAATAAACTGTATTTCTTTTTGGAGTGATTTTGCTATCTTTCGTACAACAACAGTGTGAATATCATCATCATCATTATCATCATCATCATCATCATCATGTATATTCCCTTTGTGTGTGAGGTTTTCTCACACACTATCTATCTATCTATCTATCTATCTATCTATCTATCTATCTATCTATCTATCTTTCTATTATATATATGAACATAATTTGGTTCATCAATAAATGTGAGTATAGCCAGAATTTTCCCACAATTTTCAGATTAAATTTTAAATAAAACTATTTCGTCCTTTATTGCAGAGGATTCCAATGTGTCACACAGAGCCTTAACACACACTGACTAGGTAGTCTCACAGCAAACGCCAGCATTGTCAGCTTTCTCTCTGCTATGAGCTACTTTCCATCACCTCGCCATGGCAACAACCTTTGCAGCCAGGCCTCTCAAGGCTTCTTCGTCCCAGCCCTGCTTGTTATTATTGTTTATCTCCCTTGTCAATCATCCAGATCACCACGATGCTCATCCATATGCATGCACCTGTCATTACCTGTGGTAGCCCATTGGCTGCAAGGTCTGGCAGTACCCATGCCAGCCTTTGTTCCCTGCTGTAACAACAGGTGATTGTAGCAGCCTGGCACATTGGTGAGCATCATTTGCATGGTGTACAAGTGCACATGTGGGGCACGGCGATAAGTATGGCGGTGCATTGGGCCTGTTGGATTAGCGCTTAAGCAGAAGAAGCTGGGGCCCCTTTGAGCGTTTATTTTCCCCTTCCACACACAGAACATAACCTTCTCTGCATCAAATGGTAATTTAACAATGAAATGTGAAGTACATTATGTGTGTTTGATAGAGGAAGGGGAAAAAAAAACAAAAAGAAAAAAAAAGAAAAAAAAAAACAATAAGTACTATAAAACAAAGCAAAAAGGAAAGAAGAGAATGCTGGGCTTGGTGCAATACCAAATGTGCCTCAGAAAATGATGGCCAGGACCCAAGGTACTGCATGTGCTTAAGACTGATCATCACCACACTGCTGATCTCCAGCCATGGGGTCCAGGCCAGGTACTTTACCTGCACATCTGAATATTGATAAAAAACAAAACTGTACAGCATTGTGTGCGCGCGCATGTGCGCGCACACACACACACACACACACACACACACACACACACACACACACATACACACACACACACACACACACACACACACACACACACAACTAAATGCACTGCAACACAAATTGTTAAAAAAAAAAAGTTTGATGAGGTTCCATGCAGCCTCTCCTCAAACACACTGAGTACTGTATTTTCTTAAGAGTGTGAATGAAAAAAATAAATATATTAAAAAAAAAATCTTTTCCGTTTTCACTCTCCAATTCAGTGTCTTTGTTTCAGTGACAGATGGCACATCACTCAGAGAGACACTCTCAGACAGCAGTCTCCCCAAACAAATTAATTTCTATTACTGTTTTGTGTGCTAGCTCTTCTCTGCTTATTTGATTGACAGTCTCATCATGTGCCAAAACTGTATTAAGATGGACTATTCGCAAATGAGGCATAATTTTATTGCAGTGCAGATAGGTTACACCAAGCTTTTCATCTCATTTCCACATTGGGAAGACCGACTGTTTTGAAAATGTAATTTATCTATGCACTGTAGATTGTCTGCAGTTGTGAGGTAGAAAAAGGTTTGCCTAAAGAAATTGTTCCATATATTGACTGATCATTTTTTGAATCACATTTTAAAGACCAATTCCCTTTTAGTTAATATATGAGAGCCAGTATGGCCTGAGGGCTTACAGCAGATCTCAGTAAGAGGTGGGATAAGCTATTAAAAACATATTTTGTTTTTCTTTCTCTGACTGTCTCTGTTTTTATTCTACCTGTTCTCTGTCTCTCTATCATTTTCTTTCTCTCTCTCTCTTTCCCTCTCTGCCGCACATCTTCTCGTTCTCTTGCTCCATCTTTTTTCATTTTCAGTGTCTGTGTATCTTTTTTTCCCCCCTCTCTTTCTTGATATATGAACTCTCCATTTGCCTTGTTAATTTTCTCCTAATCCTGCTTCACACCTTCCATGGTAAATATAAGTGCTCAGGTGTGCACATTTCAAAAATTCCTTTTTTTTTCTCCTTTTTTTCCCCCTTTTGGAAGACAAATTCAATGACACACCAGGTCTGTCAGGTTTCCTAGGCTCGACCCTCATGTTAATCCTCTCTCTCACTTACTCTGTGTGTGTGTGTGTGTTTGTGTCTTTCTCTCACTCACTGCATTTCTCATTTAGTTTAATGCAATTTTGGAATCTGTCACACTTGGTTTGTTGCCTGTCAGTCTGTTGCCGGAGCTTTAGTCATTGTGAGATTTGAGGTGTTTGTATGGTTTGGCAGAGTGTAGAGTCTATATGGCTGTAAGAACCTTCATGACTGATGTTCATTGTGAGATGAAATTCCAATTGTTCGTAGTCTTCTTATGTGCCACTCCTCCGATTTATTGGTCTTATGCTGAAAATGTCCATTCTTACCGAATTGGAATAAGCTTGGTTTCTTTTCCTCATGTGTGAATTGTTGTAAGACAAATACAGGAAAACCAATTACTCTTCTATAAGCACTCTGCCATAATTCCATGTTAATAGGACAGAGTCTTTTAAATTATGTCATCATAAATATGAAAATTACACTTGGAAAGTATCCACTGTAGAGCAATTCCATTTTACTAAGCATTATCTGTCTAAACTATAATACTTCTCATATACAATGCTACGACTTGATAGCCTTTGATAAGCACATTCATTTTCCTGTTTCTCTTAGTAGCCGTTTGCTTGAGACGAATGTTGCCTGCTTTCACAAACTGCAGTGCACAGCATCTTTTCTTGCTTCATGAGTTTGAGCCTTGGCTGAAAGAACTTCTGAATTCACACCTAATGTCTTTTTCAAACTGTCAAGTGTTAGTTGGAAAAGTAAGGCTTTGGACCTGTAGAAGAGTGTTCTTGTCTGTGTATTATTTTGTTATTGATTCAAACTGAAGCCTTGTACTGATTTGCCGTGAGCCAGGTAGGGAGCCCGCTGAGGTGTCAGGGCAGCGAGACGACAGTCCCATGTTTCTGTTCATCACAAAACACGGGCAGAAAACCACATGGCTTCTCTGTCTCCCAGAATTGAGGAGAAAATCAATTAAAAGGAGAAAATCACATCTGTCAAACGCATGTCAGACATGGCTCTTCTCCTGTCTTTGTTGTATTCCTCCCACAGGTCCGGTAGAGAGGAACACAGTTTACTTAGATCATCTTTTAGACATCAAGAGATTCTCCGTTACTTCTTCTTTATTTAATCCAGTTTAATAAGGTTTTTATTACTCTGAGAAAAGCTTCATTGATTGACCGGTCTCTCAGACTATATCCTCTGGTTTCATGGTTTTGTTTTCATTTCAGCGTCACTGTTGGGAATATGCTTCTCTGAAAAAAAGTATATTTGACAAGCAAAGGATTGTAAAGTAGACTTAGCAGACTTTTCCCCACATGAGAAAAGGAAGGAAAACTGACAGAACTCAAAGTTTGATTTTGACACTTCAGCTGGACTTGACATTAATTTTTACACAATCCTGCTATGCATAATTCCAGTAGAATTGCTCAGAATCACTCTGTCTTTAATCCCATCTGAAGGATAGTGCCCACTGCATCCTCAGTATATCAAGACATTTAGGAATTTGACTTCCCTGTATTTTGCACTACATCAGCACCTGCTGTTTTCAACACCATAAAGTCAATGACATGTTAAAGCGTACACCTGATACATGCCTTATATGTCATTTAAACTATATTAACTTGGCATGGGCTCACAGTTGCTGTGAAACTGTGAATTTGATTTAATGGGAGCAGGTTGAGGGTGGGCAAGATCAAAGTATAGAAGTGAAAGCCCTACAGATACTGTCATCCTCTACAAATGTTTAGTGAAGCATAACCTGTATCTCATTACTGTTACACACTCCTTTACCCTTACACCTGCTCCCATTCCTCAAATACAGACCTTTCACAGTCAGGGTAGCAGTACCATTTATCTTATCCAGTATATATGGTTTTATGTTTGTTGTAGGTGTTATGGTAAATGTTGGAAAATGGTAAGTGTGCTGTGTACATATACCACAGAGTTGGTAAATATACACATTCTCCCAAGGGTGAATCTGGTAACTGTACATTTATAATAGAGAGCACTAGTCACACTAAAGCAAGGCTCTCTCATAGCCCTTGGGTTTCCTGTTGACCAAATATCTATAACACAATCACACAGGGCTACATGGCTGCACCTGAGAGTGTTATGAGGAATTTATTCATACTTGATATTGAGTTATGTTGTGATAGATAATTCAAAATAATATTTAAATAATTTAATTGAGAGGAAAGCAACTTGGGCACATTCACCTCTTTTTACACATGAATGGAAATGAGACTAAAATATAAAATCAGTCTGTCATCAGTTTCTTCACGCGAATACATCTGCATAGGCAGATCTAGGTTATCAACACCACAACACCATATCTGCATACTAAAAGTGAAGAAGCAGCACACGCACTGAGTTTCTCTCTCGCTCTCCTTCTCTCTCTCTCTCTCTCTCTCTCTCTCTCTCTCTCTCTCTCTCTCTCCCTCTCCTCTCACACAAACCCACACATACACGCACACACACACACACACAAAAAGGCCTCAGATGCGCTTCACTCCACAAGGCTGCTCAACACGGACCATGAAAGAAAACTTTCCAAATCCTTTGGCAGTTTCTCCCTTTTTCAATTTTCTGATGTTGCCGAGTTAGAGCAATGAATGAATGTGTTGTTCCCCACAGATCTCAATCTACTATAGGAAGTAGTCAGTGTGAAAAAAAAAAAAAAAAAAAAAAAAGTCGTTTGACCACATGATGCATCATACCTACAACAAAATAAAGTGACTGTGAGGGAGCCTCATGCTACTTTTGACTGCTCACATTAAAAGCGAAATGGACACATTGACCAGTTTTAGTTGTGGAAATGTTTATGTGTATTTACTGTCCCACCAGTAAATGGGCCAGTAAATGCATTCATAATCCACATTTACTTTAATATAATGTATGTATTCATTATTTGCTGGGAGGTACTGAGCAGGAGTTACGAGGTTTTCACCCGACCAACAGCATTTTGTTGTTGCTGTTTGCTGTTGTTAGTGGATTGCTGTATCCTGGCATGTGTGCTGATATGCAGTGCCTTCATCTTTGCCCAAGGCAGTAAATGAATGTGTAGTGTTGGTAGCATCCTTCCAGTAATCTCTCCCAGACTGCCGAGTGTGTCTGGAGGCCTGCAGTGAGGAGTCTGGCCCAGCATCATCACCCTGCCTCCCACATCGCCACACATATGGTGCTGCCTTTGTGTCAGTCGTGCACTATGGGGCTCCTTATAATTAACTAGATGACAGACAAATGAAATGACAAACATGAGGTAGATTCCATCTCAGCTGTCTTCTTTTTCCCAGTCTTCTCTTTGACTTTTTCAGTTGACACATATATGTACATACATTTTCCAATGTGGAACTATTTCAAGTCATTTCAAGTATTAAATCCAGCTGTAATAGAATGATGACCAAAGATTTCCACTTTGGAAATGACATATCCAAAGAGTGGATGTTTTTGTGTTTAAGAAATGTCTGTCAAAATGTAATTCTGTCATTCACATCATGTGGGAATCATTATGCTGAAAGTAGATGGTGTCATGCTGGGTGGAAGCCTGTTGCAGCTGTTCCCATTGTGTGTTTTGATTTTTTTGTCACTTGTCACTTTATTTTCTTGTTTTCAATTATTTTCTCTCAGTCAAAGAGCGGCAATGGCTATCTTTTGTTTTCAGTTTTTCTCATGGTTCTACTGTTACTTTCTACAGTCTTTGTAATGGAGAGCAAGCAGCGAGCAGCGTGGGCATTGTTTACTCATGTGACCAGCTGATCATGTTGAGTAAACCAATGCCACTGCCCGGAGTGAGGCCTGAAATCCCAGAGGAGGTACGGAGGCGATGCCAGAGTTGCAGAGCTTGGACTAAGTGGAGAGCGAAGAAGAGAAGATAAAAACCTTCCATTCCAGCGATCATCATGGGGAATGTGAGGTCTTTGGGCAGTAAGATGAACTAGCTTGGTGTGCTGATCAAGACCTAGAGGGAATATCATGAGTGCAGCATTTTGTGTTTCATGGAAATATGTCTGCATTTGCGCTTCCTGAACCACAGCTATATCTGGTTTCAGGGCTATTCTGGCGGACAGGGATGTTATACGGAGCAGTAAAAGGGAAGGACAAGGGATAGCACTGCATGTGAGTGAAAGGTGGTGCAATTTTGGACGTGTTAATGTGAAGGAATATTTCTTTGGCCTGGACAATGAACTGCTAGCTGTGAGGATACGTTTATGTTACTTGCCAAGTGAGTTCTTGTCAGCCATTGTTATTGCTGTCTACATTATTCCATTAGCTGATGTGGAGGAAGCATGCGACACCATTTATTCCACTGTTTCAAGACATACTCAAACATCTAACATGACCTGCTTTTGTAGTGATTACTTGGGACTTTAATCATATCACACTGGACTAAACATTACCAACATTTCATCAGTATGTCAACTGCCCCACCAGAGACAATAAAACACTGGACCTCCATTATGCAAATGTTAAGGATGCATGCAGTGCCACTGTCCTTCCCTCCTTTGGCAGAACTGATCACAACCTGGTCCTGCTGACACCAAGTATGGTCTCCTCATGCAAAGGCAGCCTGTATCCACAAGGTCTGTGAGGAGGTGGACTCAGGAGGTTAATGAGACGCTGCAGGACTGTTTTGAGTCTACAGCATGACAGAGTGCATCACAGAATACATCAAATTCTGTGAACACACCACCTTGCTGGCCTGGACTGTATGCTCCTTCCTTAATAACAAGCTCTGGATCACCAGTGACCTGAAAGTACTTCTCAGTAAGAAGAAGAACACCTTCAGGTCTGGGGAGATGAAGGGAGGAGTGTACAGCATGACCTTAGGGTGAAGCTGAGGGAGTACAAGGACTTTTATAGATGGGAACTGGAGGCCAGTAGAAGTCCAGCGGAACAACATGCGGGAGATGTTGACCAGAATGACGGAAATCACTGGGTTCACAGTAAGAGAGAGAGACAAATATTGGAACAGCCTGGAGAGCAAAATGAACTAAAATGTTTCTTCAGCAGGTTTAGTTCACGGCCCTCAGCTGTCTCCTCCACTACCATACAACACATCTTCACACATAGAGACCCCCATACACCCACAGTGCCCCAGAACTTTTGACCTTCTCTTCTCAAGCCCAGTAAGTCCCTTGGACAGTCCCTCACTGTTCTGTGTAAAACACACAAACATGGAATAGGGGAGCGTTGTTGTTCTGGTGTTAAGTTGGCAGTGGAGGTAGACAAAGAGATGAATCAAGGTCAGTACTGTGTGTGTGTGTGTGTGTGTAAAAGTTGGCCAGGTAGGACATGGGTGTGACATTTAATGACGTGGTGTGTGTGCAGCCCACCACTGGGGGATTTAAAAAAACAGCTACATTGCTCGTGTTTGAAGAGTAGTGTACATTCTCGCAAAAGTACCTCAATGCCAGTTCTCTTGGCATTGTCAGTGTCAGCAATATTGCTGCCCAACGCTTATGCTATACATCATTCTATATGCCGTTCTGTTGGGTGACATGTCACGCCTTATGGTCAGGCTTCTGCTTCCAAAATGCTGGAATGCACACAATCAGACATTGGAGCAGCATTATTCTGGCTTTGTCTGTTCAATTTGGGAGGAAAAAAAATGCTGTAAAGGCAGGTCTTCATTACAGCAGTATTGTGGGATCTCTTTGGAAAATGTCCTCGGGGATTACTGGCCTGCTGATGCATCAGCTGGAGACTCCACCAAGGTAAGGTTGCAGGCCCGATGGTATCAGCCCCAAGGCTCTGAGGACTTGTGCCAGCCAGCCATCTGCTATTCTGCGACACTTCTTCAACCTGAACCAGGAGAATGTACTGGTGCTGAGGAAGATGTCATGACTGGTTACTGTTCTCAAGAGGACGACTCCCTCTGGCCTGAACGACTATCCGCCAGTTGCCCACAGTTGCTCACTTCTCATGTGATGAAGATTTTGGAGAGGCTGGTCTTGGTCCACCCCAGACTGCAGGTGAAATTATCACCAGACCCTTTGCAGTTTGCCACCCAACCTCATCTGGGAGTTGACAGTGCCATCATCTGTCTGCTGCAGCAAGCTCACTTGTGTCTGCAAGTGGATGGAACCGGTTGCACTGTGAGAATCACATTCTTTGATTTATCCAGTGCATTCAACACTATCCAGCCACTGCTACTGAGGGAGAAGCTGCAAGCGAAGAGAATAGACATGTCAACCATCTTTGAGATTACCGGCTACCTGATGAGCAAATTGCTCTTTGTTCATCCAGGCAATGCTCTATCTGAAATGGTGGAAAGCAGTAAAGGAGCTCCACAGGAATGTCTCCATTCATTTTCACCTTGTAAAACTCAGACTTTCAATGCTCCACTCCAGATCATGCCACTTGCAGTTCTCTGACACCTCTGCAGTGGCTGGTTGAATATATGATTGGTAGAAGGAGGCGTACAGAGCACTGGTAGATCATTTTGTGAAATCATCTGCTTCTGAATGTGACCAAGACCAGGGAGATGGCTTCACAACCTGTGTGTATTCTGGAAGAACTGCATGTACCTCGGCGTTCACATCAGCAGCAGACTGAACTGGAAGACCAGCACCAAGGCTGTATATAAGAAGGGAATGAGCAGACTCTATTTCCTGAGGAAGCTGAGATCTTTCAACGTGTGTAGCAGGATGTTGGAAATCTTCTATCAGTCTCTTGTGGCCAGTGCACTCTTGTGCACTCAGTGCACCTTGCTATAGTCGACTGGGTGAGTGGCACTGGAGCCAGCGATACCAGCAGACTTAATAAGCTGGTCAGGAAGACTGGCTCTGTAACTGGCTGTAAACCAGATGTCTTTGAAGTTGTGGTGGAGAGGAGGACACTGAATAAACTGTTATCAATTACAGATGAGTGTGATCACCCTCTCCACTACCTGCTGGACAGACAGTGGAGCAGTTTCTCTTTCAGACTGGTCAGCTTCACTGTCACAAGGACCGATACAGAACATCTTTCCCACCCAAAGTTATAACTCTATACAACACCTCACATCACCACAGAGAAATCTCACAAGTCTCAGTTGTGGTTTCTGTGTCCACCAAACTCTACAATGTGTTGCTCCTTCAGTGACTGTGCTTGTAGTGATTTTGCACAGCTTTATGCTCTACCTAATTGTATTTTTAAACTTAAATAACTTTGCACACTTGTCACTCTATCCATCTACCTAGGGAAAAAAGTCTGCAATACAATGAGCTTGTGTAGTTCAAGTAAATTTCCATCCTCTTTTTCTTTGTCTCTTAGTTTTTCAGCACTTTATTTGAGGGGTTGCAAACATGATGAACCCACCAGCTGCTAATGCTTAATTAATGATGACTACAATACTATTCAGCAACATAGATGTGCTTTGTTCTGTGATGTGCCAGTTTTAAGTTGTCCCGTTTAGCAGTTAATACGGAGAAGACATGAGCATGCTTAAAGATGCACTACGTAAAACTGCATTCAAGTGACGACCCTTTAGGCTCAAACATGGAACAAAAATTAAATAATCGTGAAATAAATGTTGAGTCTACAAGGTTCTTGTTGTTGACCTAACTCTGACAAATGATGTGCTTCTTTCATGTTTTCGGTCAGGTGAGTCTAAATGGTCGTTACTTAAGTCAACCCATATTTTGTGTAGTGAATTAATTTTTTTTTTTTGCCATATTGTTATAACTCAAACGGTTTTAATATTTTTCATTGGTGCAACATGCACCATGTAGTCACTGGCTTGTGCTGAAAATGTGATCCTAAGATATAAACTAGCCTATAGTAGCATCACCCCCAGCCCACAGTTCCCTGAGAGGGAAAGGAGATACAAGATATAAGAAATGGGCCAAAATGCATCTCACAGCAACAGCTCGGCTGAAGACACTATACCATGATTTTTATATATGATGCCAAACCAGACTCGGCTGAAACAGAACCTCTAAACACACTGGAAAAGGCTCAGAAGGGCAGGAACATACCCCTAATTGTTCATCTTTGCTCAGCAAGCGGTGCCAGAGAAAAAACACCCAAATAATTGGATTTCCCAGAGCATTAGCCATGATTATTGCAGAGGATGAATGGTTGGTTACTGTGTTAACGCAATTCCATTCAGAATCAATGATACATTGTCAAGGAGGGCTTTGTTCTTTGATACAGTTGCTAATGTTCCTTTCAAGTTAAAGAGAAGAGAGGAAAAATGACATTTTATTTACCATTTTTAAGGCCTTATTTCTTCTGTCATGGTGGTTCTTTTTTGGTGCAAATATTTTCCTGCCATACTTGCATAATATTATAAACCATTTGCTTAATTCGCTGTTGTGAACAGTAGGGTCAAGTAATAATGGGAAAAAAATCATTAATATCAAGCATTTTTAGAATGGTTTTGTAGTATATATATTCATTGTTCCCACACAAAGGAAAACAAGTGTCCACTAAGCATGTTTCTTACAGACTGTTTACAATTTCAATGACACAATAGAAGTTTTTTATAAGCCACAAGTGCTCTCATTTCTTTGTGCTGCCTCTATCCATATGATCAAAAGCCTTCATTATCAAGGCACCGTTGCTTGCTGCAGCTCTAATTGGGGCTGCAGCAAAAACAAGCAACATTTGATATAATGGCTTCTTCTCAAACAGGAACTATCCAGGCCTGCGTTATGACTTACTTTTATACTGGTGAATTCCCTGAGGGAAAGACAGAGATGTCATCATTAGTGGGCAGTAAACTCTGGCCATGTAGCCTGTGATGGCTGCCGAGGTCTACAGCTATGGTCAGCCAGGCCCATGGCCTAGTGGCAGCGTCTGCTCTCTCTGTTTTTTTACTGTCTGTGTTCCCATCTGGCCACGTGACCCTGTGCCAGTTTATTCCTGCTGAATAAATTTGGGGAACTAATGAGGGAGGAAGCTTTGTGAAGACTAGGAAAAGGGCACCTCTTCCTCTTCTTTTCCTCTTAGGAAAAGAAGGGAAAAGTCGCCCTGCTCCATTTCATTAACACGGCTGACCTTTACACAGACAATTAACATTTACAGAAAACACAGTCTCTCCTAAGATCATCTGCTGTGTCTTCAACTTCAGCCTCACTATCATCACCACCTTCTCGTTCTTGATCGTCATCATCGTCATATCTTTTTATCAACTTTCTTCTTCTTCTTCTTCTTCTTCTTCTTCTTCTTCATCTTCTTCTTCTTCTTCTTTGTTAGCATCTCCATCTTCTTTGGCACCAGAACAGTATCAATGAACAGCAAAGTCACATGTACTTTTGTGAGTCACTATGAGATAAAGTGGAAAGTCCACTACAGTCAACAGTCAACAACAAAAATTAAATTAATGAAAGATGAAGATGAAAAAGGGTATGGATCACACTAAACCATTGCTGTAAAAGTCTGACATGTCAACATGACATGTCAGACATGTCAATTCCTGTGTTTATCCACGCTGGGCTATCTAAGGTACTTTTACCCTCATTGGGAAAAAGCTCCCATTCTGGTTCAGTGCTTACTCTATATGTATAAATAGATGTCTGCAAAAAGATTGTGATTTTCTAACTCTTATTTGACAAGTCAAGGTGAATTAAAGCACATGGTACACATATAGACAAATTCACCCCTGGGAGCTTCCCAGTGTAACCAGTGGTGTGATATTGGTGACCACTGGATGGCTGCCCTGGGAAAAAAAAGAAATTGTACAATATGTGACTTGCTCAAGAGCACATCATTAATAATTCGTAAGTATGGATGGAGTTTACCTGCTCAGATATTCTAGCCAGTCTGGAATTTGAACTCTCAACATTTTGGCCACATCTCCAACTTTAACCTCTTCAACCCTGTCACTCCCATCAGTGGGTTCGTCAGCAAAGTTCTGCGGGTTTGGACAGGACTCGGCTTCTTCTCTCATTTAAATTCTTGTGGAGATCCCAAGGTTTCCAGAGAGATCGAATTTATCGTGCTGAATTACAGGGAAATGTGTCTGAAATTATGCACAAGGCATCTAGACATTTTCTGTTTGATGGTGCAGCCATGAAACAATGCCATCTTGGGTATGAGTATTTCACTGCAACCGATGCAACCAGCAGATACAAAATATGCTTGTGACATTGTAACATTTAAGGGGTTAAAGGGTGAAACTGACCTCCGCTCACCTGCCTAACCATCAGGCTATTGTCACCCCATTGGAAGGAGGTTATCTGAATTGTCTGAATATATCAGGGCGATACATGCTGTGTAGGTACCCTGTCTTTCTTGTCTGTGAATTGTATTTTGCAGTCTTTACATGGTAAGCTAGAGACATTCGTTTTAACAGTAACTCTCTGTGTTTGTTTGTGTGTGTGTGTGTGTGTGTGTGTGTGTGTGCCCACTTGCATTTGCAGAACCTGATAAAGAACCTGCCAGAGCAGAAAGAGCTGAGCGCGCTGGCGGAACTAAAGGGTGAATATGAAGAGCTAGTGGAGTCGGAGCAGTTTGGCATTGTGGTGAGTATAATATCCTGGAGCCTAGTGGATGGCCCCAGGAGATCACACAGTAATGCACACGCATGCCAGCACTGCCCTATACTCAAAACACTTGCATTCATACTGTACACAGATGAGGAATTTCTTTTTTGTCTTCTCTTTTCCTATTTTCTCTTTCTCTCCTTCTCTCTCTCTTTCTCTCTCTCACTTGCTCTCTCTCATACAGACAGATATACACACTCTTGCACTTTTCAGTCTTATTTTAGCATTGTTTTGTACACAAGTGCCATCTTTGCTTCTGTATCTCAGACTCTCAGTATGTTAAAGATGGATCAGAAAATTAAGGACTTACCTGTTTTTAAAGAGATGTGCATGAGTAAAGCTAGCTTCTAGCACTTCTGTTCTGTCAGGCTGTGTCAACATGAAAATATGCAGTAATGAATAATTAAAGAAATCAAAAAATATAAAGGGCATTTTTCATTTAAAAAAAAAAAAAAAAGTCAAATGTGTTAGGCCAGCTCCTGACTGACAGAGGCTGTGATTGTGATAAATAATGAACACTGAACTCCAGTATAAAACTTCATTAAAACCTTTTTGATTGGGATTCAGTTTCAAGAACTCTCACATTTCCACATCAATTGTTACCTCTATTTTATGACGGACTCATACATTTAGGTCATGAATCCTGTCTGTAACTAGAAGAGTGCGTTCAGTAGAGTGCAGATCTCCGCCCGGCATAACTGGGGGCATGCGAACAGGAACTGCAGTGCAGGCTGTTGGTCATGTTGAGCAAAAAGTTGCCCAGTGTATCACCACCAGAAATAATTGATAAGTTAATTGACAAAGGCATTTCAGTATTGCATTGCAATAATGTTTGTTTAAATGAGTAAAAGCCACAATTGTCTCCCTTTGGCTTGCAAATCTGGACAGGAACAATTCCAGTTCACAAGACCAGCAATGTAAAAACATCAATTTCAAAGTGAAAATGTCAACAAAAGATTTTTTTCCATTAGCGGAGGAGAAGAAAAAAAATAAATGCTAATAAAAATAAAGTGACCATCTCTTACTCCTGTGCCCACAACCAGCTACAGTGTTTACTTCACTAGCAGTCAAACATGTACATTTATAACACATTTTAGACATCTTTTAGCATAGTGTTTGTATTAGTTTTCTGCTGAAGCTCCATGGTCATTGATGGTCGTTCCAACACACAGAACAGCAGGTCAGCCAGATGTAACTTATCCCAGCTAGTACATCAGCAGCAGCACAGAGCTGCACGTGATTTTCGTCTGCCGTCAAGGGCTTTTTAAGACAGGCGACAAAAATTGCATGTGGCTTTTGTTGTGTCATGTGAGCAGGAGTAGCAGGACCGCAGGGGTTCATCCTGTGCTGGCCTCCAGATCTGACTGTAGTGCATAATGTTTTGTCTAGGTCTACCATCAAATGATGAATTCATCAGTGTCCGTTAATAAAATAAAATAAAAAGTCAATAAAAAAGAGCTCTGGTATTGGTATCAGGCATTGGAATTGGAATGGAACTGAAAAAAGGGGATTAGCGCATCTCTAGTTTTGGCATAACTGTTCAGTTACAGTTATAATTACCTGTCATCTTATGATTCTTAGTTTCCATTTACCTGAAAAATGGCTAGTACTTAGAGTAACTTTAACATAAAGTTTTACCTATGAACTCACCTTTGTTTTATTTTGCAGAGATAACTATATTTATAGAAGATCACAGAAGTATATTGCAGTTTTATAAAAGAAATGTTCAGTTAGACATTCGAGACACAGACATGCTACAGAGTTTCTAGTCATTTTCAATACGTATTGTAGGCTCTTCTTGCCTGTGTCTTTCAGGAGATGTAATGAAGCAAAGGTGTGACAGTTTTCCTCGTTGTGATCTCACCAGTGTTGTGATTATAAACCTCCCCACTGATGAAGTATCTTCTCAATGCAGAGCAATTTAGTTCCCCTGGGAAATAAAACATGTTCAAGCTTTCCTTTGCTAAAGCTGTCACTAACTTACTCTCTTTCATTGTGATTTCTCCTTATTGTATACAGACAAATCAATTCAAGTGAGAGAGAGAGGGGAGGTGTGTGTGTTTGGAGGATTGGGGTGGGTGGGAATATTGGTGTGGGGGAAGGGTGTGTTTGATAGACAACTTGCTCATGCACATGAATAAATTTGAGCAGTAATGAAACATTATGGGCTGGGTCTGCAGGCTGCCTCCAAGCACCGGATTATGCAGCAATCTGTAGAATGTGTCTGTGGTTGCTGCTTTGCCACATATCTTACAGCCAAAGCCCTATTGGTTTTAATTCCCTCCCTTTTTCATCACTCTGTTTTTTTCTCTCATTTTTCCTTACATTTTTACTAGCTTCAGTGATTCCACTCCCAACCAAGCCTCACAGCCATGGAATAACACGTATTAATGGGGAGTGTTATATTATTTACTGAAAAAGCCTTTTCATGGCAGATGCTTTCTTATTCTCAAATTAAAGTTTGTCTGGGAGGTGGCAGGAAAGTGTCTGTGTCATTTAAATTTTGTATGTTATTTAAGCTATCAGGATGTAATGAGTCCAGCCTAGTATCTACAGATATTGGGCAGGACACTTGCATTTCATTCCATCATGTTTCACATATAATAAAGCTAATTTTAGAATTGTCCTTTTTAAATTAAATACAATTAATATGTATGCAAGAGCCAAGTTTGTTTTGTTTTTTTGTTTTTTTTTTTTTTACAAAATGAGTTTTGAATTCACCATGAAGGTGACAACACAAAACATATAACATAACATAGCGTAACATCTATATCATTATTGCCCCCCCACCACCCACCACCCCCCACCCCCTCCAACACACACACACACATGCACACACACACACACATGCACACACACACACACACTCAGGGGAAATTCAAATTGACACAGCAGCTCAGGGGAATATAGTTCACAGAAGAAATCACAGAATCACAGAAGAAATTTGCATAAAACCTATACATCAAAAAGTAAGTGAAAAAAAAAATAAATAAAATCATGTAATGCAGTGTTCTTGTGGTGATGACAGTTTAAGTGTGACTGGTGTGTGGCTGTGAGTCTCATTCAGTGATTGCACAAAAGAGCGCCCCAGATGCTTTGAGGCACGTGGCTGGATGAGGCTGTGGCTGAACGTGCTCCTGAGCAGATGAGAGGGGTTGTCCATGACAGCTTTCAGCCTGCATCTCATACTCTTTTCTGTCACTGCCTCTACCCTGTTCAGTTCCACCTCCACATATCCACTATCTCCACTCCCTGTCCCCCTCACTGTGGCAGGGGTGAGGGGCCTCTTGCTGTGTTAAAAATCAACCACCAGCTCCTTGGTTTTCCCGGTGTTGAGCTGAAGGTGGCTGCAGTCACACCATCCTGTTAAGTTCTTGACTAGGGCCCTGTGCTTTTCCTCCTTATTGTCTGTGATTAAGCTTACAATGGACGAGTCATCCAAGAACTTCTGCTCCCAAGTCAAAGCAGAAGTCAAAAGTGTAGAGGGTGAACAAAAATGGTGATTGAACAGTTGCTTGGGGTGCACCGGTGTTGCTGGTCACCATTTCTGAGAAGCAGCCTTGCAGCCTGGCATACCGAGGCCTGTCGGTGAGGTCTGTAATCCAGGCCACGAGGTCCTGGTCCACTTGCATCTGCAGTAATCAGGACATATTTTGATAGGGCAGTTACTGTATTCCAAAAAGTGCAAATATTGTTTAAATGATAATAGCTAGGCCTCAATTATTTATTTAATTACTTGTCAGTATTAAATACAAATACTTTGTTTGTGTCTGTTTTTTTATCCTCAGATGAGTTCAGTAAAGCTCCTACGTCCACGTCTCAATGGCATCCTGTTCAAGCTGACCTTTGAGGAGCAGGTGAATAACATCCGGCCAGACATCATGAACGTGACGTTTGCCTGTGAGGAGGTGAAGAAGAGCGACGGCTTTAGCAAGCTGCTGGAGATGGTGTTGCTGGTTGGCAATTACATGAATGCTGGCTCAAGGAATGCCCAGACATTTGGCTTCAACATCAGCTTCCTCGGCAAGGTAACACACTAACGCACTGACATATGGTGCAAAATATTAAATTTAAATCTGTCTTGCGCAAGTGGAAATGGGATCCATGGGTTGACAATGTTTTCATTACTGAAAGCATCACATCACAGCCAAAGTAAAGTGTAACTGTAGGGCATCTGAATTTAACAGTGCCAATTTTATTTTATACTGTAGAAATTTGATCTGCACTCTAAACTAGTTTAATTAAAACATTTTGGAATACTAATGTATTGCTTCCAAAAGTATTCTGATGCAAAATACATCTCACTTTTTGAACTCTTCACCAATACAATTTACAAAATACACAAAAATGATTAAATATAGTTTCTTGTATATTTGAAATTTTGCCCATCCTGGCATACTGATCAATGCCTTGTGCGTGTATAAAGGACAGCTATTGAGGTTTAATTTGTCTGAACCCCATGTTTTCAACCCGGACAAACTCTGTTCACTGCTTTGAGTCATGTCTGCACTGTTATTGTTAAACATAACTCTCAGGTCATCAATATCGCATAAACTCTTGTTGCAAAACATGATACTTTTTCAGTGGCCCAGGGAGAGAACAGTTAAAGAGATAAAAGCGGGTATCATCTTAACTGCCCTGCCTCTGTGCTGATGCCACATACACAGCAGCACAAATCGGGGTACAGTATGCTGGTGTGGCTAATCCAGTGTTCTTTTGGTATTCCTCCAGGCTGGCTGAATCAGTGTGAAGCATCAGTATAGAGCTTGGTAAAGCCTCAGGGGGCTGATTGGGCCATTATTGATGGACAAGAAAAAATGTATGCTTTCTCACTTTGGTCAATCAAGTAAATGGCCTCCTGAGTGGCAGGTCTAGGCTACTTAATGGTCTCATCAGAGAAGAGGAGGCTGGTGATGGGAATGAGGAGAAAGGGGAAGGGCACAGCCTGGCCTTTCTGCCTTCAGCTCTCGACTGTCCCCTCTTTTCCTGCCAAGGACACACAAGTCTCCCTGGGGCCAGCCTGGTCAATTGTATCCAGAAACCTTAATATTGGCTGTGGTTTTATAGAGACAGTGGTAAAATGTGAATTATGAGTCACCAGAGTACGGGGTGAAGAAGACGTGAACAAAAGTCATGGCGGTTTGCTATTAACTTTACACAATATTTTTTGGTTTCTCATACTACAGCATGTCTTGATACAATGGTGTCATGGCATCGATTACAGCAGAAAAACGTTCATTATATTTTCTTCAGAATATCGAATAACTGAAAATGAAGTTTTGCATATGATTAGTGGCAAGAGTAGAGAGGAGATTGCTCATATTCATAATGATAAATTCACTAAATGGGGAAAACCAGCTGCTATGTAATGAGTCAAAACCAGGGAGTGTTGTTTCACTTGTTTTTTATCACTGTCTCACTGAGGCGAAAACACTTTCAGCGGCTCTGCTTAATAATGCAAGACCACATGGCAATGATTTGTGCTCAGTTTAAGATGAACAGAGCAGGCTGTCTATTCAGCACTTGAGTTGTAGCTGGGAGTCATCTACCGAACATCAGCGTGACCTTGTGTCCTTGAGAGGAACATTATGTAAAATTAACGTTTTTAAAACATCTGGAAGTTTCTAGAGGTAATACACTTAGAAAGGTGAATGGCATCTACTATTATCACAACTACCATTCATGTCTGTAGCAAAAGCAGTTGTGGGAAATTAAATGGCTATGTCACCGTAGTCTTTTTTAATGACATGTAGGTTCTTTTAAGTTTCAATTCATGGCAATTTTAAAGTGGTTAAAAAATGACCTCAAAGGAGAAGGTTTATCACCCTTGCAGAGCAGCTTTCAAAGCAATAGAACAAGAGGAGACGTAAAGAGGAAGAATAGGAGCTCTATTTATTTTGTAATCATCAGTGCTTGCAGTACACTGCTACTTGGTCGTTTTTTTTTTTTTTTTTTTTTTTTCTTTCTTCAGGAATCTGGCCTGTAAGTTAACAAAATTTTCTATCTACCTTTGTAATATTCTACCTTTGTCTAACTGAGTATATGTTAAGCACCACACATTAACCTTGTTTTCCCTGTTGTCTGAGTGATCTAGTTCTTTAACCATGATAGTTGTGCAAATGCATTGTTTGCCTTCTCAAAAGGAACAAAAAAAAAAAAAAAAAGCAAACAAACAAATCAACGAACACTGGAAGAAATGCAGTGTGCATCATAGTTTCCATGTAGTTTGTAGTGATATATTAACAGTTTTTATTGCTGTAAGTTCACCTCTTTCCCACCATTTTTTCACTTTCACAGTAACATTCTCATCCATAACTACAGTTGTTGGCAGGAGCTCAATGGGCTTGATTCATTTACCTCTCAATACAAACTGGTCTTTTGCTGTCATTGAGGTTTTGAGATTACCACGCTGTCTGTTGGCACTGAGCATTGCAGGCTCAATGCCACTAGCCCTCAAGACTTTTCAAAAGTCCCAGTGCCACTCAGTCTGCTGCCATGACTCCCTGAACAAACTCTCTCTCTCTGTCTCTCTGTCTCCCTGTCTCTCTCTCTCTCTCTCTGTCTCTCTCTCTCTCTCTCTCTCCAAATTGCTGAAATTTTGTCAGAGGCATGTGCCGCAGCTCCTTCTGTGAAAGTTAAATTGAGCAGTCAAGGGCTGACAATCCTTCTGTTAGAGTGTGGGCTCTATATTCCCAGCACCACTTTTTTGTCTTTTATTAGTTAATTGTTGTGTTATTTATTTATTTCCCAAAGAGGTATTCCATTGGAGGGCCATTAGCATGCAGTCTACCTTTGTGCTACGCGCAGAATGCTAAATGTATCGGATTGGATAAGTGCTCTAACTAGTCAGGGATTTGGGATAATGCTACCTCAAGGCAATTTATGTGATGATAGATTGAATGATATCCCTGTTCAAAATTCCACAATAATGAAACATCTATTATCTATCTATTTCAAACAAACAGGTTTCTGTGAAGGATTAGAATTTATACACACCCTGCCACATTGCCTGTGTTTCTGTGAATGGGGCAATTTGTTTGTGTATATTTGAGCTCATCCCTCTGCTTAGAGGTTCTACTGGGAATTGTTTGTCTCGCAGTACTGTAGTGTAGGCACCAAATGATAGTTTTTTAATACTCATTTACTTGAATTTCAGTTTTTAATACTAATTGTGAGGAAGCACTGTTTCCTCAGCCTCTCATGTGGCACTACAAATGTTGATAGTCTATGTGTCAGCGTAACATCATGTGGCATCATTTATCTCCCAGCATTCAACCAGCAACACACAAAGGGCCTGCTTCAGACCCGGACTTTTGCACTACAAGACTGTTTTAATTCTGGACTGCTCACCTTTACATTGTTATATAGACTCTTAAAGGAATAGTTCACCCATTTTGAAAGAAAAGAGAAGCTGATGTTATTTCATTTAGCGCTTAAGTGGTATGTGAGGCATTAGTGATGCCATCCTCCTCTATGCTGGATTCTTTCTGGATGCTGCCAGTTCTAACTATAAGCTGCCTGTCAGTGTTTAGATAGGCCCCCATTAGCATTCTTAAAAAAATAAATAAATACTTAAAAAAAACACCTAAATCCAGTTAAGCTATTAAGTAAACAAAGTTTGAGTAAGGTTGTGTGTAGTAGGGATTTTGTAGCTGAAATGAAGTTAAAAAAAAAAAGAAGAAGAAGAAGAACAGCCTTTTTTCCAAGCATTTTTTCATTAATGATTATTTCTGTATGCCTAGTCCTCTATTTGTGCTGTTCCTTTGTTGCTACGGTGGCTCACAAGGACAGAAACACCTCACCTTTTCATCATTGTGTCTATGTATTTTCCAAAGGAATTACAGCTGGCTCAATAGTTCTCCAACCTCTCTATGTTACCAGAATACCCAAAGCATCAGCTGGACTTTGTCATATAGGCAGATGGAAGAGAGTGTTGTGGACTGCTGTCCAAATATGATGTATCTGCATGGAACTGTGGCTTCCCTCTCAAATTGGTTACTGTATGTGTATGTTGACTTGCGTTAGCGAGTCTGACCCAAATATTTTGAGTTTTGATAGCTGTATAAACTTGTAATAGCTGGGATATGTGCATGTAGTTGCAAAAATAAGTTTGAATCAATCAAACTGATTGAGGAAAAATGTTTTTAATGATTGCTGAATTTACTGGTAAATCTGCTTTCATAACCTGTGCAGACTTACCAGGGGCGCCGAGAATATCTGCACCAGTCCTCCAGGCAGCATATCACCCATTTTTTCCACCCATCTCAGTTTCGTAATGAGAGAGTGGTCACATAGTTAAGGAAACTCCAGCACTGCTGTAATCAGTTTGTCCTCAAAATACATGGTGCAGCAGGTGCCAAGATGGGGAAAACAAAAATTACGCACTGACAAAAAGGAAATTTAATAAAGCACACTAAATCACTATGAGAATGATTTTGTTAAAGATTCTGATGAGCATCAACACTAGCTTAGTCACCGGTATCACTGTCATCTTCAAGGTCATGTTGGAAATGACCAGGAGCGATCCCATGCAGGGTTTACATTGCCACCTTAGCCACCATGAACAACAGCCTCCAGTGAAGAATTCTGCACAGCCACTGTCACAATTAAAAGTGATGAGACATGCACCCATAAACACAGCAGATTAACTCATTTACTTATGCTCATTTGTACAAAAACATATGCACCGATATGAATTAACAGGTGCAGATAAGTTAACACAGCATGCAGACGTGAAACAAATAAAATGCTTCAGAAGTTATCTTTTTTATTATTTAGTAGTTTAAATAGTTTTTCCCACTATTATATTATTATTAATATTATTAGTAGTGGTAGTAATATTTGTAGTAATAGCATTCTTCACACACTTGACCCTGTAGTGTGTGCTGCAGTGATCTTGTCGCTTTTATGAGACAAAACAAGAAATCCACATACTAATAAATGGCACAGATGTCAAATTAGATATTAACTGTTCAGTTGGGTTGTTACTGTCTTATTTTTCACTTCTGTTTCATTGGCCTTGGGATAAACAGGAAATAAATAAGGAGGGGGGAGTATGTGACAAAGTCAGTATTATTATGTCAGTATAATTCACCTCGGTATGCTAATAGGCTTGCAATTTTGTTACCCTGGATAATTGTAATGACTGACTAATCAAATGGAGCCACATGGTTTCACCAGTAGACCCATGGTAGTCAATATATGCCCTTGGCATGCTCCTTCTCCTTCCCTGTGTGGGCCTCGTGTTGGTCCAGGTTAAAGAGTCTAGACACCTCCTGAACTCATTAACACATCTTTACAAAAAAAAAAAAAAAAAAAAAAAAAAAAATCACAACCCTGTGGTTAATCCACAACACAGGGCGTGCTTCCTGCATCCTCATGTAACTTCGGTATGCAAGCAGTTTAGCTGATATGACAGTAATTAATTTAGAAGAAATTAAGATAAGTAATTATAATTAAGGTATTTACCATTCCCAATTCCCCGACAGTGGACAGGGTTCCTCCACCCTTTCCATTTCCCCTTTTTTATGTAACATATTGCTAACACGAGTAACTAGGGAAACTTTTTACATGTAGTAATGACACTTTAGTGTATAACAATAAACAAAACAAGATTAAGATGCATGAAATTAAACTGTGATTATCCAATGTGAGCACATACTTGATCACTGTGTAATGACGCTGTCTGTATTTTTGTGTTGAATTTTGTGTTGTGTCTGAATTTCTTGTGTGTGTGTGTGTGTGTGTGCGCGCGCGCAAGTGCATATGTGCAGGCACGTCCAACTGTGGCCTGTGTATGGCTAGGATATTGTTGGTATGAGCACACAGACATGGGTTGTGCTAATTAGCTCTCCCAGCATGCCATTCCAACAGTATGGTTATCACGGTGGGGAATGAATATGGAACAAGTAATGCACTGAAGTGGAGACATTGCTATACACACACACACACACACACACACACACACACACACAGACTTGGCAAGCACATTGTGCTTTTATTCAGACTTCACTGCCTCACTGTTTTTCTGATGTTTCATCCTCATGGGCGGGGCATCAAATCAGCAGGAGTTTTGGAGCCTTTTTGTGTGTGTGTGTGTGTGTGTGTGTGTGTGTGTGTGTGTGTGTGTGTGTGTGTGTGTGTGTGTGTGTGTGTGCATTTTGGTTGCATGCTCCAGTGCACCAGGTCTCATATTTTATTGTATTTCTTCCACATATACTCATGTCCCTCATGTGATGATAGAGATTGACAGTTATTGGTCATTTTTGGCATACTTAGTGAATTGCTGCCTATTAAGTTAAAAAGGGGTCTCTATTTTTTGTGTGGGTATGTACACCTGGAAGGATATTAACAGAATAGGGAGTTATCACTTCTGGCTCAGGTCTGCAAGTGACCATGGCCAGTGGAATCATTGAGGACATTTAACTATTTACAAATAATGGTATACAACACCTGGGCTAGAAAATTAAGATACCTAATATATGTTTTTTTTTTTTTTTTAGTGTGTGTGTGTGTGTGTGTGTGTGTGTGTGTGTGTGTGTGTGTGTGTGTGTGTGTGTGTGTGTGTGTGTGTGTGTGTGTGTGTGTGTGTATTTATTTGATGGTTCCAATAATGAAGTCTGTCGACACTGTCACTGTTAATTTCGTTCTATTCAGTGAATAGTTTTATTTTTAGTCTTTCTATTGCTGTGTCATCAGCAAATCTGATAATGTGGCAGTTTGATTATTGACTTCTGAATTGTTCAGTGTTTAAGTTGAAGAGTACTAGGGATATGCTACTGCCTTTTGGAACTCCTGTGTAAGTAGTGAAGGGGAAAAAGCGAACGCTAACTCGGCTGTCTGGGTGCATCCTGGGTGAAAATAGTCTAATAATGTTACTATTCTAGTAGCTTCTATATCCATGTGTTTTTTCACCATGATGTGCGGTTTGATTGTATTCAATGCAGAAGATGATTACATGTAGTTACACGCTGTATATTTGTGTGTACCCTCCACTACATTTCAGGAATTGGGTTTAAAGAATTGGACACTGTGCAACTTGAAATATGACGATAAACCTAAATAGACATTTTCGCTTTAACATCATAGTGATTTTCAATCATGTACCTTAGTCCCTTGGGGTTAGCTCTCTTTTGTTCTAAATATTCTCATGTAACCAAAAGGCTGTATTAACTACAACTCAAAAAATAGTAGTAACTGCCAATTAAATATGTCAGGATCAGAGGAAAATTGCCAGTTTTCTTTCTGTTTTGTAGGTAGCAAACAGTCCCATATAAGGCTGTGTTCTGAGCACTTGTGGGGTCCATGGATATTAATATATTTTAATGACCTGAGCTATAAATATCTTATAAGACTCCTGAATTAAATTCTTCAGAGAGGCTGATGATGAGCTTGGAAATGTGATTTAATTGTTGCACTGATACATGCAACAACAAGGCCCTTAGAGCTTTCCCTTTTTTCAAACCCTCCACGAATTTAAAAGCACAGGGTATATTTTTGTGGGTTTCTTGTATTCATGTTAAGTCCCTCTAAGTTGAAAGATGTGCCTGTCTGTTCACTTGTGTTACAGAAATAAGCATCTACATAGTTGTCTGTATAAAGATACTATCATTTGTTAATGTCTAATATGCTGTGTAAAATGTAGGTGTTGAGTTCACTCTGTCCGTTCTTGTATTGAATGTGAAATTTTTAATTGAGACTCAAAAAAGATCTTGATTTTATCGGGTTGTCAGAATCAGAATAAGAATCATTTATTGATTCCCAAGTACAATCACTTATACAAGGAACTTTTCTTTACTTTGGTGGGTTGGTGCCAAAAATCACTAAATAGAAACGATAAAATAAAGTAAAATAAAGCAAAAGAGAATTAGCCAGGTAATAGGAAAAAAGAAAGGTAATAAAAAGGAAATGGTAAAAGACGTAAAATAAGGGATACTAAACTAATAAAGTGAGTGTGCTCAGCTCAGGAGAGTAGTTTTGTAGAATCACTGTCACGTTGTTGCACAATCCCTCATTAACATAGAAATAGATTCCTTCACCATTTGCTTTGCGCTAGAGTTCGGTGACTTGGTCCGACCGAATCAGCCGAGAGCTGGCAGAGTCTGATACAGATCCAGCCACCATGTCTCATTGAGGCACAAAACAGGAGATAGCACCAGTAAAAGAACTTGGTCCATTTTGTTGCATGGCGATCACACTTTGGAAAGGAGTATTCTTTGGCGGTGTTTGCAATCCATGCTGTGGCAAGTGCACCAGGGCTCCAGCACACTTTTGTCTCCTCTGGCGTTTTGATGCTCGTCCGAGAGCAAGAGACCCTGTGGCTAAAATATCCAGTAAATCCACCGATGTAGGGAGACATGCAGGGAGTAAATCTGCTGGAGTTGTTTCCTTGATGTTCAACAGTTCTTTCCTTGAGTAAACAATCGGTGTGGCATTGCAAAACCTAACTAAAAAAGCTTACAAAAGAACAAACGGTGCACCAACACACCAAGACTCCATACCGTGGCACCATCTTGAGAAGCATCTTGTCAAGGCGCTGTTTTGTACCACTTCCTGCGAAGGGTAATTTAAAGTCAGCGAAGTGAGAGCAGTGAGAGATCGGTGCAGATCCCTTGGGGAACCATAAAGGAAACAGGGGGCAAGCAGCTGCAGAGAATGAACGGGTTAGTTTGACAGCTTAAATAGACCGCCTAATTGGTGATGGCAGTACTCAAGCTCAGCTGACATATCAGCTGATGCAGAGTGCAGCACCATTCAAGTCGCCTGCCTGAACTAGCAATACAGGCTTTGCATCAATTCTGATACACTGAAAGCTGGGAAAATAGCAAGCGTAAAATAAACTTATGGAGGCCGACTACAGGACTGTCACTTTATTAATAATAATTTAAAATATAGCCACAAGCTGCAGTGTACATGATCCAAGAACAACAGGCTGCCTTTAACTTACAATGTCCTTCAGAAGAATTTGAAAACATGCCACATGCATAAACTGGCACGTTATTGGCAAGTAAGACTTGACCACCTGGGGATTTGAACCCTGGGCCTCAGTATCCCTCTCTGCATCAGAGAAGGTGACTTACTGACTGCAGCACTGGGGCGGCGTGTTTTCCTCACACCTCGCCACAACTTGAGGCAATTAAATCACATGTGCCAGATGGAGGCATTTTTGTTGCCTTAAACTGGAAATGTTTAGAACAGTCAAAATGTTGGTGATAAAATTGTGAAGAAAAAAAAAAAAAAAATCACACATCTACTTGTTTCGACTGTGTTGTCAGTTTCATCCAACACTGAGCAAAAAAGAAAAACAAATTGCGTATGTGACAGTTTGCTTCTGCATCGTTTACGTTCCTTCATAACAGGGAAACAAACAGTAGAGATTAAAAAACAGCCCTATACAACACACAATTAATTGGTCCAAAGAAATGGCATCAGACAGCATGTGCAAAATAAGCTAGGTGTGCATTCAGATCTACATCAAAATATAATGGCTCATAATAAAAATACAGTAAAGTAAAACAGTTAGTGAAAGGCTTTGTCCATTTTGGCTAATAAAATCTCTGCGCCATTTATTATGTGACTCGCCTGCAGCATTTAAGTTCTGCTGTGGATTACCCACAATGCCATACACTTTACACCTAGTACTCATATAGTACAAAGTCTAGCAAGGTATTGAATATCACTGCAAACGCACTATTTGACCGCAAACACAATTTGAAACACTTGATTTCTCTCTAGGACCTAAAAGGATTTTTCCAGAGTGTGAATTCTTTGAAAAACAAGACTTAATAAGCCATGCCCACTTAAATCAATCAGAATCAAATTTTATGCATCGACTGGGAAATTAACCCAGATTATGTATGTGGAATTTTGTACAAATCCAGTCAGCCGTTTACATGATATCAACTTTTAACTTGTAGCAGCCCTGAGTGATGAAACCCAACACGCTTGGATGCATGAGCTTAGTGAGCACTCCTGAGCAGGTGTCAAACTTCAAATTGTTATGTTAGTACATTCATGAATGATGGCAAGTTTTGTAAAATTAGCCTCATCTTGTAATTTTTAAAGTGAATTTTGGGAAAAGGTTTACAATGTACCAAATTCATTGCCAGTTGCTCAAAATTTGCTAAAAAAAAAAAAAAAAAAACCGCCTACATGGATTGATTTGTCTCAACCCACAGGATCTAGGGGGAAAAATTCTCTCCAAAACTTGCAGTTCAAATGTTATAGGCCCAACGGAAACGTTTCATTGTAATGTTAATTGATGTTTTTTTTCCCCTTTTTTCTGTTTTATTATGTCAATTGGTGTTTTCCCTTTTTTTTCCATTTTATTATTTCAATTATTTCAATTATTATTTCATTTTTTTTTTTCCCGATTAGTCTTACTGATTAGTCAGATTTCAACCTGTCTGCCAGGTTTGAATGCTGTGCCTACTGCACCTGTTTCTGAGATCCAGCTTCTTGCAGTGGAGACTAAGAAAGGAAGAAAAATAATTCTGAGCGATTGTAAGAGGGCTCCAGCACCTTCAGTGCTTGGATGCCTAAATAAGAGAGGCCGGTCTCAAAATAGCAGGTGGTTTGACCTGTTGTATCATCTATGCTGAAGCTAACCAGCAGGTGTTTGAGTTGGATAAAGTATGAAAGAGCAGTTTGATCAAACTTGAGATAACTGATAATATTATTAAAGACATCCACCAGCCTATAGTCTAAAGTACAGCTCACTTCCAAAACAGACAGACACACACACACACACACACACACACACACACACACATTCACAATCTGCATCCAAAGTGTCAAATCAAAGGCAGAAAATGACTTCGGCCTCAGGACTGTCCTTGTAGAGCTACATGGATTTATTGAAAATGATTGATGTGGTTTAAGTCATAGATCGTTCTGTTTTTCGAGTAATATTTCACAGATGTACATCCTTATTCCTGGAATGTCTTATCCTCATGCTTTAGTATAGTCTTTCCCACAGTCCAAATGACTTTGAATAGATAAATACCTGCATAGAGCAATTGCTGAATTATGTTTTTTTAATGGACTAATCAATTTCCTGGATTTTCAAATTGAGGTTTGCCACAATTCATCCAACCCAGGGAGAATCACTGTTTCACGGTTCCCGTGAAGGAATCCTAGACTCTGTGAAAAGAGATACACGGCCCCTTTAGGTTAAAGGTTTTATTGATCACTACATTTTTTTTTAATAGATAATTATCTTGCCAGGATGTGCAGATTAATACATTGGAATCATTTGCATAGCCAGCTGAGAGATAATTTTCCTCAGCATACATATCATTGTTATTGTAGTAATTCTTGATCATCAGAATCCCACCAGAGGATGGGCATAATGTTTCAGTAAGAGTTACTACCGTTCACTGGATGTGTAAAGAAAAACAGCTGAGATGATGAGTCGCCTGTGGTAATTGTACTAGTCAATTCATGACTTGTACTCACCTCATTGTTCACTTGAGGCTCCTTGCATTAATGCAGGCCCTCATAATGATTTTCCTGTTTCTGTTTGGATTAACATGTCTAAAAAATATATAATTTCAACAAATCAGCTGTGGGAATAACTGCGGGCTAACAATCTAATTGCTAAATGCAACTACAGCTCTTTCCACGGATCAGGGTCAGAGGCTATCGGGGTGCCCCTATTGCATCAAAACAATGGACACTGGGTTATAAAAATGTTTTTGGGCAAAAAAATCTTGAGTGAATCTTGTGCTCAATTTAATACAACACTGCTACGATGTTAAATGATAATTATTTGTAGAAATGAACATCAATATAGCTGTAAGTGTCCCGTTTTCTCAGCAGACAAGGTCCCCCTCATCCCTCCCAGCCTGTAAAACACTGTAACACACAGTATATGTACTGTAGCACACAGCCCCAGTCACAAGATATGTTGCATGGAGGTGTGCCAGAAGTTGAAAATTTGGCATGGTTGTTCGAGAGATTAGGGTTATTTTCACAACTGTTGGTGCTTGCTAGCAGGTGAATTTGCTGTGCCTGGCAAAGCCTAGCTCAGAGACATGTAAGTGATCACTCCTTCATCTCCTCTCCCTCATGTTTGCCTGCCAAATCAGCCATACTGAAGTTAAGTCTTGCCAGAAAACATTATGTGGAAGCAAAGGTGAGGAGGTCAGCCAACCCCAATGTCCTTTCAACTACTGCCCGTTTTATATTTTCATTTTTAAGTGAAATTATTGAGACATGAAGGAAACTATAAAGAACAAGGTTCATTTCACCAAAGTAACAGTATGTAGACTTCCTAACCCTAGAAATCTGACATTGACTTGATCAGGATATGGTAATGGAAATGGTAACATATCATATGGTAACGTACAAATGATACAAATTTGAGAACAGACATGGATACTGTGGATAAGAATTATTGACATACTCAAGCAAGCATAAGGTTACTGATTTCAGAAGTAGTCAAATGTACCAAAAGCCCACAAAAACCTACTCAGTTACAGTGAAAGAAACTTAATGGATTACTTCCACCCTTGCATATTGTTCTGTTATGCCCTCCTATTGAAAATGCATTTACTGTGTTCTCCTAAATTTAAGTATATCTTCCTGTTTGTTGTAACATGTTGTATTTCTTGTCATTAATGTTTTACATGAAGAACCTTGTATATCAGTAATGATTGATAGCTGCTGTGATGGCAGCTGGACATTGTGATGACAAGTTTTCTTTAGAACTGTTACTTTGTGTCAGTTTGAATTACATTGATTTTACTTTTTTTTTTTTTTTTTTTTTTCACTTATTTTGAGTTTAAGCCAGGTGCCAGCATGTTTGCACCCACAACTTTGCAACACCATTAACAAACAGTTTCTGTTTTCTCTAGCTGCCGCTGTGGTAAATACAAGAAAGATCAAAGAAGGCTTATTAATGACTGTCAGAATTTCAAAAATGGATTTGAATGAATTTGAAAAGTAAAAGAGATTGTCAAAAGTTGCCACACCTGTTTGGAAAGAAGGCCATTAAGTATGAGGTCAACTGTGTGGGCACTGACTGCTTACTAAGGTTTCTACATAAAACTACATGAAGAGGAGTCATTTTGGCCTGCAACTCTTTGCACTACTAGGAAGTGAGGCTCTAGCACACTTCAAACAAACACTGACTGACTCCACGCAAAGATAATAAACATATTATTTCAGTGTTTTAGAGTGAATTTCATCTTTAGACATTCCTTGAAAGCTTTCACATGTTGAAACTGATCCATTAATTCCTTTTGTTTTATAGCTACGAGACACTAAATCCGTCGATCACAATATGACACTTCTTCATTTCCTGGCTGAGAGGTGTGAGGACAAGTACCCAGAGATTTTGAGGTTCCCAGATGAACTGGAGCATGTCGAGAATGCCAGTAAAGGTATGTCTGCCTTTCTGTCTTTTTCCCTCTAAAGTGCAATGTCCACAGGAAGCAGGCCGGCAGCATCATGTCAGTGTCATGGAAAATTCTGTGGTGATAATGTCCACCAGATATGGGAGGGGCAGATCAGCTGGGCTCGCAGTCCAGGCCCATGTACGTAGCTATATCAGGCAAAACAAGACCAGCAATTTAAAACAAAAGTGAAAGGCTGATCAGAGACATGGATCACAGGTTGAATGACAGTTCATAAATAACAGATCACCCCACATCAAACATCTTTAGATAGATGCCATTCATTTTTTTATTTATTTATTTATTTTTTAAAATTTATTTATTGCAAGTAAAGACATAGTGGGCTGCAGAGCGAACGACACACTTTGCACTCTCTTCTTCAAGTTTGTTTGCTCTCTCTGTAACAACAGGTATCACAACAGAGAAAACAACAGAGAGTGAAAATTATTTATTTATTCATTCATTTATTTATTTTCTTTTCTGGTAGTAGTTTATCTTATTTATTTGTACTTTCATTTGTGTTATTTTTTTCCCCTCATAAGCTGCGGCTGCTTATTGACACATGAAATGTTGCGATCGCATTTATTATTTTAGCAAGTGAACAAATAAATAAATAACCTTTTGCTTTTCTGCATAGTAGTGTTTGAATGGCAAACATTTAGAGGCTTTAGCTGTCATAAGTTTATGTCAGCTCATTTAATTGAATAAGGAGTTGAGACTCACATCCACTCAGTGGTTCTCAAGTATTGAAAAAGAGCCTCTCAGGTCTGTTTGGGGGTCACACATGATTGTCTTCTCAAATTTTGGTATCATTCCAGGTCTTTGAGGTTAGATCTATGTTCGTGATTTTTTAATCCTGCCTGTCAATTCTTCTGTTCTTGTTTTCTATATAATTTTGCTGTGGCAATTACTCATTAATTACCAGGCACCTTCTCCAGTCCTTTAGGGCTTGGTTTCCCTCACCTTTTAAGAAAAATCACTCTTTTTTTCTTACATATGTAAAATGTGTATCATGTAATTCAGAGGCATTTTATAGTGGTATCATATGGAAAACAACTGAATTAGTAATGAAGTCATATTAGATGTTGTCTCTGAGTTAAAAAAGAATGGACAAATAACCTGTATGTAGCAACTCTTATACAAAAGTAGCCACTTTGTGCCTAACTGATACTGATGAGAAAGCCTAAGCTCCTGAAATCCTGGATTTATGTAGTGCATGAGGAGAAGACCATCCCTACACACATGGATCCCGCCGGGCCATGTGATCTACTAGATGTCATTCTGCATAGTGTGAATTACTATTTACAGCATGTTTTTATTAGTTTATGTGACAGATATTTCCGGTCTTCTAGGTACACCAACTTATCAGTGTATTTCATTCTGTGATGACAGCTGGCCGTCTCTCATTGTGTCAGGAATAGAGCTGTTTGTCTGACCGTGCGGTCTCCTGGCTGTCAATAAACTAATTCCACTCTAATTCCATTCTCAAGTATTTGGTTGAATCCCCGGAGGCTTATTTACTTTGTTAGTCACGTAATTGGTTATTTAATCTAATTCAACAAATTATGTGCTTGACTGAGGCTGCCAGCCATTGTATATGTGGACTGAGTAGTCTTTATGTATATAGCTGGATGTCTTGAATATATGTACAAATTGCGAATGTCATCAACTGTTAACTATCATTCGCTCAAGAGAGATGTCAGTTAATTGACTGAGATCACTAAGTAGCCGCCTTTTTTCAGAAATCCTTGGGAATGACTTAAAGGGTAAGGATGCTAAGAATACAAATTACGACAAGTACTGCAGTGCTTCCCCCATTTTATTTTTCATCACATACACTTAAGATTGGTGGTTGTTCAATCAGATAAGAGTGAGCTGAAGTTTTGAAGTCATTTACGTTTTGATAGGGAGTGCTGACACTCCCATAGATGTGCAGAGCTGCATTCAAGACAGAGTTACCCGTTTCAGAATAGAGCTGTGTTCTTAGTTTTAAACATACAATTTCATCTCATCTGTTTTCTTCACTTTGTACCATTAGAAAACTCTTTTGATGCCACTTCCCCTGTGCTATTGTTTTCTCTCCATCTGTGGTGTGTTAAGCATGGGGAATCAGCAAAGGTGAAATCTCCTCTGTCTTGCCTTGCAAAATTCATTTTATCTCGCTCATTTTGAGGCAGATCACATAGAAAAAAAGTGATGGCAGGCCATGCACTGGCCCAATTCCTGTCTCAGAAAAGCTTTTACTCTCTTGTAGAACACTGTTTTTTCCCTTCCATAAATAATTTTAGTCTCTCACCTACCCTCAACCCCTGCTGTCTTTATCTTCTGACCCAACAACTTGTTGGAATCAAAGTGCTCAGTGACTTTTAGGATGCTGCTTTATTCCATCTTATCCCTGTCTTCCTCCTTCAAAGAAAGTCCTGTTTCAGAAGGACATGTAGAGGGATGTTGGAAGCCGCACGGTGCTCTTCTCTTAACTTCTGTAGCATCCCGTTCCTCCTCCTTTCATAGAGCCAATTATAAGAAAGAGTTTTAGTATAGGAGGAAAAAAAATATTCTATTATAAGTTGATACAATCAGCCACAGTTTCACCAAAAGAAGCTCTATCCTCTTGTTGATGAAGAAAAAACGAGTGAATAAAAAAAAAAACACCACATTTTGTTGTGTTGCCTTAGAGAGGAAGCTCCATGTGACCAAACCGTAGCACAGCCTGTGGCCCAAGCATGTGATTTCTGATTGTTGCGTCAAGAGCCTGTAGGGGGGAGGGGCTGGCCTGTTGGAAAGCTGAAAATTACATGGGGATTCGGATGTAATCACAACGCTGTCGACAGAGGTTGGAACATGTACACGTAATATACCTCATTGATAAGTGCAATCAGGTCTGGCTGATTTCCCTAAGAAATCACAAGTTTCCTTGCCTTGATTGGTTGCCTCAGAGTTTGACTCCCCAAGTCTTTCTCAACTCCACACAGAAATTGGACTTGTCACCTTTCTATTGTCTGGATGCATGAATGCTTTTTACTTGAAGATATTACACAGTGTCAAAATGGTTATACTAATTTCAATAAGTCCTAGTGTACATGACGAAATATCACTCACCGTTAACTTCATTAGTGAGCATTACACCTTGGGTTAAGTAGCCTACTGTTGCCTTTGCTGGTAATGGTTACTGGAGGCAATAAGAACCCTTTTTTAGACATGTCTGTGCACTCTAGTTAGATCAGTTAGTGCAGGTGTCTTTTCTGCCTTTTGATTTACCCCTACATATTGGAGAATAGATAGATAGATAGATAGGACTTTATTGTCATTATACAGATTGTATAACGAAATTAGTTTAAGTTACATCCCGTCCAAGAAACACAAAAAATCATCAGCATTTTCACCCCTAGATAGATAGATAGATAGATAGATTTACTTTATTGATCACAAACTGGGGAATTCCCGTTACAGCAGCATCAATACAAACATAAAGTAAAATTAAGAAGTATATACAATAACGACTAAATATATACAATAAAGACTAACCCAAGAATATGAGATGTGAAATGTGAAATATACAGATGGTAATAAATATAAATATGAAATATACAGATGGTATTGTATGGCAGAGTTAGCATGAAACCAAGTGGCAGAACCCGATGCCCGGTACTGGGATTCAGGAACTATCACACTTGATTCGGCCCCTTATGGAATCACCACTTCCCCTCCAGTCAGTATGAAAAACAGTGTGAATGTATATTATGAATGTATATTATGTATCTATGTATATTAACCCTAATGAAACAATGAAATTTTGCTTGACAACTTGCCCCCACTTTTTTCCAGTGACTATTATGATCAATGTGTCATTTTCCCCAAATACCCGTATGTTGTTGTAGCAAGGGACCTTATTATCATTATCTAATTTTAAGGACTCTGATATGCATAGTTATACATTTCTAAGACAGTTAAGCATGAATGTGCTAAACGGCTGAGGTATATTTAAGTCCTTTCCTTTGACAACCTAAATTGACCCAATACTCATGATTATTCCTTATATTACCTCAGAAAGCAGCATGCCTATAGACTAGCTTCAGAGCTGTGGGGAGTGTCCTCGTGCAGCTAGAGGTCAGCAGTAACTGAGCCAAGTCCAGCACACAGTGTAGTCCCCTTAGGAGACTTTTCTCTCCAAGGATTCAGCCACCATCAAAGCCTACCTATATCAAGGTCAATGCTAATTAAAATCCACAGGATTACCCAAGGAGGTAGGCCAACAATCTGCTGATGCTCAAGGTGGGACTGGGACAAGGGGAATGGCAATGGTTTTTATGTTTTTATTTATTTAATTGTTCCGTTAATAGTTGCATTTTTAGCTTGTGTATGTTTTGAATACTTGGATATTGTAATGACCAGTTTCTGCAAGACATATGCTATAAGGACAGTAAGAGTTTAGTGCAGGCTAAAAGCTGACCTAACCAAGTATGACGTATTTTGTTAGAGTTTTTGTTATGTTCTCTTTTTGACTCAGAACGTGACCTTTTCAGCTTAATGCTACTGCTTGTCCTGGTTGTTGCACTCACTTGTTTCATGGATTCGACCATTGTGAATTCTCAGAGGCAGCACAGGGAGTAAGAAAGTAACTGGAGGAGCTTGAGTCCGGCACAAATTTTTGCAACACTACAGAAGACTTGAATCATTATTTCTCAAAAAGTTTATATAAGCACACATTAATTTCAGGATTGTTAGTAGGTTCTGAGCGCACATGTGCAGGTTTAACTATCTGAATGTTGGTTAGTGTAAAAATATTAAGCAAAATGATAAAACAGTGTCATTTATTTGCACACTCAATCCAGTAACATTATAAAGAGTAGCACAGTTGCAGAGTTATTGAATAATCTTAACAAGTCATAAAGACAGTCATCATTCAGGATTCATATTGATACTAAATGTATCGACATAGAAAATATTTATAAATTAATTTCTCATAGGCAAAGAGGCAAGTAAAGAATAAATTACATATGTTACTGTGTGAAATATATTACATATTGTTAACCCATCAATTGTTTATTCCCAACCAAAACTGTATCAAAGATATATGGTTTTAAAGGCAATACCAGCAGAAATATTTGAAAAGGAGAAAAGATTTTGATCCATAATACTGATAGGAAGGTCAAGGAAGCTCAGCTTACAGTGAAGAAATGCACCAAATCCTTAGTGTGCACATCTCAATCTACATAAGACCCATGTTACTTTGGACTGTTTAAAATGGGACTAAAGCGATAAATATTCATATCTATCATTGAATAATTCTGTTATCTAAATATATGTATTATCTAGAGGAAGAATTAAAAAAATTTATATATATTTCATCTAGTAGTGTGACTAATGCTAATTATTTTTTGTTTTGTTTTGTTTTTTTCACATGAATATGAACTCATCTGACATTAATACTTCACTGATCTAAATATGTGAGACCTTTTGACCCGTTGTGACAAACAGCAGTCATTAATAAATTGAGAGTGCTGGCTTAGTGCAAGTACGGTGAATTAGTCTCTTTTTTGTTGGTAATTTAAGGAGTGGCACCAAGGGATGTATATGCCATTTGCCTGATTGCTCTAACCTTATGCCACAACAATAGACATTGATTAGCATGCAATCAAACAGTCCTTTGTTGCAATGGGAACAGCGGCAGCTTCAAATTTGGTCTTGTCTGCCAGAAAATGATCATTGATGAAGCCGTGTTTAACTAATTTTTTTATACAAATTGTACAATATATTTAAAAAAAAAAAAAAAAAAAAAAAAAAAAAAAAAACAGAACTAAGAAAAAATGTGAACAAACATTGCAATAGAAAAAAAAAATCAATGTTACTCTGGATCGATGACATGCCTTTCAACATAATACTTAACAGTACCTTGCCTTTGCTTCTTTTTGTCTGGTTTCCTTGAGCACCTTGAGGGTCTTTTCAGGGTCAGTGACTGTTTCATCTCATTACTTTATTCTGTACTTGTGGTTTTTAGTCCTGTGCAGAGTGAACAAAACAAAAATGGGTCACATAAAATTAACTGTAGAAAACAACCCGATGTATTCCCATCCAAACCTATTATAAATACATTGCCAGAGAAGTCCACAAAACTTTGTATGCTGTCTCAGCCTTTCATGAAGGTAGCCATGTTAACTTTTATATCTGTGACTATTCTCAGCAGGCCATGAAATGGAAAGAACAGATGATTATTTTGAAAACCGACACGGTGAGTGATTCTGACTATCACCTGCCAGTTAGCTGCACCCTACAAGAAGCCCAAATTTAAGACTGTGTCTATGATCCATTAGAAACCCAAATTCATTAGTTTACCATCTATATTTAATGCTACAATTATAGAACATGAGATATCACTGAATCACAGAGCATATAAGAAATCCAGCTTAAGTTTAAATGAATAAATGTTGAGTCGTGGAACTTTTTTTTTTTTTTTTTAAATTTCATCTTTATATGTTGTGATTGATCTCACCCTTATTGTCTTTCAAGAAAACACTCATCCAGATACATTAGGTGATTCTTGAAGATCAGATTTCACTGCCGCTGTCTTACAAAGTTCCATTTTCTGAGGAGAGAAAGGTGCAAACCTTTCCCATAAAAAAGGTTGGTCAGTCTTGCCCTTAAATCAGACTAAGTAAAGAAATTATTGCTCAGCTTTTCCTCTGAAAAGCTTTAACTGAAATTATTACCACATGAATATGAGACAAGGACAAAACTTTGACAGTTTTTTTTTTTTTTTTTTTTTTTTTTTGCACCAAGCACCTAGGCTGTTTCTCCAGTCAGTGAGGAGCGCATTGTGTCTCAGGACTCAGTTTATTTGCAAAGGGCTGCAGCTTGGGCAGAGAGGCAGGTCAATGCATTGTGCCTTACTCTGACCTCATCTTCCCCAGTGCTGGGCCCACCCACCTGTTTCGAGTAGGCTGCAGTGGGATTTTACATTCCCCACCACCATGTTGTGTGTTCGCCAAACACAGCTGCTAGTGTGCGTGTATGATAATTAAAGATTGATGATTTCCCTTGGGCACTGCCAGTGAAGGAATAAAGATCCGAACTTCCTTTCCAATGCCTCAGTAAAGGGAACATAAAAACCAAAAACAGACATTATTAGTTAAGCTTTAAATGAGGCTGAGCTGAATATTGCAACTGGTACCAGAGTAGTCTATCTATCTATCTATCTATCTATCTATGTACTACTCAGCTAATCTATCTATATCTATATTTTTCTATTTTTTTTTCTTCTAAAATTGTACAGTTGGGTAGTGAGCCGATAGTCATTTGAAATGTAGTCTTTCAGCCAGTATTTTCATACCCCTGACCTCATCTTAATAGCAACGGCAAAGCCTTGAGAGAAGTGTCACTGGCCAATTTGCCTTGTTAAATCTCCCCCAGAGATGAATATGCGGGGCCTGACAATGGAAGCTGAGTCTGTGTGGTGATTCCACTCAATCAGTGGTGCACTGACAATCCGTCTTGACAATCCGGGAAAAGAGGAAATATGACACAAATGTTCTCATAAATCTATTTAGTATAAGGCATAGCCAAGGGCAAAGTACTTTGGAGCCTGTGAGAGAGAAAATGGAGAGTGAGGAAAAAAAAGTTTAACTCTGAGGATATTAATACCGCTGTGAATATATCTATTATCCACATTCATTTTCAAGGCACTGCAGCATAATAAAGCAGTGCCCATTTCCCATTTAAACTCCGAGCAGTACTTGGCTCTGGGCTGTATTACGTAGACAAAATGCCTTTCTGGATGGGGTGGAACACAGAGAAGATCATTTGTCTTTCAGTTTGAATGGAGTCGCAGGGAATCATGGGGTTCAGAAGAAATTCTCTCATGCCATTCCAGGGAGACTGTCTCACTGAAGTCAGCTACGTAGAGGCTTGAGGAAAGATGGGCATATTTCAAACCACGCACTTAAACAAAGGATTGGTGCAATCACCGGATGAGTGTTTATTTTGCTTTAGAAATCTGGTGGTTATTGAATGAAATTCAAGATTACAAAAATTAAGCTGACATTCAAGTTTCAGTTTCCTGCGTTTTGTAATATGTATAAATCAATATGCTTGGCTTCACTCACAGGAATCTTTGTCTTTTTCTTTCATTCATTCATTCTTTCTTTCTTTCTTTCTTTCTTTCTTTCTTTCTTTCTTTCTCTTTTTTTCTGACTGTCTCTCTCTCTGATTAATAGCATTGTTGAGACAGTGGAAGTAAGCAGAATAAATCCACAAGTCTGAGCAAAGAGGTCTGCTTTAGTAACGCTGAAGTACACATACAGTAGCATGTTACTTTTCTCAGCAGATAGTGATAGAAAGTTACTTTTCATAGCACTAGCATTGTAATGTAACAGGTTACATTGAAAGCAGCCGTTCCCACCATTTGTTATAACTTTCTAACTTAACTGTCATATGATAGCAGAAAAAAAGAGGGCAACTTAACTGTAACGGTTGACAAAGTTTGTCACACCAAAATGCTGTCTTTCTTGTCATGACGGTAGTTCATTGTTGACTGGGAATGCACAGTTACCACATTCAAAATGAAAGACATACAACAGCAAATTTTAGTTGTTGTGGAAGAATCAACTCACCTTTGCCAGTGAATATTTTAAATGGAAAAGGGACTACCCAGAGAACAAGCCACCTCAATTTTAGTGACCTCTTGACATTTCCTCTTGTGTCACCTTCAGGCCAAAATGTACAAATTCCATTCTCCCACTTCTTGAATTCCCCTCACATGTACCAAGCTAGCACCAGTGGCACTTGTGTAAATAAAAGATGCAGATGTATTAAAAAAAAAAAAAAATACTGCACAGTTGCACCCAAAAACATCTTACACATAAATACTGATTAGAATGCAGATAAATAATGTCCCCGAATATGAAAATGATTAGGAGTGGAACCTCCTTTTGAAAATCTGCCCATTAGGTTGGCATGGTGTCCCACCATAGCTCAGGATATCTACAAATTAATTAGAAACATGTCAAATAAGGGCAGCTATTGAAGTCAGATTGATGAAACCACAGAACATTCGACACAGAGAACCGCAGACACATTATTCTGAAGTCTGTATAATTTAGCTTAAAAAATAATCATGCAGAGTTTTAACATATTTCTTATAGTGCTAATAATTTTTGAAGGGTCAGCCCCTTTTATACAAGTCTGCCGAGACAATAGCCTTTTTTGCAGCATGTTTCTCTCAATTATATGTTGCTCAGTACATCTTGTTGACAGATGTAGAGGAAGCAAATGAAACCCCTATTTGTAGTTTGTTCTACTTTGCCCTAAAACGTTCCAGCTGTCACACCTGAGAAGTGCATTTTCCTTCCAGATCAATCCATAGAGATGTGCCCTATATTCCACTCCACATTTGTCATCCCCCCCAAAATGTGTCCCTTATCCATTTTTTATATATCTGCATGTGAAATGTGCCTGCATCTAAAGAAAATATACAATTTTTTTAGGTTTTTGGGTTCATAGGAAGTTGTTCCGAGTTTACTTTAAGTGACTAATGAAAGTAGTCACTATTCCCTTCATTTCCCTCTGTGGAATGGATGCACAGCGTGGTAACAGATATCAAGAAACATGATTTAGCAGTCATTCTACATTCATGTATTTTATCATGTATTTTATATGATATGTTTATCATGTTTTGATCAGATTAATTTCCCACAGAAAAATGTAATTAACTTTTTGCTATCTTAGAAAAAATTGTGGAACTTGATGTTAACTCTAGTTTGAAACAGCACCTGGCAAAGCAACCATTTAATTATTTATCCTGCCATCCTATCAAACTCTCACAGATTGGCAATACTTTCCAGTATTTTCAAACACATTTTTTCCCCATTAGACTTGTAATGGTTTCCAGTATAACAGTTGGATTTTGATCCTTTACTCACCATGATGTGTGCTGTGGTTTGACAATGATTAAATCACAGTACACCCACCTATAGACATTACTACACCACTGGCCTCACTGTTACTATAGTAATCAACAGACTCAGGCACTCGAAGCCCATTTGTACTACTCAGCTAATGAAAGATAACAGAGGACAGAGTATATACAACACTACTTTGAGAGCATGGGCTCTAGTTTCCCGGCGCAGCGCGGGGTGGCGCAGTGAGGCGAACCCCGCGCAGAGCTAGTTTCGACCGGCGAAATGGCAGAGGCGGACAGTTTCCAAGTTTCGCAGACGGACTTACGCCGAGATGGGAGTGGCAGCGCAGCGGGGGGAGGTGCCGACAGATTCAGCTTGGTGCAGTGACAGTTTCGTGCCAAAAGGCTTCGCCAAGGTGCGCCAAAAGCTCGCCATCTGAAACCACGTCTACTTTCAGCGCAAGGCGGAGCGGAGCTGGCGCAGTGGAAGTTTGGCTGCCTGGCACACATCACCAAAACCTCACAATCAGCATAAACGGTGCCAATCTCCTTTGATCTGACATCAGTTGTGACGGGACAGTTGATATGGAGATATATGTATGTGCTGATTGTGATCGTAGCATTGAATAGTGTTTTTTTCGGTATTTATTGCATCGTTCATGTGCCTGACATTCCGGAAGCCTGCCTGTGAGGTTTTGGTGACGTGTCCGCACTGCTCGCCGGTCTCCGCTCCGCGCCTGTCTCCTGGGCTCCGCTCCGCCTGCAGCAGTAGACCTCCTTGTCTATTGTGTAAACTTTCATTACGCCTTCGCGCAGCGCATTTTAAAGGCGAGGACAGGGGGTCATTTGATTGGTTAAATGTGAATCGGCTGTGTCAAACCCACTCCACGCCTTCTCTCCTCCCTTGCGCCAGTAGGAGGAACGGCAGAGTACTTGCGCCACCGAGAACGGCGTGCCAAACTTGGAAAATCCGCCTGGCCACACCCAGTTGGCGAAGCGCATCTGCGCTACGCCCCCGCCTCGCCTGGTCTGCGAAACTAGAGCCCCATGTGTGAAAGTTACAGACTGCAAACTGATCCTTTTTGAGCTCTCAGTTTGCTTAAAATAGGCTTTGCTGAAATCAGTTTTTGTTGTAATTTTGTTGTACCTTTTTGTTTAGCATTGTACAGGGTCCCTCACAAATGAACAAATAAGCATATACCTGAATCGATAAATCCATACAGGTATATGTCTACATATTTTACAAAAGCTGCCTTATGCCATGTTCATGGAGCCCAAAATTGTGTTTTATTCCTAAAGCCCTGACAAAGACCTTCAGTGGTGGAAACATGTTGGCTTTTTAAATGATGTAGCCACTGCAATAAAGGCTTTTTAATATTTATTTCCTCGTTGTCACATTTCCTGATATTTGGAGTGCCTGGATCGCCCTCTTAAGTGCTCTGTTTTCCCCATTTTCAAGAACACCTGGCACTCTGTTTGGTTTGGCCAGTCAACTTTTATTTATTTATTTATTTATTTATTTTTTATTTATTGAAATCATGGTTACTCAGCTTAAATGTTGTTCAAGATGATTTTTTTTTTCAGCTAACTGTATAGTTTAATCAACATCATTGATACATGGATGTGTCAATACCTAGGCACCAAGCAGACTTTTTTTTCTGTTGGAGAATTCATTATTTATACATTAAAGCAATCTGGCAAAGAGTACTTGTATTATTGAGTGTGCAGTGCTCAGTGAAAACACTATGACAGCCTGTCATTTTGGAATCCTGAGTCCCAGATTTCCGTTTGAGTTGACTGGACATTGTGTGAGTTTCTGCTCATGTAAATTGACATTACTGAAAGGATTATTCAGAAGTTAATTAAGGCTATCGATAACCAAAGAAAGGTAATTGCTAGCTTTGAAAAACAAGCTCACCAGCCTTTTTTGGCTAAAAAAAAAAAATATGCTAATTCTATAGTGACAAAAATAAAAACTTTCAAAGCCTGTTACATCCTCAGTGTTGTACAGTATTCTTATTCCACTCTTCACAAGAGGGGATTGAAATTTAGAGCACAAATTACCTGGAAGTGTGATCTCCTTTGCTTGCCTATAAAGCTCTCTTATTAACTGCTTTGAAGGAGACCTGTGCTGCTCCATTTAATCTAAGCTTATGATCTCCACCATTTTTTTTTCTTGTAAATGTAATGCTTATTTTTTCCTATTAATTTGAATTATTGAGAGACTGAGTCTCTATTTCACAATCTCAGGTTTACAGCAATGCCTAGCACATTCAGCTTTACACTACTGAGATATCATAGTATGAGGGAAAAGGGGTGACTGTAAAAAGATGTGGAAATCAGTGGCGTTCCCATCCTCGCTAATGTAGTGCTTGGTGTAAGCTCTACTATGAAGTGAACAGCTGTGGCTACAAAGCCACAATCAGCCCACTGTAGGTAGATAATACCACAATCAATCGGCTACCAAGTCATTATTGTATGTTATCGACAGATGAACATTGCACACTGAAAAGGCTCAATGCTGAGTTAAAACATGTTTCCTTAGATGGCATGATTGAAAACACATAACTACTAGAAAAAAATGGTCTCTAATTTTGAAGTGTTATGGATATCCACCACTAGCTTCATAGGTGCAGAGGAAACTACAGGTAATGTGTGAGTGTGTGCTGTTTAGCAAAGTAATTATCCGTCTATCTATCTATCTATCTATCTATCTATCTATATTTGTAACTGTAATTCTGTGATTTTTTTGGGTGAAATTTGAGGCAAGAAGCAAAAGTATTAAAGTATTTTTGTGCATTTTTAAGTAAACTCCAATTTACACATTTTGTTCTGGAAACAAAATTTTTGGCTACTTAAGTCAGCATTATAATGGGGAGTTTATGTTGTTGTGTTGTAGTCAGTTTATGTTGTTGTCATGTAAACATATAAATCATGTTAAGAGATTTTTCTTCCCTCACGTTGAATATTTGTGGCACTATTGTACACATTTTAATATAGCAATGAGAACTGAGAAAGCTTTTCGTTTAAGGAGCCAAGCTTAACGCCAAGGTGTGGCTTTGTCAAAAACTGCAAAAACAAGTTGCCCACCCCACAGAGCAGCTATTGCTGGGTTTTAACGCCTAACTCTTAACTAACGCTACTGTTATGAAAACAGGTCCCAATGTTACAGATAGATGACCAGTAGTAAGTTTGCTAGTCGACTAGTCAACTGTTCTGTGAAACCCTTATCACAGAATGGTGGTTGAGAAAGACAGTGCTGAGATCCTGTTCTGGTCAGACATTTGGACATTGTGGGGATAGACAAGACACTGAAAACAGCAGTTGTCATGCATGAAGCGATTCCTAGTGGCAGCACTATCAAGAGGAGGAAATGTGATAAGGCTGAGAAGTACCAGGGACTGAAAGAGGACCTGGAGAAAATGTGAGGGTCCTTGCGAGCTGGGAGAATGGCTCCAACAGATTCCAGGAACAACTGAGATCTCAAGATAAATAAGGATAAAGGATCAAAAAATAGTCACCAAATGGCCACTTTCATATGACAAATTTTTTTTTTTTTTCTTCACATCAGCATAACATGAACTGCACTTATCCATTAGTCATCCCATCAGTGTCACAGTGGCTAGAATTGGAAGCAGTCTCCTCATCTGTGGTTTTAAGGTGTACTCATCTGTGGACCCCGGACCTGATTCTCCAGAGCAGGGTGTCCTGTTGGGATCAGCGAGGCTGGCAGTGTAAATGGACAGACTGTCATGAGGAATATCAGGAGTCGGAAACAGACCTGTCTAGCTCTGCCAACCCAGGATGAGTGATGAGCTCTTGAGATTTTTTTTTTTTTTTCCCACTTCATGTTGGATAGGCAGTTCATTGTGAGACATTCTCTCTCTCTCTCTCTCTCTCTCTCTCTCTCTCTCTCTCTCTCTCTCTCTCTCTCTCTCTCTCTCTCTCTCTCTCTCTCTCTCTCTCCCTCTCTCTCTCTCTCTCTCTCTCTCTTTGTCTCTTGCCTTTCTGCCCATCTTTCTCTTCCTCCCCATCTCTCTCTCTCTAGCTCTGGTTCCTTACATCACCACTTTACCCAGCCAGTATAAACTCAGACAAAGACGGACACATGCAGGGAGTCCAGCAGCCCTGGTTAGCATCGGGCTCCAGTCCGTGACAGCAGATTTTTATGAGAGTTGACAATGGGACCAGGAATGAGAATAATGCTGTTTGCCAGGCTAGAAATTCAGCCTGTCACAGTAGACCACTTGCCATGCTGGGAGCGTTCCATGGGTTGAGGTGGACAAGGAAGCTCCATTTCAAATGCATCTGAGTTTTTCTCTTCTATCACTACCTGATGACTGGAACCAATCCCTGCAGATTAAAATGATCCCAGCAATTTCAGAGGTAATAATTACCTTATAGGCAAAAGAACCACTACAACAGCAGGCATGGACAGCCTGAACTGAGGTTATTCTGTAAGCACTAAGAATAGTCCAAACTTTTTAAGCATTGCCAGATATTTCCACATCAGATTATGTGCTCAGATGCATAATTTGATGTGCTTATTTTTGTAACTTGAAGTGTTATTTGCAGCTAAAGTGGAAAATTTTCAGTAATTGTTTTCTTGAACTATTTATGGAATAAGTAGGCAGTAAAACTGTGTATGACTTCTTGATCTTAATGTCGCTTTTGACACAGTGGATCGCAGAATTGACATTGGCCAGCATCTCTGGCAGTGCCCTCCAGTGGTTCTTTTCAGACGATACTCAGCTGTACTTATCCTTCAAACCATCTGAGTTGTCAAAGTTATCTTCCCTGCCTAAGTGCCTTGCTGTGGTTAAGGATTTGATGGCAGAAAATTCTCTTCAGCTCAACTCGGAACGGAAATGTCACTATAGGCCTTGAGCTCATTTATGGCCAAGTTCTGTCTTCTCTTGGCACTCTAGCTCAGCCTGTTGTCCCCACTGCTAAAAACTTTGGAGTTATTTTACACCAACCATCTTCTAACAATCTTACGATCTACAAAAAGACTATGGTAAAGCAGTTTTTAATATGCCTTAATTGGCCAAAACTTGATTGCAAGGCTTCTGTTTGTCCAAAATGCACAGACGATTTGAAGGGTGCTCTGTAAATTATTATTGTTATTATTATCATTATTATTAGTAGTAGTGGTATTAGTAGTAGTAGTAGTAGAATTATTAGTATTATTAGTATTATTATAAAGCAAAAAAAGAATAAATACATAAGTACATATAATAGAGCACTTAGAGGTGTGCATAAATACCCTTACAAAAATATGTGAAATCCCATGCTTTTTGTACATCTGTTGATTTTCATATTTGAACATGTGAAAATGACTTTTTCACCTGGTAATTGTCCTTGCATGTGAAATTATTCGTGAGATATGTGGGTGTTGGTGGGAATGGAGAGCTCGTTAATGTAAATTTTCACATCTGAAGTGAAAAACCGACACATGATGACGAGAATACAATCTGGGGGGGGAAAAAACGACTAAATGAGAGCCCACATGTGAAAACCAATATGCGTCCAAAAAGCATGTACCCTTTCAACTGTGACATTTTTGCAGTGGTAAATGTTTGAATGTTGGTATTAAACATCACTTTGGCTAGTAAAGTAGTCTAATCAAACAAACAAACAATCAAAAATATAATAAAATAAAATGAAAAATAAATAAATAAAATTTGACAAGAAGCTGACTGGGAATACTCACTGGTATAATATCCTTGTCAAAGGAGGAGATAGAGGCCACTGATATCAAGGCAAGGAAGATCCTCACAAAAGCATGGAGGGTTTCACCCCAAGTCCAGCACGTTGAGGCTGTACACAAAGCGGAAAGAGGGAGGCCAAGGACTGGTAAGGATCAAAGCCACCATTCCGGATGAAACAACAAAGATCCAGGGATGCATCAGAAAGATAGCCCCCAGTGATGACCTCTGGAGTGAATACCTCAGGCAACAGAAGCCCAATGAGGAGGAGGTGGAGGAGGAGGAGGAAGAGGAAAAGGGGCTATCACAGAGGGACAAGCCCTTGCATGGCATGTTCCACCGACAGATCGTAGAAGTGGCTGATATCGAGAAAACATACCAGTGGCTGGAGAAGGCTGGACTGAAAGACAGCACAGAGGCACTGATCACGACAGCACAAGAATAGGCCCCAGGTCCCCAGGTCCCAGGGTCAAAATGGAAGACACCTCCAAAGGTGTTTGAGAACGACAGAGCCAAGATCCTGTGGGACTTCCAGATCCAGATGGATAAGCTGATGGTGGCTAATCAACCAGTAGTCATGGTGGTCGACAAACAGCAGAGGAAAGCAGTAGTGATAGATGTAGCGATCCCGAGTGACAGCAACATCAGGATGAAGGAACACAAGAGGCTCAACAAATACCAAGGGCTCAGAGAGGAGCTAGAGAAGATGTGGGGAGTGAAGACAACAGTGGTGCCAGTGGTAATCGGAGCTCGCAGGGCTGTGACCCCCAAACTGGGAGAGTGGCTCCAGCCGATTCCACGAACAACATCTGAGATCTCTGTTCAGAACAGCACAATCTTTCATGTTTTATAACATATATAATTTTTGACTCCATTCATACCTAAAGAAGTAGTTCTGTGTGAGATACAAAGGGATGTAAATGCTCACAAACACTCCCATTGATATCGAAGAGTCTTGGTAAATGTACAGTGTTTTTTTGTACTTTCTTTGGGCCAGTGAGTTATTACTAACACATTTGCATGCAAAACACAGTCCCTCCCTTTATGCTGCATCGTCTCTTCTTCCATAATTAATGTATCTAGCATCAGTGATGCTGAAAATATTGAAAAGCTTGTTTTTGAATGAAACTGTCAGTAATCAGGGCATTGTGTGATAATGAGTTTTTAAAAGGCAGTTGTCCTCGAAAGATGTGAAGTTAACAGATAAAAGCATTACTATGGAACTGAAAGCTTGGCGCTGGTAGTGGAGTTTAGATGCAGAGTTGTTGCAGATGGCCTGACCTTATTAATCCACACTGTGTTTGCTTGCAAATATAGATTACTATGTGAGCATTATGATGAACAGGGTTCAGTAGTTTTCAGACAGGATCACATTTAATATTTTCCAGGTGTGTGTGTGTTCATATTTGCTTATGTTTAAGCCACCTTTATTCAGAGAAGCAGTGAATCAAAGGTTAAATCTTAGGCAGGGGCTTGTTCTGTCCAGATTGGGGATTATTACATAAAACTGAGAAATAGCAAACCGTTTTGTGCCTCATATATTTGAAAATGTCAACATATTGGAGAAAAAAATACTCTTCCTGGAGACAGTTTTACTATAAGCAACAAAAACGTGCTACGTCTGAGAGATAGCCATGACATTGACATCAGCATATGAGTTGGTCCTCATTTGATGTATTAGCTAAGAAGTACTTTGCGAGGATGTCCATGGCAGCCTTTTGTTGGAGCTCAATACACAGCACTCATGGATGCAGTGTCATATACATTGGGATGATCTGTGTCTAGGGGAACAACACCAAAACAAAACACAAAACGTGTGGGCTGTACACTATGGATTGAACCTGTGGTCCTTTTCCTGCTAAGTGAATCAGATCTCCCATGATTAGCTAAATACGTTATCACAAGGCTTGACATATGCACTGCACATTGATAATAGCATGTAACATGAGGTGAAATAGATGCTCACAACGCTTTTGACCTGTCATACAATTGCTGCATAGCAGAACCGTGTTCTTGAACTGTAAGAGGCAGTGACAGGGTGTTTTACTAAACATGAGGCAACTTTGTAGATGTTTTCATGGGGAGACTGCGATAACATGTCTGTCAGGAGATCCTGATAAGTAAGATAATGGCAAGGATTGTTGTACAAATGAGCAGGAAATTGAGTTTTCCCTGAGGTGATCCCTGCACCCTCCAGATAAGGCCTTGTTGAGGCATTACAATAATGAGCGCGGGGGATTGTAATATTGACTGACTGAAAGAGCATAATCTAATGTACAGTATGCTCAGCCTGTTCAGGATTTATGTTGTGTGCCTGTGTGATGTTTCAGTGGTGCGAACTATATTAAAAACGCTAAGCTTTCCAAACAGGTGCCATTGCAGTGTTAAAGGTGTTGTGCCATTAAATCAAAAAACAGTGCTCTCCAAAGATCTCCTTCACAGTCAGCTTGTGCTATTACTTTTCAGACCCATCAGAACTGGAATTTGAAGTTTTATTTCATAATTCAGGGATGGTTGAATTGTTATTATCAGACTTAATTGAAATTCATGAGTGTGGCTAAAGACAGGAGGGAAGACTGCTGACTGAGAGTATAGCGAGAACACAGAAACCCATTGAACTGACTACAGGGATAGCTGTCAATTCTTTGATGAAACATTTCAAGGTGAAATAATTTATTTATGTATTTATTTATTTAATGATGTTCTTTATTATATTACCTGGGTCAGCTGAGAACAAAATGGCATGTGATCCACAGTGGCATTTGTTCCCCTAGGGGGAGCTGCATAGCTAATTATTGCTTGAAGCCTTATGTATACAGTAGATTTATGATCTGATCTGTCCTATAGGTGTACTGTAACTGATTTCAGGAAAAAAAATATTGGAGAAAACAAGCTACATATTCATTATCACAATTCAGTAGCACTTTTATATTCTTCTTCTTCTTCTTCTTCTTCTTGTTATTGTTGTTGTTGTCATTATTAAGCTGTATGCCAGAAAATACAGGAAAAATACAGGAAACTATTGTTTATAAGAGCAGTATCATATTTTACAAGTTTGCTACAAGCTCAGCTTTAAGAAAACAATGTAAAATGCATCAAATTAATTTTAACAAAGATATAATTCTGTTTAATTTTGATTATCATACAGTAGCTATGGCTTGATCACACATTTCGCTAATTTTTGCTCACTAATGCAGTTTTGCCTACACGCTCAGTGTAGAGCAATATTGATTTGCGCTCCCGGATGATTGTGGTGGAGAAGAATAATTACACTGACTCTTACTGCCCACATCCACAACACTGTGGAAAAAACACAGGCTTGCTTTGAGCAACATACAGCTGCTGTTGGGCCGAGAGTAGGTGGCTTTTGGCACAAAGAAGTCAGAGAGAGTCCACTCCTGAATTTTCTTATATTTATATTCTCATTTGCCTTTCCAGATATGTTTATAACTGAATTCTATACATCAACACATATAGCTTAAGAGTGCAGGTGGGGCAGCACTGTATCTGCCTTTAATAGACAGCACGCTTCTGGTGATCTGTTCCACTGCCTTGAAAGTGAAGACTTAGTGCTCTTGTCTATGAGCATCACAAAGGCAGAGATATAAGTGTCTGTGACAGGTTAGGTTGGGCGTGTGTGTGTGGCTGGGTGTTGCGGCAAATGTAGGTGATACTTTCTTATGATGTTATTTTCTCAGGAGCAAGGCCCTCTGCACATGGTAATTCCTCGCAATATAAGACACATTTTTTCTCATGTTAAAACAGATGGCAGATCATTTCAAATCTCATTCCGCATGTTTCCTGATGGATATCAATAAGAGGAATGGTCCCAAAACCTGCTCTGACCTTTGTCATGGTGGTACGTGTCATGTGAAAAATTGAGATCAGGCAAGTGACATTTTTCAAATCAGCAGAAAGGGAGGTTAGGGCCCTTATCTGATGTGCCAATCATAGCTCTGCTCACTCCCCGTTGCTCTATGCACACAAATCACACCAAGCTATGGAGGAAAATACACAACATAGCCGACATGCTATTTATCCAGAAAGGCAACAGATCGTTCACCAACTAGAGGTTGTCATTGCGGCAAACTGCCTCTGTTTTTCTCTTCATTCCTCCCCACACTCTCTGCCTTTATTGACCGCTGCTCAAGAAAACGTGTCTGTGGCTCAAATGCTGTGATAAGAATCTGGGCCGCTTTCACCAACCCTCGTGCATCAGTGGGGGCGGGAATTGATTTTGGACACTAAATTGGGTCATTTTTATCATGGGCTGTCATCAATATATAATTTAAAAGTATGGCCTGAAGCAAGCATTGCAGGACTGCTCATAGGAGTTTTACTAGTCCCTTGGGAGTAGGCTCCCCAGTGCTCTTTTGAGTTAATGCATGCCACTGTGTGTAAAGATTCCACCATCATTTGTAATTTAGACCCCCCCAGAGGAGCACTGACATAGCAGCAGCAATCTCAGCCTATGTCACAGCATCCGAATCTCGCTCTGTGTTTTCTGCATGATCTGTCAGCGTATGAAAACCATGGTTGTCTGTGTATATCTGACATGAAAACCACTATCCACGGGTTTCTTCTTAACATGATGCCTTTTTTTTCTTTTATTTCATCCTGTGAAAGTATGATTGCGCGAATGAATAACTATTGTGAACGGGTGTGTAAACCATTTCACCTACAGTGTGTTCCATGGTTTTTCTCAGTGTCTCTCTGCTATTTGCAGTGTTGTAGTTTAGATTTCTTGGGAAGGCAAGTGAGCTTGCTTGAGGCAAAGATTTATTGTAAGCAGGGCTATTGGTACCTCACCTATTTTCCTTCCTTCTCATGTTGTTTTGGAATTTAAGATGAAAACAGGAAGTTTTGTTTCGCCCATGCCAGCCAAACCCACCTTGACATCAGAGGCTGCTTCTTTTGTGCAGCAGAAAGCATATTTTGTTTGCGTGTATGATGTTGTGCAGATCTCTTCTAATTTTGTCCTCAGGCTTTATGAAATGAGTTTAATCTAGCGGCCGGCTCATTGTTTCCAAAATAAATATAACAGGTCCTAACCATGACCTTTCTCTTACATGTTAATGATTTGCATTTTTCACCCCCTTCTTTTTCAACCCTGTGATATGGAGTCACACTGTGTGATCCATATTCAAATATTATTCAAATCAGTTGCACCACATTTGCATGTGAAATTGAGGATTTGAAGCCAGGTCGTCTGCATACTGATCAGAGGGACAACCTCCATGGGAGTTAGGGTAGATATTGCAAATAAATGGGACAGGGTATTAAAATTTGTCATGAAAAGAGTGTTCTATATTACACACAGCCATACCAGGCTGTTTTTTTTTTCCTCCCGTGTAATGAATCTGATGTCATTCTCCAGCCCCTCTGCTTTGGGCATTAAGGAAATTGCTATATTTACTCTATTTTTCAACCATTTATTTTTGTTCTCAATTGATATGTCACTGAAATGTTTTCATGCTCTTAATATTTATTTCTCTGCACAGTTAATCACTTACAGTGTTGATAACAGCTCTACATTCAATGTTTTTAACTGCAATCCAGAGTAAAACCCCTTAAATGTCCGTATGTGCAAGAAAAGTATCCTGGACAATTTGATGGTCAACCATAATTCAGGCGTCTTAGCAGCCCTAGTTTTCCTCTCCTTGGCCTTGTCATGGCATACCAGCTGAGCCCTGCTCTTTACAGAAAGGCCTTTTTTTATTCCACCTACTGAAGCAGAGGTAAGGAGGGACAGAATCGATTGTTGTGGGCCAAATTGAACCTGTGTTGAGCTGCAGGCAGCCACTAGATAAAGCCTCTGACGCTGTCTGCTGTGTTTATCATCAGGTGGCCTTTTCTGTGTGTGCTACGCTGCGATTTTGATGTGTTAAGTCATAATAGGGGAGCCACCATTCTTTGGAGGGACTGCCAATAAAATTACAGACAGAGGGGATTATGTTTCATGTCAGCCCATTATTGTTTCCACCTCACCCCACTACCCGCTTTTCAGCGGGAGAGGCCTCTGCCTCTAATTTTCTGGGCTTTACCCTGTTTTGCAATGATCTAATTATTTTGGTCCATATGCCACAAGGTTAATTTTGGAATCAGTTATGCTTCAACTGTGAGGAGATTTGCTCTCTACATTTGAAGCTATATAACTTTTTTTAACATTGTGCTTATGCAGTATGTCTGGGGAGAAAGTCCACTGTGAATCAGGCTCCTGAGAGAATTGGTGACTAGAGCTGGGCAATATATCAATATTGTATGGATATCATGACATGAGAGTATATCTGGGAGTTTGGATGTGTCATAAAGTGGCAGTGATATGGCAGTGTTTTCCTGGTTTTTAAGGCTGCATTTCAGTAATGGTTGGATTTTTTAAACTTGTAATTGTAGCTCTTCTGTTATTTGCCTCCACGTGTTCGACTATCATCCATATTACCAATGACTGTTCATCAAAAATGTCTTGCGTGTATATGCCTACTGAAAGCACCAATAATAATCCGTACAATTCTGTCACATTATCGATATCGGTCAAAGATATTGTGATATTTGATTTTGTCAGTATCACCCGGCCATAGTGATGACCATTGGAATATTGCTGTAATAATGCTTTCCCACCAGGGAAAGGTTTGGAGACATGGTCCTGACCTCTATTTGTACTTTGAAGGTAAAGGTTTAAGGTTCTCTGCTGACGTATGTTGGTATTCTTATTCATGAAGTAGTAGTATACATTCAGGGCAGTGACAACAGCCAGTAAAGCCTAAAGCTGTTGGTTATTACAATAGGCTGACTTGCTGCAAGCTACAAACCCCCTCAAGTAACAGCTAAAGGGAAGCAGACAGTGAAGCTGCTGTAGGCCACAGGATTTCAACAGCACAAACACCCTACTGCTGTATGTTTTTTACCGCTGTAGCTTTCCTAAATCTCTGTGCTAGTCCTATGGCACCTAACACCCTGAAATAGTCCACTTGTAACTGTCTGTAGGCCTCAGAAGCATCTCTCTCTTTTCACTTGGCTTGGTTTACTTGAATACACAAGTATCAGAATACAGCAGATTACAGTATTTTGTTTTAGATGTTTTAGGTCCTAAAAAGGCTTCCTGAAATATAAAAATGCATGCAGGTGCAGAAGATTTGTGTGTTTATTTATCAATTTAGATATGTATGCATTGTATCTATTTATCTATGTTTGTTTTTTGTTTATTTATTTACTCAGTTAATTAATGTTTATCCCCAACCTCAGTATTCCAGTGTTGTTTTTTTGTTCATCTTTATTTTTCCCTTGCTAAATTACCTTTTAGTGTACTTTTTATGCTCAAGGCACTTTTTTTTTCATACTGGCCCAGTTAGAGCCATTTCATTGTACAGTCTTTCACTCATAAATATCCCTATGTGTCTCGGTCATGCCTCATACATCATAGCGCAGGAGTGCTCCTGACGCTATATTCAGCTACTCTGTATGAGGAGGATAAAAACACGAAAATCAGCCAGTTAATTCATCTCCCAGCTCGAAAGTCTCATTACGCTGCTGATGAGTTTAAGGATTGCCTGAGGTGGAAAGGGCTCTGTTTATAGCTCGGCAATCGTGCGTACCCCGTCCCCTTGTCTCCTGTGGATGCAAAACAAAAGGCAAGCAGGCATTCCAGCCGAATCAATACTGAATGCGTCCCTGTTTAAACACTTCATGAATGTGCACTTATTTATACATGTGTTTCTGAGGAGTTATGCTCTCTCAGATTTCTATATGGCAGCTGCTAAATGAAGACAGAGGTAGTTGGTGGGAGAATTGATTTGACCTTTGTCGTTGTATAAGGGACATGAATCTCTCTGCATCAACTTTACTAATGTGACCTAGAGATAGAGGAAATCGGCAGCGGAACAAGTATTTTTACCTTATCTGTATGTGTACTGTATAACATTTTTTTGTCAATAGATCCACATCTCGGCATCCTTCCCGGCATGTACATTATGTGCAGATTTAAACAAATACATACTTGAAAGAGGAGCTATATTTCCATTTCCCTTTAGCTCTTTTTCAAGATCTCAGAACTTGAAAACATTTGTTGGAAAGGTAGAGTTTTGCTCCACATTACCCAGGTGAGGAGAAAATAATGATCACAAAAGTTTCCCAATTAAATTGCCAGGTTGCATCCCATTATAAAACAAGCCCCTATGCTGAGCCTCTTAACCCAATTATTACTGAATATGTTGTTCACTAATTAAAAACGCACCACTCAGTTCTCTCATGTCACTGACAACATATCTCTACTCTGCCCCATGTTAAAGCATTTATAACATACTGTTTATTCCATATTTTGTAAACACTCATCGAAACATCCCATTTCTATATATGAATTAGTGCTTGCAAATTACATTCACTATTTTAAAGGGATATACACAATTTCAAGACATTGAATTGGCTCTCCTTATTTCCTCATTGTCTTAACAACCTTGAGATAAACAAATACATCTTTGAAAAAACAACTGATGAGTAGCAGGTTGTCAAAAGGTTGAGATGGTTGAGAAGATATGATGGAGCAAGAATGCTGTGTGGACCTACTCTAGGTTATTCAATTCAATTTTTGTCCACTGGTGAAAGAGGTGAATGCGTGTCATTTTGAGTCAATCAGTAGCTTAAGCATCATTTACACTGCAGACAGCTGGAGTCATGTTCCCGTCACTTTTCAAATTGTCCAATGCTGTCCTCACTGCTTTTTAATCGCCCTCAAGCAATAAAATCAGTCTACAACACAAATAGCCTGCAAGGAAATATGAATGCAAATGTTTGTTACTTCTCAACGAGGACTTTGCTACCAAAGAGATGTAGCTCTTTCACTGTAGGCATTGTGAAACCCAGTCAGAATCCATGCTTGACTGAATAGGAGAGGCTTATTATCTGATAGAAATGCATTTAGGGTGGGACAAAGCTGTGCAGCTTTGGCTGGTTTGTGTGAAAGAGATGTGACTTTGAAGTATTGCAACAGTGTGAACAAATAAGAGACGCTATGACTTTTCTGTCATCTTTTTTGGCACTTAAGTAGTCTAACACCACGTAAACCATGAATTCCATTCAACTTCTTAAGCCCTCCCACAAATTAAGCTTCTTTATGTCATTTATGATATTAATTAATTTATTTATCCGTTTATTTATTTGTGCTACTTTGACGTTTTTGTGATATTTTGCTATATGCCTTACTGATGGAATGTCACAGGTGATGTTGTAAACTGTCATTTAACAATAGTCCAGGTGCATTCACATCACAGCCACACTGTTACCTCTGCTGCGACTGTTAATTGCCTGGCAACCAATTTAGCACCTAAGAATCCACTAATGTTAATGTTTTAGTCCATGTATGATACTGCAGGCATACTTTTGTCACCTATCATCCATTTTCAAAATACAATCCATCCATCAATACAATTTTTGTTTCAGTTGTTTGAGTGCATTTTACCTGCCTCCTAGTCAATGGAAACAGAAATGGAAATCTAAAAAAAAAAAAAAAAAAAAAATGATGGTAATTGTGAAATGGTTGTTAATAATGTATAGAAGGTATGCAAGTGCAGTGTATGGGCTAACATGAATATAAACTGGAGGCATCCTTTAATTACTTAATAACACCTCAGTAACCACTAGTAATCATCTATAGATACTAACCTCCAAAAGACATTCGAGATGCAGCTAGTAATTATCCAGCAAATGTAGGTGCCGTGAAGCATGATAATTCTCATATCATTGTATTCACATATTCACACCTCAGCTTTCACTGTTTCATTCAGTTGTTTAAAGTGCACAGTAACTCTATGGCTTTGTAACCTCACGACACAATTATTTGCATAACTTTACAATAAAATTCTAAATAAGTGAAAAAAGTATTTTATTAATTTGTAAGAATTTGTTTGGCCTCAGTCACCTCTTTGCTCTGCACTGCTGAAAGCCAGCTGGTGACTGGGGTCGTCTTATACTAGAAAGTACAAAATGCAAAAACGCTTCCTGGAATTCGCCCACCATTTACCACGTCGGGTTGGTAAAACTCCGACTTCAGGGAGCACATGCTTTTTAGTAGAACCTCGGTGGTTAAAAACTACCATGATATCATGACTAGCATTCTTAAGTTCAAGCTGTTTTATGGGTCAAATGTTGTTTTAGGCTTAACTGTCACTTTAAAATCCTAGTAATCAAATTCTAAACATATTTAAGCAATTTCTAATGAATTTACCTTTGCTGACCTAACCATTCACACTGACACAAACACAAATATTTTCTTCATAAAATTTTACCCTTTTGCATTTAAAGTTTCTCCCTGCTCTACTGCCAGCTGCTGCCACACAGCAGCTCTACATCCTCTCATTTGTGAGCCTATTTGACACAGTTACATTCCCAGCCCTTCCTCCACTTCTATTGTGAGGGAACCACCATAGCCAGTCATCTGCGCTGGAAGATAAACCAATATGTTAAGGTTATGTGACCCGCCATCTGACAGACTCCTCTTCAGCATTACTGCTCAACTAAAAGCCAATCAGGGAGAACCTAACTGTGATTTGCTCTCCCAGTGACTACATCGTTTTCATCTCAATTCCATTAATAATCAGGGTCAGCAATGGCAGCGGTTTGCAAAATTGCGCCACAGTTCACAAAGCAATGCTCAGAAAATGTACAGGATTGTCGTCTCCATGGGGTGGATGATATAAATCAAACTGAGTAAGTGATGACTGGTCGACATTCCTCATTGTGGATCCACTGGACTGCTGGGTACCTCAGTCACTTGGGGATCATTGATTGAGATATGCTGTCAGTATGGGCAGGAATTCTAATTTTCTGTTAACTCTAAGCAAATGGTAAAAGAAATCTTACCTCACAGCCTCGTCAACTTAGTTCTAGCTCTTTGGACTGTTTGGATTCTGGAACAGTGTACCCAACATACAAAACAGATATTTTCTCACTAACCCCTGGTCCAGTCTATCCATCCAGATAGTTCCTGTGTGAGTTAATTAGGTCTCTAGTCTGCAGTGATCCCGAAGGACCCCAATACAATGAAGCTGGATGGGTATTTGTTTGTGTTTGTGGTATTTGTATTTGTTTGTGACCTTTTAAAAATGTACATGTGAAAAACTTCCAGTCCAATCAACTTAAAATAGTGTTTTGCTAGAAAATCCGCTACCATAGTGATGTGTTATTTGTGCTCTGTTTAGCAGTGACATTGTTTTTGCTTCATACCAGTCACTCACAGAAATCAGGATTGACCCAAGGCACGCAAATTTACCAGTCTGTTAGGTCACACAATGGTAACCAACTGTAGCCTCAGTATCTGACTATCTATTTGCATATTTTAAATCTTGAACAAACCATACTACATGACATCTGTAACCTACTAAAACTAAAAGTAACATGCATTGTTGGCTAACACAATAGTAGTTGACTAATTACACTAGATGCCTTTCTCAGACACTTTCTAGCAGAGGTTTGTGTGTTTAATGAGCAAAGTTGAAGGTGAGCAGGTATGTATGCAGCGGAGGGGTGGACAGTGGGTGGAGATTTGAATAGAGGCGGTGTCCGTTTGCATATTCATAGATCCACACATACTAAATAAAGGCAAAGGTGTAGAGTTACTTCTAAGCCATTAGAAGGTATGAAGGGATTTTATTTTTCATGGAAAGAAAAACCTTAATATGTCATTTTGTTGAGCAGAGATGTGTTTGTAAAGGGTTAATCGGTGCTAGGAATGGGTCTTGACGTGGCATCGACACCATGTATAATCCACAGCCCTCAAGGGTGAAAAGTTTCAGTAAGAACTATTTCCTGCTGAAGAACACCAACAAACTGTATCCATCCATATATTTATATTTCTATGTATATTTATACTTATTGTCTGTTCAGACTGCAGAGTGAATGACTGGCCTGTTTTTCATAGCTTTACTTTTGCTGCAACATTCACTCTCTCTAACACCAAAAAAAAAAAAAAAAAAAGGCTTTTAAACATAAATAGATAAAAATGTATCACTCTCCCCCCAAACAAAAGTATCCATAACAAAAGTCTCATTGATTATCTATGAGGAGTGTTTATCCAGACAAAGCAGGGACATGTGATACTCAGAACGGGAGTCTTTATAAGAAGCATGTGTGGTGACTAAAGGGAAAGATCTCTCTGTGTTGCTTCATCAACCAAAGGAAACAGAGGGAGGCAAACACAGTGTTTGAGTCATCACCCACCCTCACACTGTTCTCATGAGTCATGCACCACTACACATATGCAGACACTTAAGCATTAACATAATATCATTTATGAATTATGCTCAGTGATCCAAAGGGGAGGTTACGTTCATGTGAAAATTTACCAAACGTAATGTCTCACAAATATGTTAAAATTAAGATGTATTTCTGCACAGGCTCGATGACACTGACCTTTGTAAATTTAGAGTCGGAGTCACCTTTTTGCCAGTTTTATCACATGTACATTTTCATTGGTTTTCCTTGGAGCCTTCAGTGCTTAGCTGTATAATCACAAGTTTTAAATGGCACACATTTAGCACTTAAATACAATATAAAACAATGCTTGATCTCATCTTTAGTGTAATCTAGACAGCACTAATATGTAAAACAAGAGGTTTTTCTTTCCTTGTCTTTTTCTTCATGTTGCATTCCCAATGTATTCAAACATTGTCAAAGCTTATTTACATCATCATAATAGGAAAATTGCCAAACATAGCTGTTGCAGTTTTGATTTAACTCAAACAAGTATTTAGCAGTTGTTTCAGTCTCTATGTAGAAGGTTTGGGATAGTCAGTCTTATTTAGAAACAGTCTAACTCCACTATCTGAGTTTAAAAAAACAACATAAACAAGCAAAAAAGGTTTAAGTTATTTAACTTTGGGAGGATTTGAGTAAACATGCCCATATAAATAGAGGGTTCTCTGTCTGGCAGCAATGTCTCTCACAGAGGGAGCTCTTGAGCTACAAATAAGGACATGACAGAATGCCAAACGTCAGGAGGGGAGAGGGAGAGAGTCTGAGAAAAGGATAGAACAAAGAAAGTGACTAAGATAGTGACAAAGGAAGAGACAGTAAAACCAAGCAAGACGCAGTGCAAGTGAATAAATGAGAGAGAGAGAGAAAAGGCAAGAAAGACAGGGACTTATAATCAAGGCATCTCGCTTACATCCAGCCACCTGACCTTGACGCTGTCGTCAGGGATATCCACCATCAGCATTCCACTGAGACTGCTCAAAAACTTGCTTTTCATCATAATGAAATGGCACACACATGACAAGAAGAATATTAAATGCAATAAATTATCAGAAGTGAAAAATGGCAATAATTGTGGGGCTGGGGTACTACAGTATTCAGTCTGTTTGTAAACCGAGTCCAGTAGGGTTTTTGTAAATTGAATAGGTCCTACAGGATAGATCTGTCATATATGCAAAAAGCAATGTGTCATAGTGAGTTGGAAGACTGCCGCTCAACAGTTGCATCTGAGTTCAAGCCCCTATTTCAGTAAGCAATTACTGAAGTGTCCTTGAGCAATACTGTGAATCCTTGGCAGCTCTAAGGGTGCTATAGCATAGCTGACCTTTCACTCTGTGGAGAAGGACAACTGAAAATAATCTCCCTATGGGGCTCAGTGCAGTATCCCATTATTCTTTTATTTTAATTTTATAAAATGTAGTAGACATTTTTTTTTTTTTTTTTTTTTGCCTCTAGTCATTTTGTGAGTGTGGATGCTACATTTTTCAAATAGTTGAGTTTAAAACATCTCTTCAGTGGTACCAAACGAATGTGACTCCGTCAAGTCTCTATAAAAAATACATAATTGCTACCCTATGATGTTTCCATTTCCCTGACTTTATATTTTGCATGTCACATGCTTCACCAAAGACAGTGAATAAGTCAAGTCACTTTTGGGGCCTCTTGACTCTAGAAATGCTCCACAGCCACTTAAGTATGTCCTCAGATGTGTCAGGTAAAAATAGCCTCAGCTGTGTGATAAGGTGCGACTTTGAAGTTGTGAACGTGTATGGAGGCATGAGTCAACCTCTTAAGGCTGTTATGAACACCACACCTGCATCTCAGAGCATCTCTCCTGTCTACAACATTTACACGTGTCCTTTTCTTCCCTCCAGAATCTCCTAGTTTCACAGTATGCCATCATTTTTGGATTATTTGACATATTGCATGTCGGGGGTTATTTATAACCCCCACCCACCACCCCCCACCCCCTCCCGTCACCACCATAGTGTATATCTGTGGGCCCTGGGCAGGAAAATATTAAAAACAATACAGTGCAATAGAAACAATTAAAAAGTCTCCATGTGGGAAAACAGTCGGTTTCATACATTTTTTTAGATCAGTGATTACATGATACTGATTCTGATTCATGATCATATTTTAGGTACTATTTTAAAAGTATTGAACCCCTTGCGCATTCTCTGTTATGCATGGGTCCCTCTTATCTGCCTCTCTGACTGAAAATGCTAATTGTCCAAAAGCAGTTTTCCTAAAGTTCGCCAAGCAGTCAACTCTGGCTGATGCCCTGGTCTCCCTGCAGAATGACACACATTGTTTAACAGGTGGTGGCGCAAGATCATGAATTAAATTAGATATCAGGCTCATATCTGCAAAACAAAGAAAACTGTCAAAGGTCAGTAAATTCTGCTTTTGAATTATAGTGCAGTGGTACAAACAAAAAATTTCACAGATGGTTTTTAAAGAGTGTAGTCACACCTGTCTGAGAAGCATATAGTACAGTAAAGTAAGTGCAAGAAAATTATTGAGTGCATAAAAAGCTAAGTATTTGATGCAGCATGACATACAGTATGTCTGAACTTCGTTAGACTAGCTTTAACACTTCTGGTGACCTTTTTAGGTATCTTAAATTTTCAGTTAGAATCACCAGTTATGCCCAGATACATGAAGTGCTCAACAATATTTATCATCTCTCCTTTAGCTAGGATGTCAAGTTGATGTGTATAATTTCTCTTGATCGAAAAATACATTCCCACAGTTTTGCTCATGTTAAGAGTAGAAAACAGTGTCTTAACCAGTATGACACTGCTCTATACTGTAGTGCGTTTGGAAGCTGCTTGTTCTCATTTTTTTAGCATTTGTGTAAACAAATGTGTCATCTGCATAACATTCTTCTGTTAGATACATGCTACATTCTTGTGCACTGATTACTTGAGTTTAGGTATGAGTCCATTCATGTTAATGCATTAGTAGAGTAATTGACCTGTGGATAAAATAACATTATCACTGATCATATCAAAAGACTTTAAAATAAAGGAAAACAGCACCAACAACTCCTCCCTTAGCAAGACTGGATTTAATTTGTTCAACAAAATAGCAATATGCTGTCACTGGGGGATGATGTTTCCTGAATCCAGTCTGCATAGGATGTGGTGTGAAATGGTCATGCTTTGGATTGACTGACTGTTGGTCACAAATTACTCTTTCAGTTACTTCAGAAATAAATGGGAGAATGCTGATAGATCTGTAGTTGGTTACATTGGTTGGATCGCCAGCCTTAAAAAATAGAGGTTATTACTGCTGATTTCCAGGCATCTTGAAAATATCATTGATTTATTGACAAGTTTGCAAGATGAATGATGGAGTGCAGAGGATACTTTTGTATTTCTTTCCAAATGCAGCATCACATTCAAAAACATCTTTTGCCTTAGAGCTTTTAAACTGGCTCACAGTTTTGATTATGGGGGACTCTGACACTTCAGAGATATTAAAAACAGAGATATTATAATTTGTTGGTATAATGACTTTATTTCTTAAGCTAGTCAGATCTTGAACTGAATCTAAAAAAAAATAATTATTAAAAACAGAGGGAAAATTGGTCTTTGTCTTGAGTTAAAATTCCCTGAACTTGAATTTCAGACCCTTTACCTCATTTCTTGCTATCTTTCTTTAGATCTTTGCTGATGAATTCCCAAGTTTGCCTGCTATTTCCTTTAGTGTTATTTATAGGATCAAGAAAAACAAACAAACAAACAAACCAAAAAAATCATTTTGCTTTTTTCAATTCATTTGCAGCTTTTTACATTGATGCTGAAATGTTATACATATTTAAGATGTACCAGTGGTACCATCGTTAAGATTGAGGTCATCAAAATGGAGAAGACATAATGCAGGATTGGTGCACTTGGCATCCTTCAGTCAGCAATCATTAGTGTTGCTTTTAGTAGAAACACAGGTTAGACACCAGAGACTATGGGCCCTATCTTGTGCCACCCGCTACCCGCTGCCACTACCCGCTACCCGCAAATTGCGGATTTAGGAACTTCCGCTATACCTAAACAGTATCTTGCGCCCACGCTACCCGCTATCCATTATGCCAACTCCGTCATTTGCGCCTGGAGGTGTGTCCGTGGGCGTATTTCATGTGCTATCCCTAAAATTGCTAACTTGCGCACACACTTTAGGGAAAGCGGATAGCGGGTGGTCCTGACCACCCGCAAAGTTTGGGCTGATACCGGGACGCCGCCGGAATGGACTGAGTATATTACTCATATAGACTGTTTAGAGGAAAGACTGTTTTAATTGGACACTTACGCCAGTGTTTTATTGTTTTATCATAAGCAGCAGCTGTGCTATATTTTTATTTTTAATATTTTATTTGCCCAATCTACCTTGTCAATAAATTAGTTTACACATAGTTCCACCTCTGCCTCTTGTGTGTGCGTGGTGTGACCCGGGGATTTTACTCAATCAGTACAACCTTGTGACACGTCCACTTGGACACATGTGGCTCCACCTCCCGAATTAACTCGCCTATAATATAATATATAATATGTACAATATATATATATATATATATATATATATATATATATATATAAAGCCAACTTGCTTTAGCCTCATTAGAACCCCTGAGAAAATCTACCTCCCTCTCTCCATCGCGGGTTTAGGATTTAGGATTTAGGATTTAGGATAGCGCAGCCTGCCCTTTAACTGGCGTAACGGCCAAAACACGCCTATGCATAATATAGCGGGTAGCGCAGGTGTTTTGCGGATAGCGGGAGGTGCACAAGATAGCAACTTTTACGGGGGAACGCCTCTTGCACAACCCTAAATCCGCAAATAACAGGTTTAGGGAGTCTGGCGCAAGATAGGGCCCTATATGTCCATTACTGTAGTGTGAGAAGAAATGTCACTGAGGACAGAAGTGCATTTTACCTCAACATATCCCCCAGCTTAGCCATCTATTTCACTTGACACCACACTCATTTCAACAAGCTAGCCACCATTGACACCGGTACGTGCAAACATGCATGAAAACAGACAAACACATACACTTGGCTCCTCAGGCTATGGTCACTCATCTCCCATCAGTGTCTTGGGCCCAGTACCATGGCTTTTATGAAAAATACACCCTGCTCTCCTACTGTGTATTCTCCGCTCATACCTTTTTTGTTATAATACGTTTCTGATGTCAAATAATAACAGTATGCGAGTGTCTTGGCAAAGGGTAGTGACCACCCTCAGGTTAGCGTTTGACAAGCATTTATTGTCAGAGGAGGAGAAGTCAACCAATGTTCCCCTATGAGTTTCTTATACTCTTTATTGCAGAGGGCGGAGACCCACACATTATACACATAGTGCCAGCACATTGTCCTGACTGATTTCCACAGCACTTCCTGGGGAACTGTCATCACCTCAGGTCAATAGCTAAAGTTTCCCATGCATCAAAATATATTGTAATTGACTCCATTTGTAATTCCTCAAGAGATCTGGCACTGGGCTGTAGGCTCTGATGGCTGCCAAAAGCAATAAAGTCTCACAGGCATGACTCCCATTGTAAACAAGACCTTCCTCCAGCATGCAAGATACTGTACAGTGCAGTCTCTGGGTGTCTGGCTGTGCTTTCTCCCTTTGGCTCCAGCCCATACTTGTAGTTATGGATTTTGATCTTTAAATTTTGGAGTTACCATCTCATCATTTTTCCCCTGGGTTTACTGCTTACACATTCCACTCCATTCTATTATGCTGTAAATGTTGCACTTTTAAAATAAAGGATGCCGCCTTGTTGTACAGTATGGGAGAGTCTAAAACATTATCCTACAGACGCAAGTGTTGGCATGAAGAGTTAAAACCTGCTAGCAGTGACGTTATATGAATGCTAAAATGCAGTGTTGTGTTAGTAATTAATTAGGATATTACAAGAATAATGATAATAATGTCATTGAGGTTTAAATAAAGTATATGCGGTATGTTTGCCATTGATGCATTGACTGTTTGTCACTGGTTTCATAATGTAAACATGCAGTTTAATGGTAACTTGTGAATTACTGCTTAAATTGTCTTGTCATCATTGTACACCAAATTAGATTAGATTTGTGTCTGCTTTAAAATCTCATTAGCAAATTATTTCCTTTAATTGTGATTATGACTTTATCTTTTTTTGAAGGGTAGGCGTCCATGTTGATTACTTAAGTGGGGATTGCTCATTTAAAGGTTTACCATTACATATTTTAACCTTATGTGTTTGTGGTGGGGCGGGGCATTAGTTCTAATCAGTAAATAAATCCTCCATTATGATAACAGTTTTGTTGCATGGAGGATTTGAGGGAAATGCAAATTAAAAGAGTAAGTAGAGCAAAAGTAAAAAGGATTTACCCTTTTATTTCCACACGATTAGCACAACATTGATGGGAAATTGTAATTATGATTGGTTGTGTATACTGTGGATTTGTATCTTCCCTCAGTGAAATTAATTGTATTGTCAGCCATAGACTTTAGAATTTTTATTTATTTATTTATTTTTCCCTCTGATACTGAGTAATAATGTAATTCTTCTGTTTTAAAGTGCAATATAACTGATCATTTTGTTATTTAGAAGTAGCCAGACAGTTAAATGAATTTAGATATTTTCTCCTTGAAGAACATTCAAAGTCATCACAAAACATTGCTACTTGAATTTGCTAGTTGATTACTGCAAATCAGAATATTGTTTTACAGTTAATATTGTGCCATGACGTTTATTCATCTCTTTTGTTTATGCTGTACATAAAATTTCCTCATTAGCCTTGTTTTTCAGCATCACACAATATGAGGTAATCTGAAAGAACAATGTGACTGCTTTGTCACAGCAACAATATCACTTTCACTCTTGCAACTGGAGCTGCTTTGATTCCTGCTGAAAGGGGAACACATTGAGTTGTGTTTATCCTTTTGTCTCTTTCCTGTGCTACGGGATACTGCTGTACACTAGTCTGCCTCCCACTTCATCTCCGATTCACTTTCAGGTGCCACCAACAGCTAAATGAAAAAAGACAAAGCATGATTTTGTTGAAGAAAAAAAATCCATTTTTTTGTTGTTGTCATTTTACATAAGGCTGATGTAGAATTCATAAAACAGTGTAATTCAAGCAAAATGCTGTTTTACAGACAAGAGATTGAGCATTGCCTTGGTATCGTCCCACTGATCAATAGCCAATTTCACCTTGATGTGATGAAGATGCTCTTTGGCATTATGTGTATTTGCTCATGCGTAGAAAGGAACCCCTTCAAGGTCATGCTCTCCTTGCACCCTGTGTTGTATATGCAGAGAGGCTGTGTGAGGTTGGAGGCCAAAATGAATTCTTCTAAGCTCTTAAATGTTTTCACTTGTAGGAGCTCCAGAGCTTGTAACTCATTTTCTATACGATTGAGGGGCTAATGTTACCATGGTTTCACTCCTCACCGCCAAACTGATGTCATTCATCGGTAGGGAATTATAAAATAATAGTAATAAAATAAGAAAATAAAATAAATACTACACAGGCCCTGCACTAATAACAAGGGGCGTCCATTTATTTTCGTTAGGTGCTGCTTCCTTTGGCTTCCTCCTAAGTTTTCCCACTTAATTTGTCAAACAGAGGGCACTGGCTTTGAAGCATGCACATGTCTTTAATTATGTCAGCTGAATGAATACAGTCTGTATGGTGTAAATTTCCAGTGATAGATTTGTGTCCTTATTATTTAGCCAGTCATTCCTCTTGTTACTCACTCTCCTCAACCTTTCATGACCCATTTTGGCATTCACATTTACCACAAGACCTGGTAATAAGGTTGTTCCACCACCAGTTTTAGCCACAGTTTCTTCATCAGTGACAGTTTTTACTCTTAAACTGATCTCTTGATATATGGCTAAGATGGGTTTTTAATCATATCTACAGATTTAAACGCTTCCTTCAGTGACTTCATATCACCATTCAGATATCCCCATCCAGATTCAGCTGCTTTTCTGTAAACAGTTCATCCCAAAAACATGAGGTCTGCACAGTCAGTTGTGCAGCGGGCAATTCAGGATTTTTTTTTTTTTTTTTTTTTTTTTTTGCCCGATTAGCATGGGTCAGTTGTTACTCCCGCCTTGCCCCATTTACTGCAGACCTGTAGTATGAGTGGCAAGAATTTGCTTTTGGTGATGCAGATTGGGCTAAACAGATACTCTATTGTAATCACATATTTTTGGACTGTTTCTGCGTCTGTCTTTGCTTCTGTCTGTGTGCATCTTTGTGTCGATCTGTCTGTATGTTTTCTCTCTATATATCACTCTTTCTCTTGTCTTTTTTCTCTCTCCCTCTTTTTCTCTTTCCTCGTCTCTCATGCAAACATGACTACACAGACTACACACCCTTGGGTTAGGAGATGAATGCATTTTTGAACGACCTTCTCCTTTGGTTTTATGATACATTTGTCTTTGTTTGCACAAGTGTGTAGATTATTTAAAACTTGATCCTTTATGCTATGCTGGCAGCGATGTTCAAAATAAATCTCAATTTCCTTTGTAACCTTTGGCGGCATCACAAGAGCACCACATGAAAGATCAGTGTTTTTTGTCCATAAATCAAAATGAAAATTGCCCTCCTCCCTTCAACAAATGACTGAATATAATGTTGACATCTTCACATTATAGCGGATGATTTGGTATTGTGAGTTGTACAGCATTTTTCTCTGGCAGTTTATTTGAAGGAAACAGGGCAAACCCTAATGAAATGGTTTTTTGTATGTCTCTTGCTCATGGGAATGAGTAATGCTTCAAGGGCCGTCTTAAAGAGCCCTTATCATTGACAGAAAGATTCTGACCACATCAGAATTTTTCAGCATGTCTTACTATATGATTCATGCAAGTGAAATTTTGGTTTCTCTCTACCATTCTTCATCTTTTTTTTGCCTCCCATCCTTCAACAGTCATTTTTTTTATTGCTTGACAGGAATGTAGTTGACTAAAGCATAGGGTAGGTAACTTAAAAAATTATGACACTTTCCTTGTGTAAGGAGTGACCTGGAAAGAAGTTGTCATCATATGTCCAGTCTAGAAACCTGTAAACATGAATACTTTCTATGTGTCATTCAAACACACCAGCAGCCCTGGCTGACAGCAGTCATTAGGATAATTTGACGTGATTCTGAAATCCTCTTTCAATAAGGGAGATAGAATATACCACCCCTCTTCACTCACTATGTTTTCCCTCTGATGTGTAGAATGTGCATTCAGAAGATACCAACGTTACCATGTTCTGTCCCCTAAAAAAAAGGTAATACTTTTGTGTTAATTTTACTAATGATATCCCCAAAGCATCTTTACTTAAGTGCTGTAGAGGCTTAGTGAATGGGGAGTGGTTGTCATTTTAATATTACAAAGCATCAACTTAACAAATGGCCTATTCTTTGCCTGCAAAGAAAGAGGTGTTTTTTTTTTTTTTTTTTTTTTTTTTTTAGAGGCATTTGTTATCAATGTTGATTATCATAATTATCAGTATTAAATCTCAAAGGTTCCTCTTGCTAACTGATGGACTTGTGAAGGATCCATACATTTGCTTTTAAATTCCTTTTTCCACTTAACTGTTCACCTGACATTTTCATCCCGATGTAATTACCAGGAAAATCAGTATGAGTCACTCTGCATAAAGAGGAGTAACATATGTATTTCAGCTATCGTAATGATTAGTGGAAGTACATCATATGGCGGGAAAAGCATAATTCATATGCAAATAATTGTGTGTATTTTGGTTCCATGCTTTCATTCCCTTGAGTCTTTGTTTCCTAGTTACCATGGTCAGTGTGACTAGCCTTATAGGCCAGTTATTAGCTAGCACCAGTCATTGACACCAAGTTGAGCATCTCTGAGCCACAACGAATGATGAACACCTTCCCAAGGTACAGTGCATTTATGTGGATGTAATCTACCCATCTCTTGCATCTGTCTGCCCACCTCTCCAGCCCTTCATTTTGCCTTTTCACCATCAGTATGGCTCAGATCACAGTGACAAGAGCATGGGGATCTCTGAAACCCTATCAGTTGAGAAACAGGTTATATGATAGTGGGGCTCTCTCGCTGTCATCCCCAGGAGTCAGCGCTGTAAGGCTTGATGAGGAGGGGTGGTGAATCTCCCAGTCACCACATCCCTGCCTCCTGCCAACCAGTCTGCCAGTCAGCCAGCCACACACACACTCCACAAATGATGGTGAACTCATCCCTTGCTGTTATTGCATTGCTTGATTGATGCATGGCTGGCAGTTTGTGTCCATGTGTGTTTTCAGGTTTTGTGTATATACATGTAGTATGTGGCGGTGTATAAAGTATTTCTGTGTCAGAGGGTGTTGACAGTGTGTGTATTTGCGCTGGAGATGCTCATGTCTCCTTGTCCCTCCCAGTATGAGAAGAAGAAGCTGATGCAAGTCATAGAATTGGAATAAAGGCTGACCCTTGTGTCACTGAGGCCACCTCTGTTGATAGCTTGTACATTAGTCCAGCCCCTCAGCTCTTCAGGTAGGGCTTCCAGTAGATGACCATCTTTGAAGAAGTAGGGGAAGGCAAGGGAAAAAAAATACTGCATCATTCAGTCAGGAAGCCATATTTATTATTACAAGTTTGTGTGCTTTTTTGTTGTCTGGTAGGTTGGTTGGTTTTACTACTTTCTCATTTAGGAACACTGATGGGAAATTGCCCTCCTTTTATTTTGCATATATGGATTGTAATCTGAAGTACAACTGCCAATAAGTGTATATCTTAATTAACAACTTTTTGTTGCTTCTGAAAAGTGCATAGCTTTAATTGTCAGAGGACATCAAAAGTATCTTAAATTGAAATAAAAATGTACATGATGCATTGCAAGTAGAGATACTTTCAAGCTATAATTTATTGTAGGTTTTTAAGTGCAGCCAATAGTGTAATGAGCTACAGAAACTCATGAAATGAAGTGAAAAGTATGGTATGATTTCAGATACTCATCATATGAAGACTTACCTCGAAATCCTCTAAAGTGCAAGACATTTATTGGGCGATGAACTTGATGTATATTACTTTTGGAAGACATTTTATAATTTGCCACTTTTTTTCCCCCTCTTAGAGACCAGTTATTTTTAGATGGTGCGTGTGCATTTGTGTGTGTGTGTGTGTGTGTGTGTGTGTGTGTGTGTGTGTGTGTCTGTGTCTGTGTCTGTGTGTGTCAATAAGACTAAAGCCTTAACAGCAACCTAAACTTGGTACTGCATCTATGTTCCTGTCCCATCTGATCCCCTAAGACACAGCCTGCTCTTTGAAGTCTCCACTTGAAAGCCCTGATCTGAATACTGTGGATTCCACAGCTACTCTGTAAACAGTGATTACAGACTGATTAATGAGCCACACACATGTGCGCGCACACACACACACACACACACACACACACATTCACACATGATAACTTTCTAGGCCACACACAAATGGCCTATGCCAAAGTCAGTGTGTCACATTATATACAGTAAAACTCAGTCATAGCTGGATTTTATTTGGCCGCACAAGAAACTTTTCAGTGATATGCGCTGTTTTTTATTATGGCACATTTTGCTGGAAATAAATCCAGTGTGAATCTGATTGTTGCTGCCAGTTGTTTATGTATACCTTTGTGGCATTTTCTCTACAGTGTCTGCAGAGATTTTGAACAGCAGTTTGAGCACCATGGAACGTCACATCCAGAGGCTTGAAAATGACATCCAGAACTTCCCCAAGACAGACGACCCACAAGATAAGTTTGTGGAGAAGATGTCCATATCCTTTTAAAGGTTTGTTTTTGTGGTGGGGCTTGCTTCATGGTCTTGCTCAGATTTATTTCTCAAAGACAACCAACATGTCACACATTAGGACATTCTGTGCCACCACTGTCTACAACAGTGGGAAAAGTGTGTGTTGTTTGTGTTCTGCCTGGCAGAGGTAAGCAGTTAAAGTCTCTTGGTGTGATTGGTGGCACCCAGGGGAACTTAGGGAATGGATCTGGCTGCCTTGCTGTGAGATGTTGATCAGATCTGCCTCTTCACTCCTCCTGGGGTCCCTGGAGTGAAATCATGCCTGTGGCTATTTTTACTGCGCTCCACTACTGCTGCCTGTCCCCTGGGGGACTCTAATAGGGGCTATAGCCCCTCACACCAACTTATCACCTATCCCTGATTTCATCTCCTGGCCAGCCACAGGCCTCTCTACACAACAGTCTGTGGGCTATCGCCTCTCATGGCACCTCTCCTGTTTCGATAACAGAGTGTTTTCACTTAAATCCAAGCGGGTCTGCTCTCAAATTGAATTAGCCATGTCTCTGTGCTTTCTTGGATGCCCTTTTCAGGAGGATGGGTCCTCCCTGTCTAGGTTTGCTAGATGTGCCCCACCTATGGATTTGTACTCTGGATCAGTGGTGGAAATAAACTCTTTTGTCAATAGCCTGAGGCTAGGGTGCCTCTCTTTGAAAAAGATCCTCAGTTAAGCAGTCCCCAGTCTCTCTATGTTTGTCTGGCATTATTAAGAAAAGCCAGAATTACTCAAGAGCAATTTAACAAGTGAGTAGGTGTTTCCATATGCTAGACACTCACACTTACGACAGCATTTAACCTGATTTTTGCTTCCCTTTGTCTGTGTGCCTAAACTGGAGATTTATTAAGGCTGACTTTGCACTTTGGGTGGCATAAGAGTAATAGCCTCTTAACACATTAACAATCTGCTCCCAGTCAAAGAAGGGCACTTAAATTTGTGTAATTAAAAAAAAAAAAAAAAAAAAAAAAAAGAGAGAGAGAGAGATAGAGAGAGGGAGGGGTGGATGCCTCCCTGGTGGCAGCTTGGAGGCATAGCAGGCAGGCAAGAAAGCTGCTCTGCCCCCCTGATGTCAGTATTGATTCCTAGGCTCCTTCGAGAACAGGAGGCTTGAGTGAGAGGAAATGGAGAAGTGTAGATATACTGCAGCATGGCTCTCCCTCACTGTCTGGAGTTCCTCCCCAGAGAATGGCAGAGAGAAACTGGCTGGCCTGACTGGAAACACCCCACTTCCTCCTCTAGCTGTCCCCTGCCCTCTACCTCACCTGATCAGGCTTTGGAGCCTGGAAAGGGGCTTACTAGGATTTAATAAGATCTATTTTTCCTGCCTTATTTAAAGCGTAGGTAGCTGTGGGAAAGAACTGTAAAGCATATCTATTTCTTTCTCTCATTCCATCTGAGTTGCATTCATATTTTTGAGAGTTTTCAGCATGGTTAAATTCTTGTTTTCCAGTTAGTTTTTTTTTTTTTTTTTTTTTTTTTTCTATTTCAGCCATTTTATTTTTATTTTTATATATATATTTTTTTCATTTTGGCATGAAGAATCGGAGCTTTGAAAAGTGTCAGGGACATAGAAATTGTAAGAAAAAAAAAAAAAAAAAACAGTGCATGCATATTCGGTCTCTCAGTTAGCTCCCTGGAGTGTTTGACCTGGATTCTACCTCCAGTGGTACAATTCATAATGTAATCAAAATAACAAGGTGTGGAAAATGTACTCGACAACGTGACTACAGTCAGTTCATATGAATTGGAGAGAGGCATACTGCTGGAGATTTTCAAAATATAAAAAGGGGTTTTGGAAACCACAGATGTTTGAGCAATGCAAGTTTGATGTTTACAGTATAGAACGGGAAACTGTAAAGCTGCAATCTGATTTTGCTCGCAATCATAGAAATACAGGTAGCTGTGTGCTGTTTGTCGTTCTCAGTTCGATCCAATATTGTTCTGAAGAGCATGAAACCCAGGACAATATTTTCTGCTGCTTTAGTTGCTGTTATTAAGATATCAGATGTTGGGATGCACTTGCAAGCATGGAGATGAAAATGAAAACATGCACATGCTGGAAACATTGAGATAGGAGACGAAAAGAGGAGACAATGCTTGATTTGCTCAGGTTCTTAGTGCCAGTTTTCGCAATCAGCTTAGGTAGCACTCTAATCCATGTTGCACAGCTAAGCGTTGTGAAAGTGACAGTGTGAAATACAGTGTTGTATATTTTGGGTTGATATTTCCTTTGGTACAGATTAGCCAGCCCGGTCAAGGCAGACATACCTTTTTAAACTTTTCCCCAGGATTAAAGAAGGATGTTTGTTCCTTGAAGCGTGACAGATGGAAGAACAACAACCGCTACAAAAGTCATGCATTAGATGCTTGAGTAACCCTGAAAAAGTTAAGAGTAGCTCTGTTGTCTTGACTGTTGGGCACTCTGATGAATGAGTCAGTCTATGAGGGTACATTGTGTGTGTGTGTGTGTGTGTGTGTGAGAGAGAGAGAGAGAGAGAGAGAGAGAAGAGAGTAATTTAAAGTGCGTGTGATAGGTGAGTGTGTGCCTCAGTATGTGCCTCTGTTTCACAGTGACTCTTGTCAGCTTTTCCTGAGATTAATTTTAGGAGGCCATGGTCACTGCAAGGTATTTTAATAGTAATATGTGCCCCAAAGCACCTTACTTTTAATTAAATCCTCAACAATAAATTATGTTTTTCACTGTACATGATTTGTGTGGCTAATGTGTTAAAAACTGAAAATTCAGCTTTTGCTTTTTAAATGGACAGATAGATTGCTCACACAAACAAGTTGTTAGAGTTACATTTTTTATTGCAATTATCTGTAGTGTTTATATTTTAGAAAGTTTGCGATAATTATATGAAAGAGTAATATTTGAAGAAAAACACCCTAACCAATGTGTGGCAGTCAAGAAAGAAAGACAGAAAGAAAGTAAGAAAGACAGAAAGAAAAAAAAAACAAGAAAGCTGAGTGGAAGCACTTCATTGGGCTTTATTGATACATTTTTCTCTTTCCATTACTGTAATGTATGCAAATGACTGAATGGGGTGTTTGTTCAGCAGTTTAGTGATCTCTATCTGTCAGAAGTAATGGGAGCCCACAAAGGCTGTAGAGTTGAGGCACAAGCCTCCAGAGAGCCCTATTTCACTCGAGAGGCTGCGGCCATCAAACCCCCCCCTCGCCAGATCTGTGGCTGTTGGATATGAGGGAGTAGGGCCCAGGAGGCAGGGTAAGCAAGGGACTCTGCATACTGGGATATTAATGGTAGTGAGGTGGCTCATTGGGACGATAAGAGGCCGGACTGAGCCTTGATGGATGCCCTGCCCTGTCCAATACATCTCCCCCTGCTGTACTTAATGCTGTAATTCAAACTGATGATATTTAGCTTAACCTTTTATCTCCCAGAGGACCTGAACATTGGAAATCAGTACATGCCAGTCCCTCCCTTCCTGATTGAGAGACTCACAGCTATCCTCCGGCCCCAAGAGATGGTTTCTCTCTGTAGGAAGCTTCAAGCAAAAGTATTTTGAGGGAAAGACAATTGTTACTGGTGTTATTTGTGTCACATATAATCAAAATAGTGGTTTACTATGACCTTTCTTGACATTTTCCTATAGATATATAGAGGAATCCTTCCCAGCAATAGAGTGGATCTAGTTATAGGTATAAGTTCCTTGTGTGGAGGAGGAAGCCTCAAGGCCTGTGATACTACAAAGCCCACACACCTCACACTGCCAGTTTCTTACACTAAGTTAGTCCACTCAGACAGGTTCAGCCCACACACATTTTCCTGGCCCTGGGGCTAGCCTGTAATACCACCTTTGTGACTTGAACATCGACAGATGCATTTATACAGGTGGCACCTTTTGTTGTTCTCTGAGACATCAGCTTGATTTAGTTCATACTGCAAAGGAAGAGGTGCACCGCTACATGTTTATGGATGGCCCTTGTCAAACAGTAACACTTTGAGACTTTGAGTCTGTTTGCTTCAGGCTACTGTGTGTACAGGTGCTGAATTTCTTGTATTGGCACCAGGTACTTGAGGTCAAATAAATGGCTGTTTGTAAAACAATTGCACTATTAAGAAAGTTGCTTAGTTTAAACATCACAGACTGTATTCTCTTTCATTGGTACTTAAGATTAAATAAATGGTTGATTGTTGAACAACTTTGCTGTTAAGCAGGCAGGCAAGTGTATACCTGAGAAACATTCACACATGCAGCTTACCAGTATTCGGCCACGTACCTTAATATGTTTGGATGATAAGCGGGTCAGTTTATTCACAGCATCTATCACCATTTTAATTTGTGTATGTTTGTATAAAGTGAAACTAGGTTAAAATATTGGTGTCAGTTTCAGTAGCTCCTCACAATATAACATAGCTATGAGCCCCCCATGCCCACACAAACACACATGCAGACACTCTCCCACTCACTCTCCCCGCAGCTCCTCCCCACCCCAAAGTGTTTTCCTCTACTAATGAAATTCACTGTAAACTGTGTGGCCAATTAATTGCAGCACAGATAAACCCTGGAGCCTTTTAATTACCCCAAAATTCACTGGAAACCAGAGTAAATAAATAGAGGTGGTAAAAACAGACTGTTATTCCTGGTTAAAATCTATGACTATATCTTTTACCCCAACGCGAGAATGCAGACTTTTGCCATAACATGGAAAGCAATAGTTAAAAAAAAGCAACCACTCTAAAGAATTGTCAGCTCCTATGCAGCATATGTCACAGGAGACATTAAGATTTTAATTAACAAATGTTAATAGGTGTCTGTCTAAATAAACAAACATCTGCCAAATTTATAATTATAATTCTAATAATGACTATTGGAGAGAAAGAACACAGAGTGTAAACAAAACAAAACAAAACAAAAAAAAAGAAGCGCTGTGGGTGATTCATTTTCATGGAAAACTGGCAGCCAGCACCAGTGTTGGGACTGATATAAATTTGTGTATATGCTAATTTGCTTGATTGTCTTGATCTGGTTTGGAGGTGAATGTGTACGAGAAGGAAAAAGGGAAATATTGTTATAATCAAAATTATATTTATTCAGTGATGTCTTGTTTTCTTTGATGAGAAATATAAATGATGCTTTACTTAAATTGTAATTTTAATTATTTAATGGCCCCTCCACTCAAAAATATGTTTTTCTTAAGTTTATGTCCCCTAAGATGTCTGAATTTGACTATACTGACTTGCGTATGTGCAAAATGTGTTTTCACAGTCCTCTATTGAAAGGAGAGGTGTCTGTGCACTCGCCTAAAACCTCAGATTAAAACACACCCCAGGTCAAGTAGTTTTGATACGACAAATCCAACAGCCAATCCTGTCAACTGATGGCATGGTTTTTGTGGTAAGATTATTAAATACACTTTTCTGAGTGCTGATGGGCAGGACTACAAGTGTTTCATTTTCAAAAGATCAACAAGACCAACTCGAAATGAAGCAGAAATAATGTTTTTCATGGTTAGATTATCAAATATGGTGCAGTGTTCACAGCTGTAGCGGGCAACACTTCCGCTTCCTGTGAACAGAGCTCTGATTACAAGCCGGTGTGCAAACAGTTAGGGAGGTGGGTCGGAACTATTTACACATTCATAGATCTGCACATTGTTACCGAGGACAAAATTCAGAGTTACATTTAAACTGTTTTAAAACACTCAGGGATTTTTTTTTTCATGGAAAAAAACTCTAAATATGTAATATTGATGAACAGAGATTATTTTTAGGGACTTAATAAATGACTGGAGGCTGACTTTGAAGCAGGCATAGATTGGAATTGTGGCTCATGAAATCAATTAAACAGACATTCAAATATAAAAATGCAGTGAATAACATCTGTAATTTGAGCTTTAGAAGGAGTCCATGTAACCTATGTGCTGTCATAGTGGATTCTGGAAAGATCCATCGATAACCATATCTGGCCCATCGTCAAGATAAACACAATTAGCCTCACTGCCATGAGAAGTTCATTCAGATTGTCTTGGTTGGAGCGCTGAAAATGACAATACACAAGTCTGTTGCTTCAAGTTGTTTTTGTAATCATGGAAATAGAAATAGCACCTAAGTTAGAATTACAGGTTCCATCTCAGAAAAAAATGCCTATTGAACTTTGACACTTGAAAGCAAGGAGACATTTTTAGCACATCTCTGAGTATAATTTAGGACAATGTATCTTACTTTTTAGCATTTGTTTATACAAGCTTCATCTCAACATGTATTGCTACTATCTTTAACATTTCTTGAAAAATATCAAAGATCTAATAAAAAACACACACCCAGGCATCCTGGTGGCTCAGTGATTGGGCGCGTATGATGTGGCTGTCAAGTTCAGAGCAGGACCTTTGCCATGTATCATCTCCCTCCCCCCTCTCCTTCTCCCACTCTTTCCTGTATCTCTTCTCTTCAGCTATCCAATACAGAAAAACAGTGATTTGGTTAGCGTTTTTTGTTTTGTTTTGTTTTGTTTTGTTTTGTTTTGTTTTGTTTTGTTTTACACACACAGCCCTTTTTTAGATTTTCCTAATACAGTTCTGCCACTGTCTGTACAAAATTGAACCACATGAGACAGACATCAGCAATATGTTTAAGTCTGATGAAGACAGAAAAAAACAGACAGATTTCATAAGATACACACATATTGCTTTTTATCAACAGAAAATCTTATATCGCCATCTTCTTGTCTTTCATCTGTTATCTTTATGGCCAGACAGGAGAGCATCTCCGTGCCCTGTGGTCATTATACGACTGAATTCCCTAGAAGCTCCCCAATCAGTATCTTGTTAGACTGTGACACTGAGCCTGATGTGGCAGCTCCATTAGCCACTAGAGTAAGCTTGCTGACAGGCTTCCTGGCCCATGTTTTCCCAGGGGTTGGAGGGGCAAGGCAATCTAGAAAAAGTACATTCACATACTACCCATCTCCCCTTTCCCTTGTGGGTGAGCTACTGTCATATTCCATTGATAACACCTCATGCCAGTCTTGGAGAGTGTCCTTTGGGATCGATGTTCCACAGGGATCCAGGCCCGCTCTGCTCTGATCTAAACCATTCTCTTGCACTCTCATACTGTATACACTCTGATGGTTAATATGTAAAGTGGATTATGTTAATGACAAATTAAGCATAGAGCTAATTCTAACTAATTCATTAAAATGTTTAATTTATGTTGTTTATGGTCCAGATCGCAGTAGGTGTAACTACTTCAAATATTGTACGGCAGTTCAATCTCCCACAAACCTGCACCACAAGCTGGAAATATTCCTAACTAAATTAGTTCTATGTCACACAGGCTCTGCCCTTTAGCAGACTCTATGGGCTTGTCCCCCCATCTCATATTAATGTCCCGACTCGCTGAGTATTTGCATGTATGATATCAACCATGTATGTGCATGAGTATTTGCATGTATGATGTCAGCACATAAGCAGCCACTGCAGCTTGAAACACATTACACCCTTAAAAGCCCCACAATGGGGGATAGACCAAGGGGCGTTCCAAAAAACTCAACCTTCGGTTGTTGCCAAGCAAACAATCCACAGGTAGAGATGGCTGACATCCAACCCAAGCACCCAATCACCACCAGTCTCCCCTACCACCTGTGCTAACAGAACAAGGGTTACAATATTATAACCTTGGTCACAAACCACCTCTAGTGCATGTAGCAGGCAGCAGTAATCTCAAAAAAAGTCATAATACTTCAGTTTTATCTCTGTATCTGTTTCTCCAAGCTACTATATAGCCTTGCCTCTGTTGGCCCAGGTCCCCTCTGATTATTCCTGCTCCACAGAAAGTTGGGCTAAGGACCCAGCGGCAGCAGCAGCACCAATCTGCACCTCATTACTTCCCCAAAAGGCCTGGGCTTAGTGCAGGGTAATAGACAGAGGCCCAGCCACCCTCATTTGTCATGGGCTCCTGGGTTTGATGCAAAGCCCCCCTTGAGCACTTGTTGCTGTGCTCTAATCCTGCAGTAGACACCAGCCACGCTCCTCTGCTTAGCCATCCCCACTCTCCACCGTCATGGCTCATGATTTCACTTTCATTTGATGTTTTAATGAAATCCCTGAGACTCAGCTGAATGGCAGGCCCATTGTTGGCAAATTATTCTATCAAATGCAAGTGGAAGGGAAACGTGACTGGTGTTATTTGTCTGGCAGATATGAGCCACCGTGGGTTTACGGTGTATTTCAGCATGTGAATCAACAACAGAAAATTGTTAGAGTGAGTTTGCTTTAACAGCAGAACTTGAATCACAGGTAACTGCATGTCAGGTAAATGGCACATTGATTGCTGCCTCAGTGTTTATGATAGTTCCTTGCAATATCCATACATAAAATTTACGCAATAACATACAATACCCGATACTAATACAGAGCTGATTCAGAAGCAGTTATTTGTAAAATGAGTTGGATGCGATGTACTTAATGCTGGTCGATGATGTACAGAGGAGACATTTATACAGTAGCTGACATTTATTCCGTTGCAGACTGCAGTATATTAACTAGTGGCACCATTTATTGTGCTTTATTGCAAATAAGTGCTATGGGGCAGCGCCCATAGCGCGAGGGAGATCTCCTTGATGAAAAGGCCTGAGTATCATTAGCCGAAGTTGCCGTGTGTGCCAGATGAAAGCTCCTCTAAAATGTAAATCAAACTAATGCCCAAACACTTCCTCCCCTTTCCCCACAGTAATGTTATTCTTTTCTTGCTGACGCTGTCGAGGGAATAGGGGCTTGTTCTGCTGTTGGTTAGTGGGCTTTCTGTTGATTCCTAACTTTCCCTTATGGTGGCTATCCTTCCTCTCCCCTGACAGGACCCAGGGATCTGCATGACTCCAGGCTATCTCTCCTGCAGTTTGCTCATATATGTGGCCCCGCAAACGATTATCCCAATTTATTGACTGCATTTACACGCTTTGGAGCAATTAGGGGATTCATTATGCAAATAAAGTGTACTAATTGCCTCACACTTGCTAATTGATTATAAGATACGGTATATGGCCAACATTAGATTTGACTCTCTCCAAAAGATTTGGCCTTCAACTGTTTAAGTCATGCACTTTATGAATAAATTAATGAAGGCAAATAACACAATGTCCCATTTTCCTAGCATGTCACTGTGCACTCAGCTCTGCAAACTTGCGACACAATACAAAAGTTGGACTAAAAAGAGATCTCTAATTAAAATTAATCTGTGACAGTCAGGAACACTAACAGTTACAAACTGCAATCTGATGGTAGTCAACAGGGGATTCTCCATTAATTGGCAAAATGAGGCTCATCAATCACACAGAGGGGGAAGGCTGCACAGACAGTATCCTGTCAGAATCACCCACTGTGGGGGGAGCAGCGTGACGCGTGTCTTAGGGACAGAGTCATAGAGAGAGAAGGAACTGTTCTTCTCTCTCTCTGTGTCTCTCTGTCTCTCTCTCTTTCTCACTCTCTCTCTGTCTCTCTCTCTCTCTCACCACATGCAGCTCTCAGTAGACATCTCCCTGACTTATTCTGACAGGCTTTGTTTTTCCTCGTCGCATTTCAAATGGGGATTGGCTGGCTTTCTCTGCCAGTCAAGGCCGAGACAGAATTGTCAAAACACACTGGTAAATTTCGGCTTTTAGATGATATTCTTTGCTGATGACATGTACTGAGAGGCTTGTAACTCCATACGTCCTCTCATCATTCTATCACTCATGAAAATACTGTAGGAACTATTGATTTTCTATCCAGTAGACCTTGATAATTGCATTGGATTAAATGCAAGGAAATATGACAGATAACTCCATAGTTTTAATTAGTGGCGATTATTAACAGTGAAAAAATCTACAAAAAAAAATACAATATTAACATTTGCAGCAATTAGTATTTTCCCTGTTTTTCATAGAGAGCATTTTGCTGCTAAATGATTGAAACAGCTAAGCAAATGCCACGACACATGAGTCCTGCCTCTCCATACAGGCCTATAAATACAGCCAGGTAATAATTGACTGCATCATCTATAGCACCAATCAATGGACTGTTCCTGTTCTTTGTGTCACTCGATAGATTTTGGCCAATCTCAGGACTCGCTTCCCATGAATTAGTTATTGCTCTATAATGCTCTTACTGCCGCATCAATGCGTCTGTTGTTTAGCCGTTAATTTGTGAGGTATACAGACTCATATCTACATATTGTATACAGTACCATAAATGAGGCAGCACACTGTTTCTAATGTTACCTGACAAGTGCAAATACTCCCACATTATGACATGTATTGTATACTGATATTCTCATTACCTCTCTCCAATGGATCAAACTGCTAATATGCCATGCATGTCATGGCAAATGCAGTACTCACAATTATCTGTATAGCTCTCACCAACCAGGCTAATATACTGCAAGTCAAAACAACAGCCATGTCTGTGTGGGTTTTTATTGACAATTAACCTCCAATTAGCAGCATGGTTGGATATGTTGACCTCCAGAAGTGCTAGTGGTTGTGTTGACGGTGGCTCTTCCATGAACATGATTACATGAGATGAGCCGGTTTGCTGTGGAAAAGGACCTCAGGCTGGTGCACTGACACTTGCAGTGACAGACGGAGAGAGGCATATAGCACTTTGTTGTTAGTTGCACACACACACAAACATGCATGTGCTATTTCTTCCACAGCTATTCTTCCTTATCCGTTCTCTGCCGCTCCCTTCCTCCTCCTCTCTCTCTCTCTCTCAGAAGTACACATCCATACCGTTGGTGAGTCTAAGCTCTGTCATTTAACAGGAACAGGGACGTGTGAGACACGTCGGCTGCCTGAACCTGCAGCTGACCTTGAATTGACTTTCTGTGATGAAGACTTACGGTTGATCCCTGGGCTTTCTGCCTTCCTGCCTTACAGCTTTCTGCCCTAGCTTAACAACATTGGTAGAAAGCGTAGTGAATAGATAGATAGATAGATAGATAGATAGATATTTCCAATAAAATTGGAAAACAAATCTAGCTAGCAGAAGTACTTACTTGGGCTATTATGGCATTTGCTGTTTCAGTTGTGTCAAAGATGTGTGGACAAAACGGAGTGATTTTTTTTTTTCTATTATAATATGTAAAACCACAGAAGATGTACTTTTCAGTTGTTGCTTTTTCTATCCAGTTTCTTCATTGACTCTGATTCATTCAGTTATGTATTTATTTATTTATTCAAGGTATTCTGTAGTCTGCTCCAGCATTCTATAGTAGAAAACACTGCACAGCTTCAAATTTCATTAAAACATACGCATTGAAGGGAACTGGTGTAAGTTAAAGTACTACCTACCTAGTACTATGTAAAGATTAAGCATAAATAAAGGTTGCAATGTTGAAAAATAATTGAATCATAATGCTTTTGCCAGTGAGACCAAATGAGTCGGGACAGGTGGATACTTTCAGACCAAAATATTTATATCAAACATATACCCCCAAAAATGAACTAATATTAGTTGGGGGGTGGTCACTACTTTTTATAGCCAGCACTGACATGTGTGATAGAATATTTTGTCTTTATTGTGCAATATTTTTCATTGCTCCTTTTTGTCAGGCTGCCTTGCGTTTCCTCACAAACCCAGATTACAGGGCTTTGCACATTAACAACCATGTTGACTATGATGCAGACACTTTTTTTACAACTGTGCCCTGATGTGGCACGCCACAGAGCGGGCACAGGTGTGAAAGCACACATCCAGAGGTGTGGGCAGGAGCAGGCATTAACTGGAGGGACATATCGGCTGGTGCTGCCACAGCTCGATAGGGACGATGTGTTGTTGCACAGCAACACTCTGCAGTTGCCGTCATCAAAGCACATATCTGCTGGAGATGTGCATGTTATGCTTTCGTAAGGATGCAGTCAAATAAAATCCCCAGCACAGTGGAGCAGATTGTGGCACCGATCAGTGTGATGCAAAGTTGGTTGGATAGGTTTGCACAGTGTTTCTTGAGGCAAGTTGAGACATGATGTTGCAAAATGAAGAATAACTTGAGCGATTTAAATGACTGACTGCAGTTTTTATATGCTCTGTGGGCTGAATGTGCTCCAGGGGCATGTTTGTGATGGATGGTACAGCAGGGGTTGTGATGCCTCCGGCTTGTTTGATCCAGTGGTGATATTCTTAATCCTGTCTGAGCAAGGTCACAATGGTCCAACTGAAATATAATTCCATTTGCATGTGCTCTGGAGCCTTACACCCACAGCTTGCATGTACAAATCATACATTTTATAGACTGATTTGAGACAGCTCATTAGATGCTACAGTCATGTGAAACAGGAGACATGGGAAAGGGAAACGGTATGACCAAGTATTAGAAAGCAGATGCTAAACCCAAATTCCAAAGTAGGTTTCCTCTAACAAAGGATGCTGGAGTCAAATTTCGGAGCGCTTCCACAAATCAGCTGCCATCTGTTAGACAACGCTCCAGTATCGCAGGAGTTTGGACTGTGAGAGGATGAAATGACGGTCGATGTGTTTGCGCGCGCGTGTGTGTATGTACGTGTATGTGAAGGGGTTTGGGTGTTTTAGGGAGTGTGTATATGAGATAGCTGCGAGGCAGAGCAGAATGATAGCCATGAATGAGGCATTTTCCAACGGAGTGATTAAAATGATTGAGGACAGTGGCGAACTCATTCATCTCTGAGCAAGGTGATGAGGGACACACTGTATGTGTGAGTGTGGGTGAGTGAGTGTGTGTTTGTGTATATTCATGTGAGTGTGTGTGTATGTGTGTTGTGTATGTGTCACAGATCTAGAACAAGTTGTGAAATGGGACTGGCGTGGAGGCGGCCAGAGAGGCACGCAGCGATGCCCACAGGAGGGCCGTGTCTTTTCAGCGTACGTCTAAACAGACAGCCAAATGTTTATCACTACCCCCGCCACATACGACATCCTAGATATTAATTTGACCTTCATCAATGCAAAATAAACAAGCGCTCTTAGCCAGATTAGGTGCGTATAGATTTTTCTATTCTTTCTTTTCCAAAATTCTGCCTTTAAAAACAGTAAGCAGCAACAGTGGAACGGAAGGTTTGTTGAGGGGCTGTGATTAAACTGGACTTTAATCAGTTTAATTGTCTCCTCTGTACAACAGATTCGCCTTAATTACCACCGTGAGAAGAGAAAGTGTGTAGCGCAGGTTGTCTTGTGTGTGTGCCTTGCAACATGTGTGTGTCTACTGTCAGTGTGTGTGTGTGTGTGTGTGTTTTGTGCTTGTGCCTGTTTTTTAAGTACATGGGTGTACATTTGAGTTCTCATGCAAATACAGTATAGTTTCTTGGTGTCCCCGTTGCTGAAAGATATGTGGGTTCAGTGATAATTAAATGAGACAGCAAGAGGACTTTAGCAAAATAATAAGCTCTCAGGAAATTAGTATTTTTTCCCTTCTTTTTTTTTTGTTTGTGTCTATTCATCCCTCTTTAGAAATTGAGCATTTCTGTTAGATCGCTACTTGACTGTACTTCAAATGTAAAAGCCTCAGTGGCCTTATTGGCCACACATAGCCACTCTCAAGCACATTATATTTAAATTCCCTTAGTATTGGCTGCCTTTTGAAAGTGTTGATTTGAAGACTATAGGTTTGTGTCTCCACTCTCACTCTCCTGTCTGTCTCACTCCATCAGCTGCTCTGACCCCCCTTGAATGCCATCTACACTCACTGCTCATTCCCTGCCTCCAGGACTGGTTTCACACAGTGATCCCCTCACTGTCCAGACAGATGACTTGACAATTAACCTTCAAGGCTGACCTGCAATATCTTAAACCTTCTCCCCTCAGCATCCTTATTGGCCCCTAATAGATTTCTAACAAGAGAGGAAAAAATCAATGGAATTCCACCACTTTCACCTTTAGGATCACACTAGAAACACAGCTCCATTTTTGACTTTTTTCCCTAATTAAAGTAAAAACACAGTTACAACTGTCTCACAACTGCCATAAACTATTGGCTATGTTGCCTACACTGACTGAGTAATGCTGAATTGCGGCTGATCAAACATAGTGCCAATGCGTTATGAATGGCGTGATGTCTCTATGGCATTCTTCATGGAAGTGTACTACCACTTGCTTCTCCATTTGCACCCTGTGAAAGCCCTCCATTGCAGTTAGCACACTAATAGCCAAAAAGCACTCTGCTGGAGCCAGTTTGACTCTAGCTGTATTCTCCATGAAGAAGATTAGTCCCTGTGTTATTTAATGTCACTTTAGCCATTACTGCGAGATATACAACAGATGCAGCATCTGTTCCCTACCTTTGTGGTTATCCTCCCACATAGGGCAATGGATATGCCCTGCTGTGCTTTGGTGCACAGGTTTGCAATCCAGTGGTTCCCAGCCCTGCTTCTCTTTTACTGAAGCTGAATGGCACTTAAAGTACCCTTTCAGTGCAGTGCTTTGTCCTTGGCTTTTTTTTTTTTTTCTTTTCTTTTCTTTTTCTGGATCTTATGTGACATCTTGCAAATGCATCTGCCCGCTGACAGGCTTAATTTTTTTTTTTTTTTCGTGCATGTGTGTGGGCCTGTGTGAACGGTCATCGTGATGGTGGTAGTTGAGGGAGAGCATGTGCAGATCAGATTGTAACCAGTTAGGTAATGATTCATAAGAGAGCCAGTAGGACTTATCCACTAATAGATCTCCTGGGAGATAACCTAATCCCCCAACAATATCTCCTTATCATATTACAAGTGAACTATGTACCGAATGGGCTTCTGTATCCACAAGTGAATTGTAAGCCCAGTACTTATGTTTAAGCTTATTAGATTTCATCTGAAACAGAACAGTATCATATTTAAAACAGTATATTCTCACTGATACATGAACAATCAGACATAATAATCCTTTTAGAGATAAGTTTTAATTTGACCGTTTTTTTTTTCTATAACTTCATAGACATTGTTTTTTTTTTTTTTATTATTCAATCCATATTACTTTAAAACATATTTACAAAAGAACTTTAATGCAGTCTTTTACTTTGAGTGAAAGCGGATTCTGTATGGGAGATTTACTACACAGAAGAGTAAAAGCCAGGACAGTAAATACAATATGTAATCTGTTCACTGAGAGCTTTTGTCAGCCATGAAGATCACAAGAGGGAGCTTGTCAGTGGCAAATGAAAGTCAGACTTCTTTTCAAGGTGCGGATTGGAGATTAGTAGTTACACTCGTCTCTATCTCTCTGTCCGCTTTCATAGAGATGATACGATTTGCAAGGCAAGGATGAGGCTTCTCTCTCCCTCTCTTGCTCACCCATCTATTACTTCTTCCTCCTCTCAGCCTCATGTTACCCATCTCTTTCTTTTCTCTATCCCTTTCTCTCATTTTGACTAAGCTCTAAAAAGGGTTGTTAACTCTTTTCAGGATTCCACGAGGAAGAGATTTTGCGAGTGAGCTGAGTTAGTAGATATTCTCCGCAGAGCTCTGTCTGCCGATGTGCCACCATGCGGACTCCCGGGGCCCTCACTGGAGTTTTTCACAGACTTTCTCTTCTAAGATGTTAGAGCTCTCGCACTTCTACTCTGAGTGATTAGCATTGCAGTTATCTGGAGCACTTGTTGACAATAAAGTGGGGGAAGTAAACTTGTCTCAGGCAAATATGTTGGGAAAAAGCCTTTTCTTCTTCTTATTTTTTTTTTTAATGAATTCATATTGTTCCCTTTGAACCCATTAGATAATACATTTTTGATAGAAAGGTGATTATAATATTCTAATATGTTCAAACCTTTCTTCGTTTCCACCTTCAAATACACTTACTTCTAAACCTTTTTTTCTAATTTCTGAAAAGCCTTAAGTAATTGCAGAAAACAATTATTATTTATTATACATATGCCTGCTTTTACTTTTTGCATTATTTTTTAGCATTGTCCAAACTGAGGTTTTGTAGCATTCTCAAATTCCCTCGTTTCCCTCGAGTACCAAGATATAGTAATGTCAGAGTATTACAGTAGCTGTGCAAAAACTGCATCCACAATTTTATAACCTTTCTGTGCAAATATTTGACATTGTTTCGATTGCTGCTGGTCTCATAATTGCCTTTTCACCTAAACACGGATTCATCTAATTAGTCCTGCTTAAAATGAGTGACTAAATCATTCCTTCATTGTTCTCTGCTCATCTGGAGATTGTTGATTTATTGTGTGGATGTGGATGTGTGGGTGTGGATTTGTTGCTCGATAGTCACTCATGTCTGCACAGATCACCAACCGATAGAGGAAGAGAGATGTCACAGTCCATTTGGTACTTAATGAGACATAGCAGATGAACTAAGGTGTTTTCCCTAAGGTTATTTGTTCCTCTTCTGTCCATCATAAAGGTCTTTGATTGCATAGACAACTCGTGGAAATCCAGCAAAGCCCTGAAGGGGGAAGAGCATGAAGACAACGGAATCTCAGGTAGTGAGGAGACTTGATGGCAACCCAATGAGCAAAAAATGAGGTTGAGGCTAGGCTTGAGGGAAACCCTTGAATTATACAAGGATCCATTAAAGAAACCTGGTGTGACATTATCACTATACGTTACTTGACACAATCAGCAGGGGACCCACATGATGATGCCTGCTAATTCTAACCAGCTGCAGTGGATTACAGTGTAAACAGGATGCGATGCTTTCAGCCATGTTTATTTGCAGAGCATGCCGGCAGTTCCTATCTGTCTCACTTTGCATGAAGGCAGTAGACTTTAATTTGGGCCATGGAATCTAGGTTTACTTTGAAATGCAGCTCTGGAATTGTGCCAGCGTCATCTCTCCCTGCTCAATTTTCTGTTTCACATCTTTAGATAACGATAGGATTTTGTATTGACTGTCATAGCTTCTCTTATTTCAGTTCTTGTTTCATTACATGGCGACGGTGTGCGTTCAATAGGTCACTATGCGAGTTTGATTCATGATTGTTCCCCACTGCTTGTTATTAGTGCAGCATCAAAGCTAGACTTGGTAAACACATTTGCATTTTAATGACTGATATAGATTGTTCCACTGCTCAATACGCACTCTCCCCTCCCCCGTTTCCCCACATAAGTCGAAAAAAAAGGTGAGCTACATTTAGTCATTTAAAAGCACCTACCAAGCACACATACAGTGACACACACGTTGTACGCGACTAATAGAATGCAGATAACGTGTACACTTACAGCAGGTTGCCTCATATAGAAGAGATAGCATGGTGGCCTGTTTAACCTGCTCTCCAGGGTTTTGGGTAACAGCAGGCCAAGAATAAAAAAGTCCAGATATGGTAATTAAGAAAATAAGTGGGTTAATGTGGCTGCATTGTGAAATTGTGCAGTTAATGTTAATGAAGAGAGAGTGTACGATTGAGCATGATCTCTCACAGCTCAAATGGATGTTATCAGGAGCAGGAGTGCGACCATCAGCCAATGAGGAGGGAGAGTTTGAGAAGGCGGATCATTTTTGTGTCCCCAACACACGTTTTCTTCCCCTGCCACCTGCAGAGGGTGATGCTAGCCATTTAGAGGAGTTTGCCTCTGCGGGCACGTAATCTGATGCAAATTAGAGCAAGAGACTCTGCCAAATGACTGCAATGTCAGTGTACGGAGCGTATCACTAGTGATGTGATATGTGTTGTGTGTGTCTGTGTCTGTGTGTGTGTGTGTGTACTACCCAGATATATATGTCTCGACGAAGATTCCATCAAAATGACGAGTCTCCATGTTGCTTTCAGTATCTCTGCATGCCACTTGCCAAGAAATACTGTACACAGTAGCAAGTGAGTACATGTCATGTTTGCATCGGAGGTGTTCAAGCATTCAATTTTGGATTTTTCCACAATAACACTATCACTATCAATCTTTTGCAAGTGCCCAATGCCTGCGCCTCTCCAAATACACACTCAGAGAACAGTTTATGAAAGCTCCCTCCTTGAGGTGCAAGACAAAAAGAGGAGACAATAAGTCTAATGTGTATTTACTCCACTAACAACATGCCTTTTCCCTTTCTCCACTGCACCCCTCTCTCTCCCATTTGTTCATGTTGTGATAGTACATACTGCTTGCAATATTTTCCAGGACAAATACTGAATGTATCTCAGCAGAGATAATAGGAGTAAATGTTTTCTTTAACAGTCCACTCACTGTTAAGATCCTGCAGTTCTCAGATGTGTACAAAGCCTCCAGAACCTTTTTGCTGTGTCATCCACCGACATCCAGTCAAGACAATAACAATGATCCTCACAGATAGTGCCATGTTTCTGTAGAGAAAAGAAAATATAATTGGCTGAAGAAAGTGAAGTTTAAATGCAGGGGTTCTTGTTTCAGAAGCAGAAGTGCTATGTTGTATTTTTTCCTTGTCTTTTTTTTTTTTTTTTTTTTTTTTTAATATTACTGACAGTGCTGTTGTCACTTCACAATGGTAGACAGGCTGGAGGATGAGAAGAGGGCAGTCGAGGAGGCTCTAATTTATCTGTTTGCCTGTGTTTTCCTCACCACACTAGAATGGGAGGGAGGCTGTGACAGGGCCCAGCTCCGCGGGGGAGAGTTGCGTTTAGTGGTGGCATTGATTTTATAAAAGGTTGCACAGTGGGGAGGCTAGGTAGGCCTGTCAACCTTAGCTTTCACCAAAGCACATCATACCGTCAGGCTAATTGTGCCCTCTCCATAATCCCCAGCCACTGCAAAGGACACAGTATGCAAACATATGTCCCTTCCTTATGCATGCATAGCTGTTATTTTTCACATGAAAAAGCCATTTTGCTGCTTTTAGACTTCAGAACATTTGTTGTTAGTGGTCCATTTTTTTATTTATTTATTTTTTTAATTTATTTTGCCCATTGTTTTTATGTTTTTTTTTTTTTTTTTTTTAAATCCATCAGCACTGAGTAGACTATGTTTTGCATTTAGATACAACCCATGGAGGTGACAATTGAGACGCTGAAACAGGATACAGGTGACAGAGAGAGAGGCTGGACAAATGTTTCTGTGTGAACATAGGTCTACCAGTTGAACAGCGTTTGAAATATTGGTCAGTTGTAGGAGGAAAGAAGGGGATAAGGAGAGGAAAAAGTGCTATGTGAGAGGGAGACAGAGGAGAGAAGAGGGGTGAGGAAGGGCTTGGTAAGTAGGAGCTGTATGGGAGTGGGGAGAACTGGCAACCTAGACACTTTGATTTTCACAGGTTGAGGCACACACACACATAGCCAGAGGCATTCATCAACTGCTTGTCAGTGCTCTCTCCCACCTCCTCTCCTCTCTCCTCAGAAGGTACCTTCTCAGGGGCAGGTGCAAAAACCATATCTGGGGCAGAAGACATCCCCCACCACTCCGCTGAACATAAAACTAAAACTAACGAGACGTACAGCGAGATGAACTTTAAACCAGAGCTCCCCATTTCACCTTCAGCACAATAAACTTCAGTGACGCTTTATCAATTGATTCACATTTCTAAAGTTGGGAAATAAATTTGTGGCAGTCCATAGCGCTTTTTGCAAAGTAACAACTCAAAAAGTCATACCTGCGCGTGTACCTGCGCATGTAGTGTCTGTCTGTTTTTACATGCATATCCATGTGTGTGTATGTGGTAGACTTTCACTTAAATATGTGATGGAAGTACATGGAAGACAGCTGGATTCACACATTTATTATTTCGCAAACAAATGGACTGCGAGCGCCAGTTTTCTGTCACTCATTAGGCACTAATCATTGGCAAATCCACTTGCCTTCTAGCGAGTACGTCTTACTGTATTCCCCCTGTCAATTATTTTTTTTCTCCTCTTTCTGCACCATGACACCCAGCAGTTTTTTTGACTGGCGAGTCACACAAAGCTCCTTAGCCCGCCTGCTGAGCCAAATGACAAAAAAGCTCTCGGGGAGATCATTTTATCTTACTCTTGATTGCCAGATAATTATCAGTTAATTATTTAGAGCCTTAAATTAATTTGCTAAAAATAGTCTCTGTGCCTCTGCGTTTCCAATGGAGACGGCTCCATTATTCCTCTGTCCCCAGTCTATATCTCTCTTTCTCTGGCTCCCTCTCTTTGACAACTGCTTTTGCCACATCACCCAACCGTGGCTAAATGTGTGACCGGGTACCGCTAAAATGAGATTCATTTGTAGCATGTCTGACTGTAATCTAATAACCAACGAGGAGTTTTTTTCCTCTTTAAATTTAAAACAACCCAATTTAAGCCTAATGATTCAGCACTGTTTGTTTGAATTTTCCCAATGTTGATTGTGTTTGTTGTGCTTCTTTCTGCCAGTTATGAATGTTGAGTGCAATTTATGCCAGTCTTAGAGCACTCAGCCATACAGCTGTGGTAAATTGTGAACTTATGATTATAGCATAATATGCACATTTCTTACAAGGCCCTTTATTTTCAAAGCAAAACTTTGTTTGGCAACATCTGCTGCTCTCTTACTTTGCAGGTAGTTTGGTCCACCCATAACTTTTCCCTATGCTTAACAACACTGTGTAGTGGATAGCATCTTCTTTCTCTGTCCCCCTCCACTCTTTGGACACTTCATTAAGCGGAAAGTGTTCTGAACAAAGAAATGTGCTGTAAGTGGGCTTTTAATGGGATTCATTGGCTTAAAGAATCGAAATGCGCCCCTTCTCCTTTTTTTCTCCCTTTGCAAGGATACACACAAACACACACACACACACACAGAATGAGGGGCCAAATAGGCTGACCTGTTGGATGGCTTTTGCTGTGGTAATGATAAGGCTATTGAATGGAGCTGTACTCTGTCACGCTAGCCCCTGGGCCACTGGTCTGACTGAAGGAGTCTGATCGATATACAGTACTCTACTAGTTTTCTTTCTCCTCCTGCCTCTTGTGCACTCTCAGTCACTTTCTCTCACCCTTGACCTGCAATGACAAGTTGCCACTTAAATGTGTATCTCCCAGCCATCTATTCGTTGTCTACGAAATTATATATGATATTGTATATAGGCTTTATATAGGTTACTGAAGGCTGTCAAGTAAGTGCTTCTTTTGTGTGACATCGCTTTTCCTATTTCCTTATTTCTTTCCCAGTTGAATTAATAATATTCTGTCTGTTACATCTTTTCTTTCTATCCAGTTCTGCCTATCTTCTATCTGTCTGTCTATCTAGAACAGGACAACAGCTGAGCTTACTGTGAACATGTTGAATATCAGTGTAATTTTTATAGTATTAAAAAAATTCAACGCACTTAGGCCGCCTTCTGTTCATTATAGCACAAAGTGCTGATTCTTGATGCAATCCAGTAAGGGCTTTGAGATTCTATTGACATTTAAAACACTCGTCAGTGCTCTAGAGACAGACATCAAAGGCAGCCCGACATGACGTCCATATGCAGACGGCACTGGCTTGCTTGATTACTGTCCTATTCAGGAGGCATGCATTAAGTGGCCTCCTGAGAGAGACCATTTTACAGCTTTCTGCACTGTGATCACACACGGAGAATGTATGAGCTGGAGTTGTCACGAGCAGACCGGGGCCAAATAGCACTTTTCAAATAATCCATAGTGGTTATTTGAACTTGCTGGGAGTACCAGATGGATGGTGTTTCCCACATCAGGATACTGTTAAGTCAGTTGTCAGTGATAGCAGTACTGTATACTGAATTAATCCAATTTGTTGTGATTGGCTAAATGTCAGTGTTTATTGTATTACATTTATTCTTTTATCAAACCCCAAAAGACATAAGACCAACTTAAAATTGCTATTTATGATAAGATTAAATGCTTCCCCTGTGGAGATGGGCCATTTGCAGCAGTATTAAGATACAACCACAGCAAGATAGAATAACAATAGAAAATGAGTAAGAATAGAGTGAAGATAAAAATACAGAACTGTCGAGTTCAAACTAGAGCAAATTAAATAGAAATCCAGGAAGAAAGTGTGAAAAGTATAAATTACAGCAAAAGAGGCTGTATAAAAAGGCAGCAATTGTATTATTGAGGCAAAAAAGTCATAGTCCCTACTTGTTGAGAGTATTTAACTCAATAAATCATTAAAAATATATTTTGGTAGCATAGTAAAATGTGCCCCAGCATATGATTGCACAAAATCTGCAGGAATGACATATGGTGTTAAAAAAAAAAAAAGGCATCAGCTGCAACAGGAGGAGGACTGCTTCAATTCTGTATTATGGAAGTATAATATTTTAGGCAAGCAAAAAGCCTGCCTCCAGTGTCACAGTGCCTAGGTTCATGTAGTTACTACAATTCTGGAATAATCAGGATAACCACATCATTTTACTCGATGTATTGTCAAGAAGAAATTCTCCACTCTACTACTGTATACTGTTGAGGTACAGCGGGTTTGCTCTCCTTCAGTGTCAATGTAGCCGGTGCGCCAAAATGTTTGATTAGCATTGCCCAGCCTTAATAAATTCCACATGTCATACCAAGTGGCTTTGCTAGCTCCATGCAGTTGTAACCAAATATTTGCCAGCAAAATATCATCTGTCACATATGGATTAGACACCACAGTTACAAAAACACATTGTGCAAATGAACATTATTGAACTTACCCTGAGCAACCAGCAGTTCTTAAGCTCTGGCCAAAACTGATATATAAAAAAAAATGTGTTAGTAGCTTAATACACGCAGTGATAACTAAAGTTTTAACAAGCCATTTTTCCCCCTTTTGTCACACATAGATTAGCCGCCACAGTTGCAAAAATATTCTATTTAGCACTGAGCTAGCAAGCATCCTTCAGTATGAGGTGGAAGCGTGTTTGATTGACTGATAGACTGATTGACCAGAATTTGGTTCCTGATGAACATGTCTTGTGCCGTGGGAAAATAACTCACCTCATTACCAATGTTTCCATTTGAAAAAATTGGTGTCGGTCCACCTGTTCTGCGAGATTTCAGTGTCCTGGACAAATGGGGAAACTCCGGTCAAATATTATCTGTGTCCATGTAGCTTAAAAATAATTGATAGGTAGGCAGTACAAAGAATGACATCATCAAGGCATGGCAATTCATAATATTCTTTACTTAAAAGAGACTGTTTTTGCTTATACATTATATTCCAAATAAAAGAAGTCTCATCATTAGACTCACATGCATAATGCTTTTTTTAAATAAATAAATAATATCCTTGAGCCAGTGCCCCAGCACTTCAGACTGAATTTCAGACTCATCGTCATCAGCTGCTCAGTTTCAAAAAAATACTTAGAGGTTAGTTTGTTTGGCAATCTGGTGTGATCTGTCTCACTCGTCGCTGTTTGCGGTTATGGTGGTTAGACAGGCTATGGCAATCGATCAGCACATGCGCTTTGTCAGAGTGATGCAACAATGAAACAAATCTAATGGTTGTTTGCAAAGGCTATATAGCCTATATGTTCATAAAAAAAGAAAAACAACTTTTTTTATGTGCAAATTTAATTTTAGCCTATTTTAATACAATTCCATGTCACCTCTTCAGTGTGCAGTCTTTTCTGTGCAGTCTGCAGAGGTCATAGGTCATAAAAGTGGGCCTCTTCAGTTTACTTCCATTTATTTTAAAGTTGCTGTCTCTTTTTCCAAAGGGTGGGCTGAATGTAAGAGCAGATTTCATTTTAATGAGTAAAAAGCATAGTTGTTACAGATGGATTCCCTATAAAGTGTGCATTAGTGAGGAGGTGCGAGAGTCCTGTTGATTCATTTTGTCTAGCTTCACCAATGCAGTAAGGTAATTTTGTATTATATTTATCAAAAAACACATTCTGTAATCAGTGATCACCTAGGAATTTTCCTACAGTGCCACACTATTTCGGCGCACTTACAGTGTCACAGCCTCAGCCCTAAAAATGTGAGAACCTGTAGCCATTCTCCATTTAATCCATGGACAGATACAATCACTTGATCCAATTGTATGAATCATGTAATCTTACAGCAGTATGGCTGTGATGCATTTAATTTTGATCAGATAAAATCATGCAGCAGTATGCATGTAACAAAGATTAGAGATGGAGAGAGTTAAAAAGCGAGAAGTAGAGAAGCAAAACACAGGGCAGCTATTGAGATTGATCACTGTCATCGTCCCATAGATCCACATAAACAATGTCACATGGGCAAGGAAACAAGTCACCACATCCTACACATGAATCAAGCAATAATCCTCAGTTGGGAAGTACATCAAATACACCATCGTATATTATTAGAAAGGAACATTGGGGAAGTGTATTTCCCCGATGTGGCATCAACAGGGAAAGATGCTTTTTTCCATGAAACGCCTGTGTTTTCCTCCATACTTGTGTTTTGAGGAGGCATTTTAATGTAGAGAGGTAGAGATTGATGTTTACCGATTAGATCAGCTGTCAGGGGAAGCGAGAGGCTTGACCTTTTACAATTTGACAAGACTGAACGGTGCTTGTAAACACAGTGGATTTGCATTGTCATGTTTTCACCCAGTGGAGGATTACACAGAGAAGCAGAGGCCAGGGGCAGCAATGTGACATTAGATGGCTTTGTATGAGGATGACAACACCCATAAAAGGTTATCAAAGGTAGATGGGTGTGTGATCTGTGTTTGTGTGTGTGTGTGTGTGTGTGTGCGTGTGTTGTTTGTCAGTGTTTTGTGTGGGACTGTGTTGATTCACGCATACTCACAACCACTATTATATGAGGTACCAAATTATTTTTCTCTCCCTTTTTCTTTTTTTTCTAACCAGCCCATCCATGATTCAACAGGTCATTCCCATGGACCTAATCCCCTCATATCTAATTTATCCAGTCTCTATTCCTCTATCAGATGCAGTCATTACACCCACCAGTCTCCCCCTCATTGAGTTGTTCCAACAGCAGCTGGGTGCTATAGCGAAGAGCTGTGAATACTTAAGCAGAAGCAACCTTCCTCTCTACATGTATAAATATTTCAGGGGTAGGCGAGTAGAATAAATCAACAGCAAATTGACATTGAATCCGGCTTTTAATTTTGGGAATGAAGGGGAGGTGGGAGCTGTAGAATTGATGGTGGAGAGGGGTTGAGAGTGAGTAAGGTCATGACCCCCATGTCAGAGGGGCAGTATAATTCACTGAGCATGTGATGCATGCAAAACTTCTCTCTCTCTCTCTCTCTCTCTCTCTCTCTCTCTCTCTCTCTCTGTCTGTCTCTATCTCTCTGCATCTCCAACCCCATGAATACTATCCGTGTACTATCTCTCTTATTAAATTAACTCTTTTTTTTTTTTTGCCTGATAAACCAGTCTGAACAACATAGGCATGACTGACCAACACCTTTCCAATCATTTCACTACTCTTGTTGCTCTTCAGTGTACATATATCTCACATGGATGTCACAGTTACATGAGTTTTGCAGATTAGTTGTGTTCTGATTGGTTCTGCAGTGGCACACTGAAGTATTACATTAATTACATTACAGGAGCGGGAGGGAGACAGCATCAGATAATCACCACCCTGTTGGCACCTTCCGCAGCCCAACAGAGAGAGAGAAAGAGAGTAGGAAAAACAGTAGTTAGAGGTGTGTGTGTGTGTGTGTGTGTGCGCGCGCGTGTGCGCGCATGTGTGAGCGTTGTGTGTGTGTCGCACACACGCACGCAAGTGTGTGTCTGTCTGTCTGCCTGTCTATTTGTATGCAGTGGAGAAGACAGAGCAACAAGACAGAGTTTGTCCATGGCAAGCTGTTGATTTCCATCCAAGGTGTTGTTTTAATTACTTTGGAGAAAGTCCAGCAATTTTCAAAGAGTATTGTTCCACTATGGCATTCAATTTGGGACAGTTTTAATTATTTTCACCATGTGAAATGAACCTGATTTAAATTCTTTTCTGGGCACAACAAACAGGCTCCTGTTTCACTTGAACTGAGATTGTAGGGACTTGAACTGGGGAAAGCTGTTCTCTCCAGTTCCTATTTACATCCAGGCAATTAGCTGACGCTGTTATCCTGAGTGACTTACAGTCAGTGAGCAGGTGGGGTTCAGTGTCTTGTTCAAGGACACTTCAGAAAGACGTATGGCTGTTGTAAGGATCAAACCTGTGACCTTGGCATTATGGAATAGTCACTCGAACCACTTGTCCGTCCTGCCATCTTTTGCTGTGGCCGTACTGATCCGTCGCTGTAGGCATAATAAATTTGACAGAATTGTTTTAGTATTCTTTACTTTTTTAAAAAAGCTAAATAAGTTTTGTTATGAAGCACTGATTACAACAGTATTTGTCTGTGTTCCCAGTTTCTTGTTTTCAAAAAGGAAATTTATAATGGATTTGAGGCTGAAAACAAGTGCCCTTTTTGACTGTGTTGAAGGCTAGCAAGAAGCTGTAATGGTAACTTATAGATAAAGCTGGCGGTGAGGTTTTGCTTCGTACTGTCGTTAAAAAATGCCAAACCTGCGTTTTAAAGCTTTTGCATAAACAAATGATGACATATCTGTCAGTTCCATAGAGTTCAGCCTCTTTGTACTTTTCTGTCCATCAAAACAGACACATATCCAATGGAGACAGACGTGTCTCCATGAAACGGACACCCCTCATTGAAAACCAATTAATAACAGACACTGATGGATAGACACAATGGGTCAGTGTGGTCACAGCCTTTCACATATACCGTCCCAAGTTCTGTACACCAAAGTAGATGTGTGAAACAAAAAATAAACTCTGTGGACGTACTATGCTGTTCTATAATGACATTTAACGACTTTCTCTGTACCATGATGAAAAGGCACAGACAAGTATTAAATGTGTCCTGATACTTTAGTGTAACATATAGCTTCTGAAACTTTTAAGTATCTCCTGGCTCGCTCCTGTCTCTCCCACCCTCCCTCTTCCTGTCCCCCACACGCCCTCCCTTCCTCCACCTCAGCACCAGGTCACATCACATATTCCCAGAGTTAGCTACTCTGCTAATTCCCCATGACAGCCCCAGTGTTGGTGCCATGGCCCGACTCAGGACGCTGTCAGCCTCTTTCCTGCGAGCCTTGCATCTCCCTCTGCTGGTACTGTATCGCCACACTGACCGGCCTGGTGCCAGCTGGTCCCACAGCCTTAACCTTCATTTATGACAAAACCCTAGCCGCCCTGTCATGTGGCTTAAAAACCTATAATGATGGTACATGGCCAATTCAATGGACAGTTTCTTTTACAACACAGTGCTGATGCGACATTATCTGTGTTTTTCTCTCAGTCTTGTTTTTTCTGCTTTTTCACCATTTACACCGAGAAAGTGATAGGCTACTGGCAAAAATGCCAAGTTAACTAAATGACTATTTATTATTTATTAACTGCCCCAGTTAATAAGTAATGACTGGAGCATTAGGTTTTTTGTTTGCATGTCTGTTATGACCACACCAATCACACATCAGGGCATCTTAGGTTCACTTAAAAAGCTGATGTATTCACTTGCTCAGTTTATTAATGAGTAGCTAGAATTACTTTTTACAGCATACCTGCACCTTCATATGTATTTTAATCCTTGTTCCTGTCCTATCTACCCCCCCCCTCACTCTCTCTCTCTCTCTCTCTCTCTCTCTCTCTCTCTCTCTCTCTCTCTCTCTCTCTCTCTCGCCTTCCCTCCCTCCACAGTCCACTCCTTTATCCCTCTCTCATCCCTCTCCCTCTCTCAACATGATGGGTTGTGTCCAGTCAGTGGGCAGCCTCGGTGTAATTTGGCCCACAGGGGCTGTTGGCAATGGGTGAGGGGATAAAGGGAGCAGGGATGGTGGGGTTTGGAGAAAAGCAGGCTTAGTGTGGGGCCTTGGGTGGAGGGGCCAGCAGGCACATAGGAAAAGCATTAAATAAACATTAATGGAACTGGGTTACTGGAGATTTATTAAGGAGGCTTTTTGGCCCCCACTGTAGAGGGTTATGCCGCACTTTAATAACTCTCTCATGCGCACAGGTAAACAAAAGTAGGTAATTTATTGCTATCCTCATAGGTGGCCATTGTGAAAACTGTTTTAACTTTGTTTTTCCTAGTAAATGGATTTTTGTACCCTTCCTTATGATCTATCATGAGATTGAGTGCATCTGGCTCCCAAAAAGCTCTTTACTTCTAGGCTAAGTCTGACTTGGATATGTTTTTGATGCTACTTTGCAGTGAAAAAAATGAGTGCCCTTAATCGTGTCTTACTGATGTTAAATGTACCCTTTTCAACATGCCAAATACACTGATAAAAAGTGATTAAACACAGAAATGAGGACACTGTGGCAGGAAAAACAACAAACTACAAGTTTTACAAGGATAGAGTTTAGGTTTTGGCAACAGCAGGAAAATTGCAAGAGAACTGCAAAAAAAAAAAAAAAAGTCAACCGGCTCAGCAGTGCCATTGATCTCACATTTCACACTTCACATCTGACATTGTGTTTGCAAATCAACAATGTCAGACATGAGGCTGTCAGATAATCAGAATCTGAAGTTATGTAAGCCAAGTCTTAGCTTGATAAGTTTAGTGACTTGCTGCTATTCTTACAGCACCACCTGAACTACAGTTGTTTATCTTTTAGTTGAATTGGCTGCATTTTCTGAAATATCCTTTAAAAATAGAGCAGTGTCAATGCTATGCGCAAATACAAGTAAGACAGGTTACACAGCTACAAACCACCCTGGTTTGCAATTTTACGGAAAGTGAATCAAGGAGATGTGCAGCATTGCACCTTAAATTGCCCCAGTGTGACCATGGCTAGAAAATTCTGTAACCACTCCACAGATATCTTTAGTAGCATCCACATTAGAAAGTGGCTCCAGCCCTGGAACGATGATCTTGCTCTGTGTCAGTGAGGTGCAGTGCAGAGGAACTGCAGGCATTTGCCCCTCCTCTGAGGACAGCTTCTGGAGGAGAGCAGAGACTGACAAACAGGGTCGGGGCTACCAAGGGCTGTGTGATACTTTACCTTGAGACCCCTCGTCTCCACTCCCAGCTCAGGCAGCACATTTCTGAAAGCTCACCCTGAGTAGGCGGGAAAGAGTGAGTGTGCATGTTCATGCGCATATGTTCACATTCAGAGGCTAGTGAAAGAATTTAATGGAGAGAATATAAAGGAGGTATGTAAAAGGAGAATGACAGAGGCAATGTGTTTGAGTGAGACAGTGGTGGACAGGAAAAAAGGGGGACCAGAAAAAGAAGATTCATGTTTGGAGAAGGAAAGAAAACAAAGGTTACAATGAGTGAGAGAAAGTAAGAGAAAGAGGGGAAGAGTGACAGACAAACTGTCACAAAGAAACACAAAGAAAGGGAATGTGACTGTGAGTGTGCGTGCATCTGTGTGTGTGCCAGTACATTCTGTGCCTAGGTGTGTGTGTGTGTGTGTGTGTGTGTGCGCACGCATGTGTATTTGTGTGTGATAAAGGCTCCACCATACCGGTTGTGTTGCTGCAGGACAGTGTGCGTCAGGCTCCATCAATATGACATGTCTTTGATGTGGAAATACAAGGAGCCAGAGCCCAGCCAGCCTCGGTCCAGTCCCCAGAGAGACACATCTACAGCTGTGTGTGTGTATATATGTGTGTGCATGTGCGAGAGAGACACAGAAAGAAAGAGAGAGAGACTAAACAACAAACTCCAAAAGTAATCTATGCCTCAATGTTTTTGGAAACCATGCAATGGAGCCAGCAGCATTATAAGTGAACACTCTCCTGGGCTAAGGTCAGTGTGGACATGGTATGGAGTGGGATGTATAGGCAACAACTGTTAACATTTTTTTCCCATGCCAGTTTTGAATAATGCCAGCATGCCTTTTGCTACTAAGTTGACGTATCAGTGTTAGGTTTGCTTTTTGGCCTTAACCTGTTCGCTGATCCTGATAAGTTAACTTTTTTATAAAATAATTTTATGAATACCATTTCATAATTTGAGGTCAGTTTTGTATATGAGAGGTTGGACATCATTGAGTGAGGGCAGACTAAGTACAGACTAACTCTTGAAATTGACTGCATCACTATTTTTGGATTCAGCACCGAGCCTCAGTATTACCAGTGAGTGATAGCTTCACCATATGACGTCGACTGTAGACGCCTGGTGATAGGGAGGGAAATCTTTACAGAGATCAGTTTAGTTGGACCTTACTGAACAAGTATAACTTAGAAGTTCAACTCTGTCAAGAGTTTGGACATTGAAAAGATATCTTACTTTGGCAAAGTTTTACTTTTACATCCTTCACTACGGCCCCTGAGTATTGAAACAGAAGTGGAGTGAGAGGGAGGTGGACAAAAGAAGCAATAAAGACAGTCTGACAGAAGCATGGGGTAAAACACGTACAGGCAGGCAGGAGACGCAGGTAGGGAGGAGGGAAAAAGAGAAGGATGAGTCCATCCATCGGGTGCGTGAGGGGGCTTGCTTACCCGGACTGGGCCGTGGATGCTGAGGTCTAGTACACACTGACCTGCTGGGAGGTAATCCAGCCAGCCTACCATCCTGTCTGTGCTTTTTATTCCCTCTCAGCTGGACAAAGGCCTCTCCACACACACGCTGCTTACATACAAGCACAGTCACACATATAAACACACACAAGCTCACACACAGTCATTGTGGGGCGCTTTTTCACTTATAAGTCCATTTGCCTGGTCCAAATCAGAGTGAAATGGATACATTGGGTTTGGTTTCCATTTGTTCAATTTTGGTTTCACACTGCACAAATGTAAGTGGACCAGAAAGTAGAAAACATTTGCTGAGGGCTGTGTGGAAATGGACAAGACAGGAGACACACTCCCAAAAGTCTTTCATTCATTGGTCAGAAGCTGAACACGGCCAACACAAAACCAGAGGTCTAGTTGGGTTTGGTGATTCTTGCAGTTATTCTGCTTTGGTGTGCCCACTAAACACATTTGGAAGATGGTGCTCACCCTTGTTAAGGCTCCAGGTGTCAACAATGTGTCAATAGACTCTTTCCAAAGAAGTCATGCTGCAGCCAAACATTGGTACTCCCGGAGATCAGGGTCAAATTTTGTTCTTGCTTCAATCAAACAAGGTTTCACTTGGAGACGGCCCAAGACCAACTCTCTCAAGCAGTGATTGCTGTGTTCACACTGTCAACAAAGCACACCAAGGATTCAAACAGACTAAATCAAGCAGTATTTAGTGTGTTTGAATGTGAAGGTACCCTTAAACACTTAATGCTGGATCCATTGATTCAATGCTGTTTCTACAGAAATCTTTGCTACCTCTAATACAGTCACAAGTCACACAGACTTGGAACTATCAAAGTGTGACGCCCACATTATAGTGATCAGCTATTATTGAGATGTAATGTAAGTACTACATAGATAAGGATTATGGAAGAGATTTATGATGCAACAGATGGTGGACGACACTGCCCATGCATTTAACCTTGATGTATGGGTAAGTTCAAGCTCATTCCTCATACCATAGATAGTTTTCTCTGTGTAGGTCTTTGTGCAAGTGTGTGTGTGTGTATACATGTGTACATGTTAATATGTGTTTGTGTTTTGTGTAAAGATGTGTTTTGCTCATCCCACCAAGGGTGTGCTAGTCTCGCAGTGTCCAAGCGCAGTCCCCATGAGGTCAGTGGCTGCTGCGATAATGCTAAACTGATGCAGGCTGTCAATAGCCATTCACCAGGAGAAAAGTGCTTCGCCTGTTCAGTAAATTACACAGTGCGACGTGAGCTGTGAGGTTCAAAACAACCTGACCCCGCTGTTGTTGAGAGAAACAATAGAACAATGACTGCAATCAGCTTTTCCAACAACCATCTGTGTCATGCCGTCGACTACAAAACACCTTTCCATTACTCCAGGGCTGCAGCTATTAGCTCACCATGCCATTGACTCCAAAGTGAGATGGAGAGGTTATTGAAATGGCACATTAGATTCTCACTGACCCTTCCATGGCCACTTTTTTGTTTTGCTGACCTTGACGTAGGTGGGCTTTTTGAATGCCATAAAGATTCATAGGTGACTGTTTTTTCCACAGTGCCTTGATGTTGTTGTTGTTGTTTTTTTTGTTTGTTCTTTTTTTAGTGGCTTATGCATATTTGTGAGGTGTCTCTCTACTGCGGATCCCAATACCCTTTGAGTGTTTGTGTGTGTATGAGTGTGAGTTAAACACATAAAATGTTATTTTACTGTTGATGTTGTTGTTGTTTCCTTGACTCCGGCCCCTCTCACGGCTTCTGCAAGCATGCGCGGGAGCAATATGAAAAGCTGGCTACCATGCACAAGAACATGCAAAAGCTCTACGAGAACCTGGGCAGCTACTTTGCCTTTGACCCGCACTCATTCAGCGTGGAGGACTTTTTTGGAGACTTGGCCAACTTCCGTACCCTGTTCATGGTGAGTACATATATATCTATGCACTTGCATAAAAATACTAACATTCACCCCCTGCCCCAAAGAGGTATGTCCTTAAGCAACCACCACCCACACACATGTATGCCCCTACACAAATCCTTCTGCACAAACACACTCTTTCATGTACATATACACAGTGGGTGCCATGCATGAAATGTGAGCAGAAAAAGATTTTGTGGCAGAAGCAAATTTGTGTGCATATCGGTATTCATCAATATTTTAGAAGTTCCGATCTTTTTGTAGGTGTGAACAAAATTTACACCTGCTCAGGACTACATGAACTGGCTGTGTAAATAATAAATGTAGCTAAATGCCACCTGTCGTTATTATAAATTACAATTTTAATTCATGGTCTACTGTGTTATGTTCAAAATACTACTCAGAAGCCTTGGAAAACACAAAACATAAAATATTACAAATATGACATTTCAGCTGTACATTAAATTTATTAATCAAAGTGAACATTTCTTTAAATCAGCTAAATAAATGTTTTTCAAGTGATTTTTTTTTCGCCACATGTAAGCTTGGTGGAATAATACTTAAAAAATAGTGCTGCATTTGTAACCTGTTGCCTTGTGGAACACCCGGCTGTTTTGTACCATATTAAAATTCAGTCTCTGTCCAATATGAATGAAATCCACTTAGCTAAAAAAAAAAAAAAATGCCTTCAGGCTCAGACAAACCTAACAGTAGAGATGTTTCTTCACTAATGGATGCAGTGCTCTCATCTAAAGCAGATAGCTGTGAAGAGCCTTGGAGCCTTGGTTTCTTTGGTATCCAGTATCATATCAAAAACATTTTTTGTTTTAATTCATATGACTGATACCAAAAATAACTGTATCAGGTACCTCTCTCCAGGCTTTGGATGGATTGCTGTAATGGCACTACAAAATAAAATGCCTTGTCTTCATTGAACCTTGGCTGGAATTATTTTATTCTCAGCATCTTAGAAGTTCTTCTTTTAAGAGGCTGAGACGCTTTCCTTCTTTCTTTGGGACATTTTCACAGTTCTGTGCGCCTAATCCATATTGATCACCATCTCCTTACATAGTAGTAATTGATTGTTGGTGAGTGTGGATTTATGCTAATTGATGATAATGTGAGGGCACTGTGCTTTTACGATTGATTGGACTTTGTCAATGGAATTCGTTGGAATTCATACGCACGTGGACACAGTCACATCTGGATTATCTGCAGCGCTCATGAATGCAACATAAATTTTTAGTCAAAATGTTTTTTGTTTTTTTGTTTTTTTGTATGTGTAGAAATGCTCACAAATTTATGAACGTTTCATGAATGAGACCCATTATTTTCAAGATGGATTATGTGGATGCAGCAGAAAAGGAGTTTGTTAAGTATGATGTAGTCTGTGTGGACAGATCCTCGCATCTCATCTTCTCCACCTCCATGTGTATCCAAATGGAAAATGAAGATAGCACAGCGGCGTTTATCGCAGAATACACTGAGTATTAGACCCCTCAACTATGTAACGCTGCCTTTTTAAGAGTAGGCACGCATATGAACTTTTTTCATCCTATCACTGCTGATAAAGAAACTTCTTAGACAGACGTGGGAGCTGAAAGAAAAAAGACTGGGTTATGAAACAGATTAGAATACATAATTTGAGAGTGGGAATGCTGAGAATAGGAATGTATAATGTAAGTGTCTCACTGATAAAAGAGACTTGGGGAAGCCTCTTAACCTGTTAAACAGAGTTCCATTAGCTTGCAGCTGCATGTGTGTGTGTGTGTGTATGTGTGTGCGTGTGTGCGTACTGTCACCACAGGGCATTGCAGATCTTGCTAGGTTTTAGGAAGGTAGAAGGTGGAGTAAGTCTAGGGAGGACTAGGTTTAATAGAACTCTTAAAGAGGATGAAATTGCATTCCACTCCGCAAGTGAGTTTGAAAATTATTCTGTGTGTGACTGGCAAATGTTTTCTGTAGAGTGAACAGTTTTGGTAGAAATGTTTTCAGTCTGTAAAAGCAGAATTATAGCAAATGTTTTATTTACAAAAATAAGAATATTTGGCAGCACTCTAACTGAGTATGTGTTAATAAGTAGGGTTTAACTGATATGGATTTTCTTTTAAAATCATACTGATTACAAAGCTGCTGAAAGACATCATTTTGTGCCAATATTCAATATCTTTCATTTGAAAATTACTTTAAAAAAAACACTACTAGAGTAAATCTCTATATAATGAAATGTTTAAATAAACAGAGTGAACAAAGAGAAAATTTCTTATGCAAAATAAAAAGATAAGAAAGATAGTCCCAAGCAATATTAGAAATCGTTTAACATCTGAATGAATAAATAGCGAGCATTGTAATAACCCCACGGACACACCAGTCCCAGATATTAAAAAACAAAAAAGGCAGATATCGCCCTGATATATCTGTAAACTGATTACTAATTAGACATGTTTGGCATGTCTTATAACACTATATGCACTAATAGTGATAGTGTAAGTGGTTGTAAACCATATTTAAGATTTAATATTTTTTTTCAATATTCCTTAGAGAATACATCTACAATTGTTATAATACCTCTGTTAGAAAACTTAACTTATAACTCACTCTGCACTTATAGAGTGTAATGATTCTATTTTTGTAGTATATTATATATATGTATGACTATACTATAAATGTTTTATTAATGTATTCATAAGATGCTCCCTCCTCATGGTTTATGAAGCTTTATAACCCACCGCTTGTCTGCTTTGTCTGCTCCCAAAAACATTTTTTATGCCAATCTAATTATAAACTGATTAGCTTAAGCAAATAATAATTTGTTGGTGGATTAGTTACAGATGTGAAGGGATCAATTTATGTTTAAATGACACATTTTATTTTTTGATTAAATGTATGAGTAAGGCAAGAAAAAAGATATGAACATCTGGTCTTAACGCTATTAAATCTTAAATTGCTATACTGTGCTTATAACATCAAAAAGTCTCATTGACATATTTATGTTGTGTCATAGCTACACGCACTAGGTCATATATCCACATATGTCATCGAAAATCTTACTAGTAGATTTTTAGACAGCATTAAGATCTTGACTGCATTCCAAATTAAATGTTCAAAGTTCTGTTTAAATGGGTATTATATAGGTGAAAATATTTTATTATTGAGGCAAGCATTTACCTAAAAAAAAAAAAAAGAAAAAATCAAGCTAAAAGGTACCTATTTTTGCACTCTCACAGGAATTGCAATAAGCAGTGGGTAAGACCCTTGGGGCACCGGAGTTTAGCGTTTAAATGGACGATATTCATGGCACCGCAAACACCAAATCAGCTCAGAACAAAGCAAGAGTTCCCACCTCCTGGGTAGAGAAGGCTGTTAAACATTTATTCAAGTGTCTCTCCTTCTGTACCTTCTACAGTCTATCCCATCCCTCCCGGCACCGCCCAGAAATTCAATGTGTCAGGATGATGACATGGTGTCCAGAAGGCATGCTCTCAGTCTTCACAACCCATTAACGTGAATGGCAAGGTCCTCTTGTCTAAATCCTCCTCCTCTCTCTAGTCAGATCCCCATCCGAAACCAACTTTTCATTCCCGCTGATCAAAGTGCGCCAGCACACGACACGATGCTCCCTCAAGGATTCCAGGGTTCCATATCTCTAAAAGAGGCATCCACCCAAGAAAATAAATTATTCTCTCAAGCAAATAGCTGCATATGAATATTTTATTACTGATTTAAACCTTCCTGCCATGGATAAGGGGAGGGAACCGCATTGGATAAAGAGTTGAGGTATGGTTGAAATAGAGGCTTTTCTAAGTTAATGTATTAATATAAAAACAGTCCTTCAAATCACCATATTCTTCAGATATTGTTTCTAGTTTTTTTGGCTCCTCACAGCTCTGCTGACAGAAGGACTAATGCAATCTGCTGGCAGAGCGCTGGGGAATCAATGCTTGTTTCTTCTTGCATGTTGTTTTTATTTTCTTACCCCAATAAAACAACTGAGCTAGCTCCACTGCAGCATAACAAGAGCATCCTCCTCAGCTTGCCTTGTCAGTGGAAGATTTTTTGGGAGATGCTCCCTACTTATCCTTGTTAAAGTAGACCTGCATCAACCATTGCTATTTTACATGCTATTCCAGCCACAAAATGGCAAACAGAATGAATGCTGTGACTCCTTGTCAGCTGATAACTCAGAAAAAAAAGCCTGAATTTAACTTCTTTAGCTGTGCGCCTCAGCCATTTGTTTCAACACTGAGGCTTTGAGTTGTTTGACTCAGGCGAAACATCTATCCACCAACTTCACCCTGTGTTGCATTGTCCTATGTGATGCATTCACAGCACAAAGCATCTGCAATATTAAAGAATTCCATTGCAATACATTCGCCCTAAATTGCTTTTACTAAAAAGCTAGGGCTTAATGCACCCGACCGACATGAGGCATTTGAGTAAACGCATTGACAGACAGTCCTCACTGAACGGAATGTAACTGATAAGAGAATCCATTAACTCTATTTTCCTTCTCTTTCACTCCCTTTCTCTCTCTCCCTTGCTGCCCCATTCTCCTCTTCTCTGGCCAATGAAATATTATTTGATTTCAGCACATGGAGTCAGTATTCGAAGACTCCAACAATTTGTTAATTTAATGCGGCTACCATATTCTGAAATAGAGTGTGAGTGAAATGCAATCGCAGGGCCTGTATGTGTAATCCTGACCAGGAGCATGGGGGATGAGGATCTTTCCATTAATGAGTTATCAAAGCGCAGCAGATGGGCTGGGATGAGCTAACAGTCTTCCTTGTTAATTGAGTGACTTTCTAATAAGACCAAAAGACCAAGGCCAGGTTCTCCAAGTAGCAAGATAGAGCAATCTCAGAGATCAAAATGATGGTGATGATGACGATGATGATGATGATGATGATGATGATGATGATGACGACGATGATGATGTGTGTGTGTGTGTGTGTGTGTGTGTGTGTGTGTGTGTGTGTGTGTGAGTGTGTGAACGTGCCCACATGCAAGCCCATTTGATTTTCCCAAAGCTTTCCAATTCCTTCACAACATGACAAGTTCTTACAATAATGCTGATCATGGGGAAGATGATGCATTGGTGCCACTCTCACCACTTTCTTGGTGAATCACTGTCCTGTTTCCTCAGTATTTTCACTTACACTAGCATGATCCAGTCATTAAAATCATTGCACCAGATTTTGGAGGTCACCTCTCAATATGGGAATCACTCTGTACCACAGACCATAAGTCTCACAATCTGTAACCTATAACTTCTTGAAGCCATTCCCCCCACATGCTGGCACAGAGTGTAACAGATGGCTAATAAACACATTTTCTGCTTAAAGCCCAGGCGCTGTAGTGTTTGTAAAATTCAAATGAGATATAGCAGTGACTCTCTCTCTGTGAGATCACTGGTGCAACTGAGCAGTTGGAAATACTCATTGCTCCCTCATCGAACTGGCAAACGTGTATGCATGGGAGGGGAGCCATGCTCTGGGAGATGTATTGTGTTGTGCAGGGTCAGGGAAGAACAGCAAACACAATTCATGAATTATTGAAAGAACAGACCTGGAAAAGGAAAAAGCTGCCTGGCCCTTGGTGATAGATGGGACCCGTGGGTTGCACAGCATTCAGTTTTCTAGCCAGGTAAGAATAGAGGAGTGCTCATAAGCCCCCATCTCAACACACTGGAGGCCAAGAGTGTGAGATATTCACAGTTTGTCTCATGGCTTCTATGGGCCTGGAAGAAACAACATGTTGACGAATTGCATTAGGTAATACAGTGTGATACAAAAATGCACACATTTTGCTGTTTCATATATTAACATCACAAACATGTTTTTTTTCCCCATAAATTTAGAGAGTACAAAATCAGACTTACACACAACATAATTACAAATTAATGGTATTCATTGTGTTTCATTGTTATATTCAATGCCAGTCATGAGCATTGCCGCTGGAATGCAAGGTATCAGAGTTGTTTTTTTTTTTTTTTTTTTTTTGTATCCCAGTGTTGAACTTTTGGTGGCAAGATGGTAATTTTTCTGCTAAAACATTTTTTATATCTTTTCTCCCCACAGTTAATTGTCTTAAAATATGTGATGATTTTAAGTACTGTGCTGTACCTATGACAGAATTGTTTTTTTGTTTGTTTTGTTTTGTTTTGTTTTTTTACTGTATATTATAGTTATTACCATATTTTTTTTTACTTGTATTCTCCTCTTACCTAACTGGTGTGTGAATGCCTTCATCCATCTGGCTTTGAACACCCCTTCCAAAGTCCTCCTAATTAACAAAAAGACTTTTATGTCTTTACTTAAAGGCTTTTCCCTCCTATAATCTGCCTTCTTAATTACTTTGGATTATTTAGTTTGCAAACACAATTATCTTCCCTAATTTGCCTCAGCATATCGATTGGTGGCCATCACTAAAAACCAAACAAATTGGTTCTCAATCTTTCTCTGTAAATGGTACTTTTCCTTCCTTTTCCTTCCTCTCTCCCAAATTTTCCTCCACATAAAGTGAAAAACAAGAAAAATCACCCCAAAAAAATAGACCTTGCACACAGTTACTAAAATGTATTGGAAATAAAATGCATTTACATTTATGATATGTATTCAAGTGCCAAATAATGCCATGTGATGTTTCAAGACATTTGAGTTATGGGATTCAAATATTACCCCCCACCCCACCTCCCGCATTTCTCCCTATTTACTGCTCTATCACTGCTTTGTAGGCTGGTAAAATTCAATATGTCTATTATTGCCATATTTTCTAATTAAACATTTACCAAAGGAAATCTAAAAAAATATTGTAACTGTAACTGTTGAAATATTTTTACAAGGACAGATGATGTTTGAATTTGAAGTCGAAAAATAGCCTGGCTTCATGACCGCCTTATATCTTGGTATGAACATTGTGCTTTGATCATCTGTAGATAAAATCAGCATCTCTACTCAAGAGATACAAGGAGATACATGGATTTTTTTTTTTCCAGTCCATTCTCACAGAACCTTGTTGGTGTTCTAATCCTCGAGGGGAAACCGTGTTATTGTCTTGTGCTTTGGACAAGGTTGAAATCTGGTTCCCTTTACTTAAGATTATTTTGGAAAACACACCCCTTAGGGATTGTTTATCTCTTGTATACCCTCCTACGAAATACAGTGCAGAAAACAAGAAAATGAGACCTGATACAATCAGATGTTGCCAAAGGCAAAATGTGGACTGTCAAAAAGAATGGTAGCAAAAAAAGAGAACACTGCAAACATATTTGTTACTATGGTAATTAGTGGTGCTGTATGTTTGATCAGGGCAAGATAATTACGTTGCGTAATCATGTTTACAGTCAAAATTGCTTGTTTGTTTAAAGTAAGTTTTGCCGGCAGGATTTGATTTGTAATGTGCATAATTTATCTTCCAACTTATGCTCTAGATATTGAGCAGAGCTGTAATATTATTTCCAAAATGAATTGAATCCTGCTAGTGGATCAGGACAAAAATCAATTTGATTTGTGCTGCCAATGCTGCTTAGTGCTTAAACAATATGTGAAAATGCATGAGTTAATAGCTTCATTATCGAATATAGGGCACAGCTCTCATCCACTCTAATTCAAACAGCCCATCATTATGGAAAGTGGCAAAGTGCACACAGTCAATTGCCTGTATAGAGCATTATACTGAGCTGTATCATGAGCTCAACCTTGATATGGCAATAAAAGATGAAGTGATGTGTGAGTGTTCACTGACTGGCTGAGGCTGACAGAAATGTGCACACACCCGTAGAAACGCACATTTTCTCTCACTCTTCACTGTCTCTATTTCATCTTTTCTCTCTTTCTTGCTGTCTCTCTCCATCATCATCTCGATCTCTTCCTCCCGTAAAACTCTGCCTTTCTATACCTCTCTCTTTTTCCCTTTTTCTTTCTCTCTCCGTCTCACTCCGTTCCTCCCTTCATCTGCCATTGCCCTTGTCATCAAGCAAGGAGACAGTGACAATGTGGGCTTGTGTCCTTGGACATGGAGCAAAGCTCCGCTATTGACTGGCATGATGAGCTGCTCTTTGCCTGCTCCTTCCCCACAGTCCCTGTAATCCCTCTGTCTTAGCAGCCAACACGACACACAACGTCAGGACCACAGGGGCATTAGACAGGGGGCCTACTGTCGCCACTTATTATATCAGAGCACAGGCAGGGCCATGCCTTCACTCACTGACACGCATACAAACACAAATACACATACATACAAAACCAGAAGCACATACAATGGAGATTGTTGTTGTTGTTGTTGTTATTGTTTTTTTTTTTTGTTTGTGTTTTTTTTTCAGGAAAAATGTCAACACTTGATATCTCACTGGTCATAATGTCTAATATAACAGACAAAAAAAAACAAGAAAGAAAAAAATCACATCAACTTAGGTCTGTTTGTATAGACGTGTATGTGTGTGTGTGTGTGTGTGTGTGTGTGTGTACACATATGCAGTAAAAAGTTTTCCTCACTCATCCATACCACAATAAAAACTCAGTTTTCCACCACTAATTACTGAACAAATTATTGAACATTAAACCAGCTTTATCCCACACATTATTGAACACTAATTAGATCTAACATATAGGAGTGCTGTTAACATTCATATTACCAAAACATGTTACGTGTGTAGGCAGTCTGCATCATTAAAACACAGGACTAATCCAGCACAGCACAAAAAGAAAACAAGTGGAAGAGCGTCCTCTATTGATAAACAAGTATGACTCACTTCCTTGCACTACTGTTTGTCCGGGCACACTAAAATCACCCCTGACACATTGGCACTATACTGGCTGAAAAATATCAGTATATACATGTTCAGTATGAAGACGAACACACACACACACACACACACACACACACACACACACACACAAAAAAAAAAAAGCTGCAATATGGGCCTGGGATTAGAAAAGCTTTTGTTTGCCTCAAAGGTCACGTGGTTGCATCTTACTCTCTCCTGGCACAAAGAGCAAACTGACACATTTGTGAGAGCTGAATCTGTACAGTTGATTACCTCTCTTTCTCTGACACCTACCTGACATTTCAGCCAGTGAGGAGGGCAGAGCATGATATATCTGTCTCCTTCCTCAGAGACTGGCATGCTGCTGCTGCATCTTCCTCTGTCATACTATGGCTCCCCCATATTTTCAAAGGAAACTCGCCGGCTTGCTGCACTGCATTGTGTGTCAGTCATCCATTCCTTTTATATATGTGTAATATGCCATATTGATGTATTATTGACAGTGAATCAGCTCTGCGTGTTGTTATTCAGAATCTGCAAAACAGCAGAGCAGAATTACAGAAAAATTAGCTTGTAAGAAGGTATTTAAAACGAGGTTTCATGCAAGATGATGTATTGTTTATTCCAGTAGCTTAGCTCTACCTATCCTATCAAACCATGCTCTGAATAAAAATTTGCTGAGGGCTTGCTTCTCCTGAACGCTGTGCAGTTGTGAAGACACTGAAAGAGTGGTGACAGCAGGAGCTAGATTCTGATTCTCTCTCTGTGTGTGTGTGTGTGTGTGTGTGTGCCTCATCAGGAAGCAGTGAAGGAGAACCACAAGAAGAGAGAGATGGAGGAGAAGATCAAGAGAGCCAAGCTGGCGAAGGAGAAAGCAGAGCGCGAGAAGCAGGAGCGCCAGCAGAAGAAGAAGCAGCTGATTGACATGAACAAAGGTATGCCACTTCTCCCTCTGCCACCACAGAGATAGAGAAGGGGAGGCAGGTGGGGAGTTAGGAGGAGGAGAACAGGAGGGTGGAAAGGGGGCTTTATGGAATTGTGCTTCACACAGATTTGAACTCTGAAGGAAGAGGATAATGTGAAAGGGGGGGTAGAGGTGTGGGGGGTTGTCTTTTCAGCTGCGAAAGAATCTCACACTTACTCCCGTGGCCAATATAATGCTTCCAAACAACAGGCAGATTATTCTACTTTTAGCTTGTATTCTGTCTCTTTTCATGGTGCATTCACTCTCACAGAGACAGAGACATTGCTCTCAGCAACAGTACCCACATGCATTAGTAAAATTTTAGGATTTTGAAGATGCTGAAGTGATAGCAAAACTAAAGTTCAGTAGTAATATCCGTACCAGGAAAGTAATGATAAAAAAACACAAACAAACAAACAATAAATAAAATAAATAAATAATTAAAATGTAAAAAACACATGGACTATTGTTTTTGCCCACGATAGACCTGGCAGATAGCTGGCAGGGGCACAGACAATGTAGGTCACAAGTGAAGATAGGGATCTGAGGTTGACTAGCTTTATAAATTAAACTGATAAAGGCCTGGTAGATTAGTCTACAGCCCAAACAGGATCATGCTGCTGTTATTCATTTTTCACCGCTTGCACAAGTAACATGACAGAGAATTTATAGTTTTTTCAACTTCCTTCCTCTACACTGAGACTGCTTTTTGTTTGTGGTGGGGTGTTTTATTGTTTTTAATTATTGGAATAACTTTATTCTCCTCCAGTGATGCCAGTAAAACAGTATCGATCAGTGTATACTGCAGTTATTCAGACATGAAAAATTAGAGCCACAGAGCTGCTAGACTGCTGGCCGTGTCTTGTTATGCCAATGACATTGAGAAGGAATTTCAAGCCTGAAGGGGCTTTGGAAGCAGTCAGTGTGGTCTTTTTGTCCATTTTTTGACAAACAGTCTAGGATTTCCACAATTCACCAGCTTCTAAATGTCAGCACCAGCCAAGGACCTCTCTGTAGCTCCGCCACATTGGGAAATGTGACAAGACACTCTTCAGTATGCCACAAACTCTCCAAGATAATTGATGCATGCTAGTTTTTTTTTTTTTTTTTTTTTTTTTTTTTCTTTTTTTTTTTTTTTCGTGAGCAGTGACCTCTTTGAAAGCTTCACTTTTAATAATCCAGCATGGCTGAGCTGAAGAAGGCTGTCTTCCCTTCCTTCTCATTCTGGCTAACCAGATGGAGAGGGGTAGAGAAGTAGGTATGATATTAAATATTTCTGCCAGAGCAGATTTTGATCTCAGTTTCTGAATGCCATACTATGCCTTGCATGAATAAAACATCAGGATGACATGGGCAAGGTTGCCTGCAGCTTATGAGATAGTGGGGATTGTCCTCCACACCATCACATTGAATGCTGGACTGTCCTGACCAAAATGACCTTGGTAGTTCTGAAAGTTGTTTTTTTTTTTTTTTTTTTTTTTTTTCACCCTCGTTGTTGTTGTTTTGTCTTCTCTCCATCTGCATTGGTTATACAGTTTCCAAACCTTGAATAATAATAATATAACAACAGTAATCAGAGAAACGACAGGTAGATGTGAACTTTTTAAATGGCCCTTCTGGGTGGAAAGCTGGATTAAAATAACAAGCAGGTTAGAGAAGCTTGCAGTTCTCTCTCTCTCCCCGTGTTCACTCTGTTTTTCACTAAGCTCTTATGCTGGAACACACACACCAGGATATCCAATGTTTTCTTGCTGCACATCTTTCTTTTCTATGCGCCTCTACGCTTTTCCAATTGACAGCCTTAGTGAGAGTCCTGGCTTTCCTCTCTCATAATCAACAGGGATCACTGAAGCACTGTTGAAAAATTCTATATGTACTTCAGACAGTTGAGGAGTTAGTTATTTGAGAAGACTTCTCGCATCAATATTGAATGGTTAGCATCAGCTGTGTTTTCTGTGATGACTGATGAAAATATGTAGTATGGAAAGGCTTATTTCATTCTTCTTACATTTAATTAGCCATTTTCTACATTCATTTTGCAGCTGGAACGCTAGAAGGCTAGTTGAAATGCTTAAAGGATTGCCGGGTTTTATGGTGTTTGTCTATTGTTTTTTTTTAATTATTATTATTTTATTTTATTTTATTTTATTTTATTAATTCATTTTAAGAGCTGTGAGACCTTTTTTAATATTGGCCTCACCCAATCTACAAATAAGTGAATAAATATATAGATAGATAGAGGGATAGACGGATAGGTAGATTATCCTCAGATTAAGTGTGAGACCTATCTTAAAAAAAAAAAAAAAGGAAAAAAAAAAAAACTGGGGATCTGCTTTAGATATACTCTATTTCACTATTGACCTGATTGTAGCTGTGTTGTGCTATTGACAGATGGAGTAAACATATGGACATATGTGAGAACCATGGTACATGTCAATATCTTTTTTGTATATCTCTTTTAGGGATTTACTGGCCAAAAGACTGCTTGATGGATCATAGTATTGTATTTAATGCTATTTCAAGAGGCTATTTTTGTGAAGGGATAGATTTTATGTCATTTCATAAATTGGGACCTAATCCTCTTCGCTTGCAAATGATTAACAATGAAATGCATATTTAATGAGAGTTTAATTCATTTAGCTTTTACCAGGATGGCGTTAGGGTGGGGGAGGGGGGAACAGACAAATGTGGTCAGGAAACTGCAAAAAAAAAGTCATCTTACCCATTTTCCAGTTGATGAAACTTGAGAATACGCCCTCTGCAAGTTCAGTGACATGTGCGCCTCCTCAACGAGCATGATTGATGTATGAGACAACCACAGAGCTAAATCTGTTTTCCTTGTGAAGTATTAGAAATACTAATGTGGGAAATTGCTTATGAAATCATTATCCGGTCCCCCCCATTTGTTTCAATTTGCTCTAAGTGGATTTCCATATTCACTTGAACTGACCAGATGTTCAACATTTGCTAAATTGCTTTACTTAGCTGAAAGTAACTGTTGAACACTGTAGAATAAACCCTAAACCCAAATTAATGCTTCTGTCTGTAACAGGGGAAGATACTTCATCACAGCGTGGTATTTTTATTGCAACATATGAAACACTGTTACAAGCAGTGTGCCCAGTGTGTCAAGGGGTTGAGCATAGTAGAGCATCGAGGCTTTCTCTCAGGCATTTGTGAGAATTAGCACTCCCCTGTAGCTGCCCACTCGGTTGGCATCACCAGGGTCAGTGCCCCCGTCTGGGGCAAGTGTCTGTGCCCACACGTCAACTCTGTACCCCAGTCAAATCCGCTAAGCTTTGAACAGAGCCGCAAAGCGCACATGCTGCTTTGAGCACAATGCAACTTGGCGTAAGGCGCACAAGAGTAAATAAACAACCGGGAAAAAAGTCATTGGAATATGTTTTTTAGATCAAGCCTTTCTCACAGGTAGCACAGAAAGATGCTTTAGGACTTTGTTTTCCTTGTTCAACTTTTCTGCATGTGCTCTTCTTTTCAGTATGTGAATAGTTGTATTAATTTGCATTAAGAAACAGCCCCCTTTACCAGGTGGATTATTGTATAGCACAATATATATTCACAGCATTACATTTGCAAACATTTAGCGTGTGATTTAATACATATGACTCAAATTACTGCTAGGACTGATAAATTTTGTGACACCTCAGTTCCTCAATTTAGCAGGTGGTTTACCAAAACTGATAATGTGAAATGAGCATAGTTGCAGAGTTAATTTGAAAGCACCCCCACAAATACCTGTGGCTCTAAGAGGCATCTGGCACATGCCTGAACAGCAAAATGAATTCAGAACTTGAGACAGCATCTTTGAAAAAGATATTATAATCAAGAAGTTTGTGTCTATTTCCAAGGCAAGCCTTTCCCCCACATTTTTAGCAGTAGGACTTGCAACAGGTGGCAACTGTTGACAACAGCGCAGTGCAGGCGTATGCTTTATCCACAAATCATAGGCTTCCCTCCATGCTCCTACATTGCTATAGTGGAAAGGGAAATATGGTCCGTTAGAATGCAGCCAACACTGGTGGGAATGCATTGCCTCTAATATCTTTTCAGACACTGTGGTTGAATGACTTTCATATGAGGAAACATATTTTTGCCTTTGAATGCCTCCAGCTTCAAGATAAGTGGCAAAACACTCACCTTAGCAGCAAACACATTTTATGCACGGAAGGATGGCCATGGCATTTTGTGTCATAAATTAATGGCATTCTTTGCACTATCCAGATTGTGGCTGAATTTATGCTGAGATCCAATCTCAATGTGACCAAGATCCATACATACTATGCCTGACAGTATAGCTGGCGTGATTGTACAGTATGCACCAGGTTGAACTGAAAAGCCAGGTTTAGCAATGGTCCAAGGTGTTGCAAAAGAGACATGCTTTTCAGAGATGTTAAATGACTGGTGCATGTTTTTTTTTTTTTTTTTGCCACACAGGCCACCAATCATGATGAATCAGCTGTAGCAGGTGATTTGAGCACATTTTCACTGTCTTCTCCTATAATTTTGTGGTCAGAACACATCAAAATAAATATGCAATAGACCACACACACAGCCACCATCACAAACCTCCGGTATGGCACCTTGGCAAATAAGGACAGACAATTTTGTCTCTTTTGCACCTGAAAAGGAGCTGTAAATCCTTGATAAATCAGCCCCTCAGGACCAGCTGTAGGCATATCTAGGTTTAACATGTACTCTGACCATCCATAGATAAATATGTATATAACAGGTAGGAAGCCTGCTCTTACTGTAGCTACTTTTAAGGGTTTGTCCTATTGTCTGTTGTCTCACTTGGCTACCTTCCTAAAATTAATTCAGCTGGAGTATTGTAGTATCAGAATAATTTTCTTCACTAATGTCAGGTCACAAAAGAGAATTACTTCATCTGAACAACAAATACCAACTTTTCTCTAAAATCACCGAGTCAAATTGTCTCAGACGGTTAAAACGCCTACAAACACATGTGGAGGCTCCACAGATGCTGTTTTTATGATTCACTTTTACCTGCAAGTGATCATTCTTCACTGTATGAATTAGAACCCACTCAGCCGTTTCAATCCATTTTTGCAACAGCTTGCAGACACCAGCAGAATGCAGGCTCATGCATTTCCTGGCTCTGTGGGAACATTACGGATAGTGAAAAAGATTTTTTGCTAAGTTTTTGTGCTAATATAAATGCTTGGAGATGCCTTGTAATCATCTTAAATATAGTTATCTTTGTTCACTTAAAAGTCAAAAGTAAAATGTACCACCACTTTTCACGCCACATACTTTCTTACCATGCTTAAAGTGACTGAACCCAATAGAACAAAGCATGGTTGTGATCATCCTTATCTTTTCAAAGTGAGACAGCGACAGGTCTTGAGCTAAATGGATTTACAATAATTCACCAAAGTGTTTTGAAACGGAAGCATTGCTTTTTTCTTTGTTGCAGGTTATCCTTGAAACTGATTCTATAATTTCTTTTTCATTTCCTATACAATTTAAGATTAGAGCGTGTCTTCCTTTCGAAATGCATCTTCTTTTTTTTGCTGCTGATAGCCATCTAGGCATTTTCTCCGCTCAGCAAGGCCTACTAGAATGAGGTCTCCATGCATCTGTGATTCTCCACAGTAAGCAGTCACCGTGTTCACAAAGACTGACCTCCAGCTTCTATGTATGCATCCTTTTTGTCAACCTTTCACACTTTGAGTAGAACCAATGTATGTTTACGCAAATAAAACGTGGACTTCTCTCAAAACAAGCATTCAGTCCATTATGTATGAGTAAAATTAGTTACTGTTGGCCCCAGCAAGATTTCGAACTGTACAATAATTGCTTTCATTTCTTAAGTTAGCACTTCATATATATCAGCTTACTGATTAAGATTGACTTGTTGTTCTTACATGCAGATTGTGCAAATTTGAGTGCATATTAGTATGGCATGCTAGTAGACAGCGAGATGTTTCTGTGCCACCGGCTGACTGGCTGTGGCTGGCGGAGCCCTGTCAGGAATGACAGGAAGGAGGTGTGGATTGATGGCTTCGTGTGACACTGACAGCTGCCGTTAGGCCAGTGCATACCTGCACCATGGCCATGCCAGCTAGGTGATCATAGCAAAATGCTGACAGGCGGCTGTGCAGTAGAAAGGTCGTCTCTTGAAGTTTGCACAATGTCCCCACCGCAAAGTAGACACGGCAAACAATATCAGCAAGGGAGATAGCTTGTGGAAACGTGGAGGTCGGAAGACCAGGTAGATAAAAGAAAGCAGTTCTGACAGGGATTCTGACTATTCGCTGGCACAGCCTTGGAAATGGAGCCAGCATTAGGAAGCTAAAGCTGACCTTTATGTTTAATATAGAATATGACGAGGAGGGACGAGCCATTCCAGAATGTAGTATATATGGTACAATGCTCCTGCATCTGCTGCCTGTTTATTCCTTGCAGTGTCATATCTTTGCCGTGCCACCAGTGCACTGATGACTTCCATGTCTGTTCATAGATTTGTAGTTTGTGATGAGTTCAACACATCTGCATATGTATGTTCCATGTCACTTGAGCAGTGTTGTTGTTTTTTTGGCTTGTTTTCTAATGCTTTGCTGTAAGGCTTTTTTTTTTATCCTTTGTTGCATTACAGCTCAGTGGATCGTGGGTGCAGGAAGTGAAAGGCATGCTCAGAAATTCCTGAGTATAGCTTGCTGAATTCTATCATTACCTTGAAAGACAGAAACAAGGGCACCAGGCTTATCTGCTGTAGTACATCGACTCTAATAAATAACAGCATATTAGATTGCGCTATATCTCCTCTCAAAATCTGAATCTGCCTCAAGGCAGTGATGGCACACAGAATATGACTGACTGCATCTCAGCTAAAGCCTCTGAGAGCAAGAAATGTGGAGAGAGACAGAGAGAGAGGGAGAGCATCCGCCATAAAAAAAAATCTCATGCAAGGTTTAAATCTATCTGATTCACTGTGAAATGACTTTTTTTGTCAGTGAAGGTGATACAATAAATACTCTGTCATCCTCACAGATTATACCATTTCCAATACATTTTCATAAATAAATGTCAGCACAATGCGGAAAAGGTGCTTGGCTTCATAGGATGCCTTTCCCCCTGTATGATAAATATTTCATTGGCAATTAGAGGCAACCCCAGGGAATGGTCTCTTCTTCATTTGTTTTGTCTTTGTCTGCATTATGCATCACATTGTCAAGTTGAATGTGTTTTTTTTTTTTTTTTTGTATTTTGTGGCAACCTGTTTTTAATCGATAGAAAGAGGAAGAGCACTAATTAGAATACAACTAAAAGTTCTAATCACGTTGAGCCTGTTCAACTTAATTTGGTTGTCTTACACAAAGGTCAGAGTCATGGGAGTAGCAAGACATGCATCAGATCTCCCTCTTTTGCTCTCAGTGCCTCTTTGTCCGTCTGACTTTGCAGCACACAGACACATAGACACACCAGCACACACTCTACTCCACAGCCCTCCCTGCATCTTCTCCTGTCCTGTCCTTTTCATAAACGCTTCGCTTCTGCTTGGCGAACTCAGCTCAAGCTCAGTTGAATCTCATTAATTTGTGGGTGGTCCAAGTGTCTGATCATTTCCCCTCCCAGATCTGGACCTCACCAGTCACTTTACAGTCAATCAAACATAATTACCCTCACTACAAAGACCATCAAATCTCATTGTCAAATCCATTTAGCTTCCCTAGACAGCACAGCCGTTCACCGGCACAAACAGTCCATATGGGGTACGGTTGAGATGTTATCTTGATCTGGATTCTGGAACTCAGCATCCTCTCTCTAAATGTGCCACTCATAGAGAAATAGGACAGGATGATCAGGCTGCCCTGGATGGATGAGACATACAGAATGTATATGGAGTCATCTCTATATACTCCCAGCATGGCAAAGCCTCTTTGACATCCCTCCTGTCTCATCAACCTGGCTCGGCTGAATAGTCGTGGTATGAACGGTCAAATAGCTCTCCACACTGCGGTAAAGATGAAAAAGGCTGCCCTGCCCCCGTTGGCTCCCTGACATGTTGACCCCATGTGGTCCCCAGAAAGTGTGTCAGCTAAACATCTGTCAGAGCTGCACTGGAGTTCTCCCTGGTGTGTTGACGGTGTTACTGGGCAAACTAGCCAACAGCAGTGGCTGAATGGTGACAGCAATAAGGAAAATGGGGGCCTGCAGGCAGTAGAAGTAAATGATAGAGGAGGAAGCGAAGTGTGGTGACTGCCGTGTTGTAAGCTCCTCTCTTCCCCCTTCCCATCTCCCAACCTCCCCTCCCCACTGTTTCTCACTCAGGGCCTGGCAGCATCCATCCAGATGGAGGGTTTATTTTTGTTTTTGTTTGTTTACTTATTCATGCATCCAGCTATTCGGGGCATCGCTGGGGCTTTCGTTTCCACCACAGAATGCAAATCGCCACGGCGGCTAATCCACTTTCATCTCTCCCTTGTTGACGTCCGAGTTCTCTCCACACTCCCCACAGTCTCTCACACTCACGCCATCTTCTTTCTTTCGGGATATGGGATCAGGTCTGCAATGACCAGGCCAGCCTTACCTCGACACTTATTTCTACTTCATGAATGCCAAAAACAATGCACCTCTTACATCCCACCCACTTTCTCTGCCTGCATGACACACTCTCCCCTCTCTCCGATGTTTTTGTCTCTTACTACTCTGACCCCCTGGCGCCACGCTGGTGCTTATAGCAAGAGAAGAGGAGTGGCTGCACTGCATTTCCCCTTAGAATAGGGGGATGTGGGAGCATTCCTAATTGAATTAAGGAGGACAAGAGTGGGTTTGCCCATCAAGTTGTTACAGTAAAACAGTCCAAAATAATCAACAGGCAAATCCGTCTTCTTTATTAGGCATCTTCCCCTTCCATTTCCCCCTTTTTTTTTTTTTTTTTTACTCCCACTCTATTCCACTCAGGAGGACTACTTTTATACTCATCCCAAACAGTCACACACACACACACACACACACACACACACACACACACACACACACAAATTAAAGATCGGGACCTGTCTGGAAAGTTTCTCAAGTCATTGTGTCAGCTTTTGTCAGGGTTGGCTGGCTGGACTGTAGGGAGATGGGGAAAGAGAAAAGCGAGAGAGAGACAAAGGAGAGGCATCTAACAGGTGCATGGCTGCTGTCCTTCGGGCACTCGTGTTCTCTGTGCTCTCTGTGGCAGTAATGCTCTCTGTCTGCCGGGGCCTCAGGAGCTGCAGGGACTGCATGGGGGTGGGGGGGGTGTGGTGAGGGTGAGGGGAACCTAGCCAAGATTAGTCTCAATGCCAGACAGTAAGAGCATAAACAGCAGAGCAACAACAGGAGGGGGACGTTGAGTAATGCAGGTGTTTGTGTATGTGTCTAGGTGGCTGTGCCTGAATTCAGGTGTGAAAGTAACAGAAAACCAGGTGTATGCAAGTGTGAGAGGGAGAGCTAGGGAGGGAGAGAGATGAGATTAAAAGAGCGAGTTGTTGTTGCCTCTCCACCTGGCCATAAAGCAGCCCCCCTCCCTCCACAGAGGCCTTTGTTTCACGGCTAATGCACCAGGTTAATTGCACAGGTGACTTTCTGTGGGGGAACAGATGGACTCAAATGTGTTCAAAAACAATCCGCAGCAGCAAAAAAAGCTAGGAACTTGTTGTTCTTCCCTTCTCTTAATTCTCCTTTTTTCAGTCCCATCCTCTCCGCTGGAGTCATGGAGGGCGACTGGGGTGAGGTTAAACTCTCACAGTAGTCCTCTTTCACAGTGGTTTCAATTCATCAAGCACAGGGCCTAGAAGCTCTCATTAGATCTCATTACAGTGCAAATTAGAGTCGTGGATCGGCTACTGGAAGGCTAGTGGATAATAGACATCTCTCCAGTGGCTGATTTCTCTCTTGTCAAACACTTTAATTTGGTAAGGGAGGAGAATGCTATGCTTATTTGAACTTATAGAGGATATGTAGCCATGATGGATTAAAATCTGTTTATATGACTATCGCAAATGCTATTTTGTTTGTGTGCTTGTTTATGCTGCTATCAAATGCTGTTATCAGAAATTCAATTTTTTTCAATTAACTCGCCTGATGCAATCTGTTTAACACTTAGAACCTATGATGTCATATTTTGCCACTGCATTACAGACTCAGCCACCCCACCCTGCCGCCACCCATCCCCCCCACACACACCCCGGACGGAAGCGTTTTAGAATTCTGAGAATTCTTTGTCTCTCTTTCCCCCACAAGAATTGTGAAGGCTGCATGTGAGCCATCAGAAATTGAGTTCTCAATCGATCCACTGTGTTTTTTCTCCCCAGCACAACATGGAGGAGATGACAGATAGCAAATTGAATTTATGAACAGGCTTTGTTGACACTGCTGCATAATTATAGGAATGCCATGCCTTTGGTGTTTAAAGAGGGAGCATGGCGTCGCATTCAAATAGATACAAGGCTTTCCACTTGGATGATTGAGTGAAACGCCATGTCACTTTTCTGTGTGACAGCTATTCTTTTACTTTACAGTCACTTACATATTTTGAGTGTTGTAGATGACTGAACTGAACTGACAGAAACATACAGATGAGATGTCATCTTTTCCATGATGTAAGCTTACTTTGATTCCTAATTGGCATTTGAGAATTAGAGTTTTATGGAGGCTGTTGTTATGCATTGGTTGTCTGAAAGAATTGGCTAGATTCCTAAGTCTCCTCTAACTGATCTTGCCCTGAGCAGCTATGAGCATAGGTCACACTACAACACACACGCATGCACGCACGCGCAAACACCCACACACTTTGGTGAGTTTAAATTCACTTAACTTGTCATTCCAGACTTCTGTCCTGTTAATTTGGATTAGACACAAGGAGCCAATACACTTTCAAATATATACCGCACATTTGTATCAATAAAAAGGCGTGGGCAGATTTTTAGTGTCGGTGCGTGCGTGTGCTTGCATACTGCTCTGTATGTTGTTGAAATAATTAAATGTCACAGGGCTCGGGCCGTCAAGTATCTTGGAGGGAGCTTTACGACCTCATGCCTCGCTCCACTAGTCCCTCTCAATGACCCACTCCTCCAGATGCACCACCTCACCCTCGGCAGCCTTTTCTACTTTCTTCCCTCCTTCCTTCTTTGATCTCACCTTCTCTCTTTTCCTCATACTACCTCCCCTCTTTCTGCCTCCGTTCTCGCTTCACCCTCTGCTGTTTCCTTCCCCCGGACTGACACATATCTTTTTCTTGTTCTTTTCTTCTGCATACTTACCCTCCTGTTCTCTCTTTGCTTTCATGCCATTGGCGACTGTAGAGTTGGTGGACTTTTTCTTGGGTTTTACAGATGATATAAATGTTGCTGCTTCTCCACTCCAGTGTTAGGTGCTGTTTTTTAGGAGAACCTTACCTGATGTGTGAAGTTTCGTATTTTTCCTTTTTTTTTTTTTTTTTTTTAACAGTCCCGCTGAGAGCACATCGCCCTTGTTATCCCTCCTAATTAGAAAATGTGATAGAGCTGCTTGTAAATATATTACAGACTGAGCGAACCCCCAGGGCTCACTGTTACATTTGGCACAGCCTCAGGGTCCAGGTACCACCTGATATTCAGGAAAAGGAAAGGAGGGGTGGGTGCAAGTGGGTGAGAGGGAGGAAAGGATCAAAGTGGAGATATGGAGCAGGTACACCACCTCTCTCTGGGAGGTAGAGTTTCACAGAGCCTTATATCTCTTCTTAAAGGTTTAACTGTTCAAGAAAGTACCTAAAAGTGCAAAAGCCCCAACCATGTTCCACTCCTCCACAAGCTTTAATAAGATCATTAAAGGACCCCAGGGCTGTCTGTTGAGGTGCCCGCCAAGGTGTTTCATCACTTGGAGGGTTTGTCAATGTCTCGGGTCTTAGCCCATCTTAACCCATTTAGAAAGCAATTTCCTGTGAGCAGGGGGGATCTTTCCTCTCGAGAAAGATCTTTGGGCATAAAAGGTTAGCTTTTCTGTAATTCCCCAGCACGCAATCTACCACTGCTGCTAATGAGAAGCGGATGAATATTTGCCCTAGGTTTAACAGCTCAAAATAAGACAAGAGTGAACTGCGGGAACAAGGCAGAAAACCTGCCTCTAAAGTGGGCAATGTTGGGTAATGAGCAAAGTTTGCTGTAAGGATTACAGGAATAAGTACACTCAAATAATGTTCAGTTTTCTCTTTTTTCCACTAAACATCTATTTAACCTTGTCTCTGCAAATGTATGAATATGTTGCACAGTGTTGCACAGAGACTAGAGGGTCTATAGTCTGAAGCCTTATCTCCAAGATTGTGTTGTTGAGAGCAGAAGTGTGGCCTGTTTGAAGTTAAGTGCGGGCACAATAGGACATAGTTAATGGAGCACTGGTAGGTGACTGGGGAGTATGTTTCCCATTTTAGTCATTTTGCTTCTTTGTGTCTACAGTCCTCCCCCTGAACCCCAGTTTAGGAAGGCTCCCAAGTTCTGGTCATTACAAATGATGAATTGTGCTACAGTTAAGCTAGAAGTAGGACAAATTGATCAAAGTGTCAGGTGCCCCCTGTGATGTCTAGGTCTCCATGAAGAAGGCAGTGAAGAAGGAGCTGTCAAAAAGTTTCTGGTGCCAAGGTGGCTGTAGATAAATGTTTACCTGCCACTTAACACTTTCTGCCTTCTGTCAGACTCACAATATGTCCTTGGTAGCCTACATATGAAGGAATGGCTAATGATCTTGGGAGTTGATACTGTTATAGTAGCTGCTAGCTGTTCACCATCCTGTTCTTCAGGTCCAAAGCAGACGAAACCCATGCCCCCCTTTAAACCAATGAGCTTGCTATCAGAGGTGTAGTGCTGCAATTTGAGATAAGCACTACTTGGCTCAGCTTTGGTTTTGTTCTGATAAAGCTGGTCTAATTAAGCTTGATTTAATCGGGATTGCTTTTAAGCACAGCACACAGCCGGAACAGATACTTTGATTTCAAAGTAGCCCTTGGGAAGGACTTGAGGAAGAAAGAGAAGGAATGAGATACAGTTTCAAGTGCAAAATTAGTGAGAGTACGAATGAAGAGTTGCTTTTTTAATTTGCATAAGGCGTGTTTCTATTCTTAGTTGTACTGTCTCTTTTCTTTGCATAAACTATTGCAGGTTGGGTGGCTTGTTGCTTGAAAAAGAAAAAACATGAGCCACCCTGACTTCCGTGGTAATTGCAAAATATGTTGCATTTCTTCAAATTAATTGTGCAACAGTGTCAGTGTGTTGTGTTCATAAATTCAATTTGCCTGACTGTCATGTCTCTTTGAGCACGTGCAAAAAACAAAAGATTGATCACCATGCTTTCTAGGAAAGTGCTGTGTGGTGAAAGCAGCCGTTGTCCCTAGTCATTTCCAAACATTTCCCCTCAGCTATAGCTGTACACAGAATTGGGAAGAAAGATGCCTGGACCCTGATAGTAAACATAGGGGAAGAGCTAGTTCACTCATGTATGTAAAAGGATTGATGGCCAAGTCTCCAGCTCCACAATAAGTCACCCTAATGATCCTAGTTTAAAATAATGTCTGTTCTGGACCACAATGATAAAAAGGGTGCCCCTCTGACTCATTAGTATCGGGAGCAAAGATAGATGACCCAGATATAGGACCTAAGCTTATTTTTGAACCCCTTTTTCATCGAGCTATACGCTACATGCTCACAGTGTGGGCCCAACTTGTACTGCTATCAGCCTCACAGCACTTTAAGTCCCTCCTCCCTGTCTCTTCGGCCATGGCGACTGCCTCCAGTTCTCTGGTTTCATGGATCCACACGACAGCTGGAATGGTGGGCTGGGGGAATGTTTTGTGAAGGCCGGTCCCGGTGTCATTGACGGAACAATGATAGAGCACCCGGGTATTGAGCGGCTCCACACTAAATCTTTGTAAAGAGCACTTAGCTCCCTTGCGTTAGCCACAGAAAGAATATCTGTCAATGGCCATCAGCGGATGCTTTCATCCTGGGGCTCCTCTGCCTGTATTAGTTACTAAGCTCTCAGTGTATTTTTCCTCCTCCTCAGCTGTTCACTGTAGTAAAGGGAGGGCCTGAGTGACAGGTCTCTGCCATAATGCTGATGCACTCTTTAATAGGCTTGTCTATATTGGAAATCTCATTCAAAATGAGTGCTCTCTCTTTGCTGTGATGTAAGGTGATTGTTAAATGCATATCTAGATAGAGGGCATCCACTGCCTCCATAGCAGAAAAGTTAGACCTTGAAGCATTAGTGTGCATGTGCATGTGTGTGCACCTTGAGCCGTATATCTGTACACACAACCAACTCTTAATTGTTATGATTTTTATTGCAAGTGTGCATCAGTGTACGCAGTGTTCTGTAAACATCTCCCTTTCTTTTTGCTCTTCCCCTACAGAGGGAGATGAAACCGGTGTGATGGACAGCCTGATGGAAGCTCTACAGTCAGGAGCAGCCTTCCGCGATCGACGAAAACGGACCCCACGCAACGGTAAGGCAATGAGGATCCCATTCCTCTTTCCTGATTTATCAGTCTACCTTCTGTCAATCTCACCTGGTTGTAGAAAACCTTCCTGCTCCCTTTGCATTGCATTACATTTCCAGCTGCTGCCCATCATATAAGAGGAGAATTTCTCACCTGTTTGCTCATAATTACTGTGTACTGTGTTTGTGTTACACCCCTCAGTTCTTTCGCATGATGTGAGGATTTAATGATTGATTCATATACAACCATATGCACATACATATACACACACACACGAACACTTTCATAAGAACAGGCACACGTGTGCCCTAGTGCAGTTCATTAGCGATTCATTGTCCCTTTGCCATTCATAAGGCACTGATTACAATATGGCTATGCTGGCTGCAGTAGAACTGAGGCTGATTTAGCATAATCCCAATGTTAACATATTCCATTCTGCCATGATTAATGCCCCGTGCCCAGGGGAGTACCACCTGGTTGGGGTGCCAGGGTCAATTGATATGCAAGTCAGAGTTCTGCAGAAGAGCCACAGGTGCTGCCATCTAGAAAAGAGAGTGAAAAAAAGACTGATAGCTGGGATGCATGATTCTGTTGTAGATACACACCCGTAAGCAAGGCTAAAATGCATACACCTTTAAGCCACAGCAAGATTTCCAAAGTCAAGTCATTCTAGGTTGTTGTATATCTATACCTTCTGAATTATTACCCTGTGCAAAGAGCCTTTTCACTCTTAGCCAAGCTAATGCAGATTGGTTTGATTTGCAGTATTTATGGTGTAGAAGTGCTCCAAGATGTGGCTGGAAACCAGGACTAGTAGAGTGTGGCAGTGTGCACATACTGTATACATTTGTTGTAAGCATTTAGTGCCTACAGTAGCAACACAGATGGCAAACATAGATTGACGCAGAGAAGAGTAGCATGAGCAGTGCCGTCTTCTGTGGCTGTTGGGGTTGTGTTTGGCAGTGGAGAGGTAACCGCTTGGCCAAGTGGGGAGACATGGCCAGGACATATCAGTCAGGACCTTTTCTACCCCGCCTGGGTAAAAGAGAGCTTCTGCTCCTGCCAAGTCTTACCCAGTGCTCAAGTTTATGTTCACAATATAATTTGTCATGTAACCACATGTGGGATGGGCAGCTTAAGTGGCATGACTTGAGAATAAAAGTTCATTTATTCACAGTGTAGTTACCTGTGCCACAACACAATAGGATGTGACTCACCAGTCTCTCATCTGGGTCTACTGTCACATTTTGTGTCACCAAGGTCTTTGTGTCACTGTAACTGAAAGTGTGTGTGTGTGTGTGTGTGTGTGAGAGAGAGAGAGAGAGAAAGAGGACGAGTGAGAGAGAGAGAGAGAGAGAGAGAGAGAGAGAGAGAGAGAGAGAGAGAGAGTGTCCAGCAATGGCATGGCTAATGAAACACACCAACTCTTAGACAGATCCAGAGGTCTGTGGCAGCTGTCCAACTATGGAGATAAAACAAATGCACACACCTATAAGAATGAAATTCTTAAATGGAAATTCTGTATTTTGCATCTACTAATGCATCTACTTTTCCCCAAGATTATTGGCAGTATACTGTTTATTTGTGATATTTGTACATGTTTCAACAACTATATTTTTGTTCATCAACAATGACATCAAAAAATGGCTCACAACAGTCAGTGTAACTGCTTCCTTTACCTGTGCCTTTTTTCATATTTGTTGGTATGGACTTCAGTGTGCTTTTGTATGTGGCTGTGTGCGAGTGCCCTGTCAAGCCTGACGATGCCGAAACTTACAGAGGTTTTCTACCAACACTTTGGGGAGTGGTTAATTCTAAATATCTGAAATGTCTCATCTCTGATGCCTTTCTCTCTTTTTTCCTTTTCCTCCATCCTTCCCTTCTTTTTTTTGTTTTCTCCAATCCATTATTGTTACAGGTGATCAAAGCCCCTCCAGTCCAGCCTCTCGGTGGCCGGGTGTTAACCATGGTAACAGAACCTTAGGTCTGTGTTTTTAACTGCCTTTCTAACCCAACCCCAGCACCACCATGCTTTCTCCTGCACCTCTCCCGGCTGCATAACTCACGCGTCTTTGCACTCAGAACACTCATGCTGAGCTGGTCTACCACATGCAGAGTCCTGTGCTGAGTTACTGTATTTGTCTGTAGCAAGGGGGAATATGCTTATAGGTACAATATGTAAGATTTATGTAATATCGCACCCCCTGCAACTGTGATATGGGTAATATATTTAAATAAAAACAAAGACAAAACCTGCCTCCACCCTGCTTCCAGACAGCAGTGCATACATGCACCTTCACCATGCTAAACAAATGCAGTCAGAACCAACAATGCAGGTGACGATTGCCCACTGATTGTCATAACTTCCAACAGCACATGTAAATTAGTGACATATTTATGATAGAGCCTGGATATATTATTAACCATCTGGCAAGTTTAAGTAATTACTAGAAGCATGGAAATGAATCACAGACCACTAAAAGTGAAACGCTATCATAACTAGAAATCAGTGCAGATCACTCTGAGGTCATGTTGGCTAAATTGATTTACGTTAGCAAGACTTTTGCCACAAGACCACATATTCAGATCTGTTCTTGTGGCTGATGGGTGATACTGATTACTGTTGCTTATGCACTGCATTAGGTAGCTTTGTCCTCTGTTTATTTACTTATCATTTTACATCATATGATATTTACTAATCAGAATACAGAAGACGGCATAAAACTACACCAAATGTAAGTTCTTCATTAATAATCTCTCAGCAAATTGATCAGCTGTCATGCTAAATCGTGGTCAGGATGACAGACGAATAGATTATAATGTGAGTAACATCTCCCTAATGCAGTGACACAGCTCAACACTAAGCATAACGTAGTCCAGTTGTCTCTTTATACAGAAACGGAGACATAACAAACCAAATGGCCATTGGCTTTACCAGGCTCAGCCTTGCACAGCTCTGCATGGATTGGGCCTAAGTAAAGAAAATTAGATATTAGGTGCAATTAGCAGGCCTAGATTAGTTTCCCATAATATAGTTCAGATAAGAAAACCTAGATAAAATAATTTGCACCCACCCACTTTTCTTTTCTTTTTTTTTTTTTTTTCAAAAACCCCAGCCACATATAAACACCCTTGTTAATTAATACTGACAAAGTTATGACTGTCTGTTTTGGTCCTCCTAGCAATGGAAATGTGAATAAAATTGGATTTACAAGGCTAAAAAAATGCATCAATTAGGGCCGTATTATGCTACCCTATGCCAGAAACCAGAGTATATAAAAGCATAACATTTGAATAAAAGGGGCTTGGGTGTTAAATTGGCTGTGATCACAAAGCCAGGCCATCCGCACTGAGGCACTACCTAAGCCTCTTTTTTGAGCCAGGAAAGACCCTGGCACTAGAAATGTTCATTCTTGTTTTTGACCTTGCTCTATCAAAGGCAATTTGGGAGGCATACCAGACTTTTTTGGTGTCACGACTGGCTGCTTCTTCATTGTTTGATCCACATACTCGTCGTTTGGGAGGTGGAGCTGGACAGTTGTCAGGGGTGGTGAAGGAGTCCAGCTGTAGGAGAGGAGCTTGTAAAAACAACAAATAAATAAAATAAAATAAAATACTCAGCTGAATATAGACAACAACATCAACCCAAGTAGGGTTCATCCCAGCAACATATCTTTTGAGATTGCCTGCGAGCTTTAATACACTACACAGCATTACTGTTGAAACTGGTCATTTGTTGGTTGTGTAATCTTATTACATCAAATAGAATTCTAATAGCATTCACACCACTTGAAGACAATAGCATTTGATTCACTCAGCATCATCTCTGTGGTGTAGAGCAGCTCCAGCACTCATCTGCCTTGACCCTCCTGTAGGCCTGATGAAGCATGATATCACTACCTGTCTTGTGTCCTTGTTAAAGAAGGTATCTAATGGCGACGGCTGTAGGCCTCCACCCGTTTGGCCATGCTCAGTGTTTCTCTGCATACCTTCCGCATCCTTACCTTCAAGCCCTACAGTGTATGTTTGGTAAATGTCAGACTGATGTCCAGCAGCACTCCAGAAACACTTCTTTCTAATGTATTCTTGCTTTTTTGTGCCCTGGCCTACTTTGATGCAAGTTGGGCTGAAGTTGATTTATCTGGCTACCTCAGCAGGTTGCATCCTGTGTGTTGGAACAATGTCTGTCCACCTCTATTTTTTTGTCTGCATTTGTGTTTCTTGTATGCCCAAATGTCTGCAAATGTGATTGTGCATTTGTCACTGAATTTGTGTGAACATGTATTGTATGATAGTGAAAACACAGTGGCTTCACTTTTTAGGAATTGCAATGACTCAGCAGCGTGAATGTACTGTTTGTGATTGACCTATTATCCCGTGCTTCTGAGAACCAAACCAAGAATCCCGTGGGCCCAGCAGTGGCACCTAAACAGACTTACTCCTCCCTGCATGGCACTGTTCATCAGAATTTCTAGCACACTTGGAGTATTTTTTCAAGTCATAGCCGCACCCTGCTCTGAGAAAACATTACCATTCTACCAGATTGTGTTATGCACTGAATGCTCTCTGTTTGTGACATGGTACACTGTACTGTGGTTTGATAAACAGCTGCATGAGTTCTCTAGTCTTAAGTGATGAGAGGGGAATATCCTCATGACATGCCCGCTCCTTGGATGTTTTCTTTTTCTAAATAGAGTCTGGAAATGAATTCAGCCTTCATACAGCATAGGAGGAATGTGTCTCATCTTGTGAAGGGCTTAAAACGCAAATCTTTTTGCATACTTTGAGGGGAAAAAAAGATGAAAAATGCACAGTCTGAGAGGAAACAATTATATTCTCTGATGACAAATGATTTGGTGGTGAAAAGTGTCTTTGATTTTTTTTTTTAAATATTTTGTGCATAGTGGGGACTGGAAACCTTTGAGTGTCAGAGGATGATAGAATTTCTAGGTCAGTGCTATGGCACTATTGTTAATTTCTTTTTTATTTTATCGTATTTTATTTTATTTGTTTTTTTCCCATTATTTGCTTGCATTCTGATTCAGGGACTGACAACATTTCAGCCCCTGAATTTCCTGGTAAAGAAGGTTCCTGAAGCAGTTATATCACAGTGTGTGCTGAATCTATTCACGCCTGCTTGTCATGTCTGTTGTAATCTCACGCTTTAAAGCTTGATTAACCTCCTGTCATCCTCAAATGAACAACGCATACCAGAGAGTCTCTCTCAGAGTCACACAAGCAATTCTGCTTTCGTCTGAGTTCATTTAAACTCAGAACATTATTCTTTGTCGTCCTTTAGGTTAAACTACACTCCAGCTCACTTCGTCAAGAGTCGAGCCGAGTACAGTTCTAGGTGCCGCCAATCACAATTACACCCAATTCCAGAAGCATTTCCGATTTTCTTGTCTCCACTTTGCGTGAGATGGAAACCTAGCCCAGGAGGCCATTGCCATGTGTTATGTAATTACACCAGCCAGTCCTAATTCAACAGACAGAAACTGGATGGATTGATAGGCACCAATGGAGCCAGGCTTCTGTTGCAGGCTCACTCTCATTGCTAGCAGACAATGGACAGCATTTTGTACTTTGAATCAAATTGGTTTGACCATATACATTACAAGAACTGGTTTTCCAGAGGTAGACTGTATTTCAGAATTGACCTAAACAGCATGTTAGTTTGCCTATTGCTCCTCCATTCTCTATTCCCTTTCTGGTGAGATAGTTACCTGGATATTTGGCAGGAGATTGGTGGGTAGAGAGCAAAAGCCTCTCATACATCCTGGCTCATCGATTTTCGGTCAGGGATGAAAGCCACAGACTCAGTGGGTCTTTCATACTGGGGGGCATCCCAAAAGACACATCAATCAGATTTCAAAGAGAACCAAGCCAATCTTATTTATTTACTGCCTTTTTCAAAGTCATTAAGATCCCAAACCAGGGCCTCTCTCCTTTCCTTGCTCTGCCCCACTCTCTTACCTCACCTTCACAGGTCAGTCCATCAAAAGTTCCTCTTTCTGTTCTGTGTTGCAAGCCTCTTAAGGACCTCTTTGACATTGACCAGAGAGGTATCATCTTACCCCCATTTAAAATATAGAGATGCAGTGATATAATGCTTGTCAGGGTTACGGAATTTCAGCCCAACTGTCTAATCCCCCCAAGCCTAGTAGTTAATTCAGCTGGTCAGGCCAGAGAGTGGGCCCCCTGTATGTTTAATGAAGATTAAATTACCTATTTTCTCTCATGAAATTTTAAAGGCAGAAAGGGGATGAATCTGCAAAGAGGCAAATGAAAGGATCCGAGTGAAGTGGCATAAGGAGGCAAGGCAGGCAAAGATAAAGGATTTTTCCCCTCGTTCTCTTGTCATCTCCCCATCCTCAGTCATGACATAAATGATCCGTTAATACCTTCACTTATTACCTCTGTGTTTGTTATCCATGTGACCCTGACAAAGACAGCCATGTTGTGTTCAGCCTGGGAGCTGTCTCCTTATCTTGCCTCTGATCAGGAGGGGGATCACACGTTTGTTTCTTAAATTATATCTCAGGAAGTGATAGTGATCGTAATTCCCCTAGCAATTAATTTGCTCACACATACAGGTATGTTGTATCGCTTTATCTCTCCCTTGTTGTCTTTCTACCATTCTGCCTATTGTTCCCATCGACTGTGTTACACACAAGCACACTCACATGTAACAACGTATACAGACACACATTCACACATATACTCACATACAAACTTGTGTCACACATCAGATAGGGACTGTTGCTATAGCATGTTTTTCACTTGAGGGCTAAAGCCCTCTGCCTCCACAAGCTCCTGGCTTCTACTTCAGGGTGTTGATAGATGTTATTCATCGGGGCAGCCCCAGGGGCACTCCTACAGGAAGTGGAGCTAACATGATTTGGGACGAGGAGACCCAGAGGGTGTTGGTGCCTTTAGCTATGGCTCGGGTGGCTTAGTAGATGTGAGATATCAATAGAGTGGATGGGAGCAAAGCTCTGTAGAGGCGTGCTGCTTGAAACCTATCACCTGCTTCTCATAGATAAGGATATTTATCAACAGCCAAAGGAAAAGGCAGATGGGAGGGAACTAAGGCATGGACAGCCACTCCATTTAAGATTTGATGTCTCAGGGCATAGTCAAAGCCATTGTCCCTCCCATTGACCCGAGGGACCTTTCTCCGGACCTGATCATTTTTCATCCCCGGTAGAAAACCCATCATGGAAATATAGATGAAGATTTTATGTACCGTTTGAGTACCCTTGGCGCATAACTGATTTGTCGCTTGACTCTGCCAAGTGAGAACAGTAAAGTAAGTGAAGTGTGACACAGGGCCATTTTTAGGAGATAAATCAAATCTCAATAAAAGAGAATCTCTCTCTGAGTGGACACCAGAGGTCCCTTGCCCCTGCCCCTGCTGTTTAATACCCCCTAACCCCTTGCTGTTAAATCTATTCAGAAACCATCTACTTTGGGTATAACATATCAACAGGGTGCTCTATCGATGCCCTCTTGATGCCACTGCCTTCCCTTCATGCACTTACACAAGTCCCTCTATGAGCAAACTTCTCATGCTGAACCCAACTCCCTATGGTATCACTGACATTTTTGTTTTTTCACAGATGACGCAAATGGCCTAGTTCTATAATGGACTGAGAGCTCTTAGTGCCTATGTCCAATTTTGTCCCACTCTACAGGTACAGAGCCTCACTGACATGAAAAATATATTCTTCCCTCCCGCCTAGTGGACCTTCAATGAACAACCGCAGAGAAGAAAATCAGTACTAACTCCTCATCTTTAATAATATCCTAGAGTTTTTGCCATGGCCCTGTTTTTTTTCTTTCCCACTCTTCAAACACTATTGGCTTTCAAGTATGTGGGCAGTTATGAAAGGTCACCCTAAGTGTAAATTGTCAATACTGGATCAATTTCGGAGAGCAAATATTCTTCAGAGGCCCCGTAATGGAAGGTTTTATCTTATTTTTACCCATGGCACATTCATACAATAAGATTGATATCATTCATTGTTTGATGAATTCCTAATAGACCTATAACTCGCAGAGCTTAAAGACAAAGGGATGCCTTTGAAAGCCAAATACAAGGGAGGCAGTTGAACCATCCCCCAGGCTGAAAAATTGCCCTCATAATACTGCAATGGAATCTCACCCCAGCTATCATGCTTAGCACTGAAGAATGGGTAACTTGGTTCAGTTGAATTAAACCTTATTTATCGCTCATTAGACGTACAGTGGGGCCAACTGATGATCAGCCACAGAATAAATAGTCTGCAGTGGAAGGGGATGGTGCCATGTGTTCAGCTGACAGGAAGAAGCAGTGCCAGAGTGAAAAGCTCCCTCCCTCCTTTTCTGTCATTAAATGAGGTGGCTGTTACTACAATATAAAGAAATTACATCTAGGCTGCTGTTTGCATTTGGAGTGCCGGCCACTATCTACAATCTGTCAGCGACAATGATGTGGAATTAATATTTTACTTTCCTATTTGGCAGGCTTGATATGTGTAATATGGAGGCATGGGGAAAGAGAGGCAGGCCAGGCAATGAGTAATAATGGAAATTCCCAGAAATGTAGATAAAGAGAAAATGTATATGAGGGGAAGTTTAGAGATACCATTTCAATTACAAACTCAGTCCCATAGTCAACATGTGTCAAATGTTTCATTCAGTATGTAATGATTTACCAGTAAATGGGATGATTAGAGCAAGGATATGATTTTACAGAAACTGCATTATTTTGTATGTGAGACTGTGGGGTGCCTGAAGAAGCTTAATCTCACATTGCTTTGAATATTGGATATTGTTTTTTTTTTTTTTGTTTTTTTTCACTCACTACAAACAAGGTGATGTTTGATGTTGTCAACTAATTGGCCACATTTCTCAGGTGCAACAAAAAAAAGCTGTTTTAGTAATATGAGTGCAATAATTTTGAGGTGACCTATAAGGCTATCACAGTAGAAAGCATTTTTCATCTAATTTTCCTAATCAGTAGAGCTGCTGTAGTGGCAGCAAGGCAGTCAACATACAAATCACTTCTGGAAGTATTCACCACCTTTGCAATGTTTGCTGTGAAAAAAGGTTAAGTGAGATCTGCAAATATTTGTCCCATCTTTACGTTTTAGAAAATCTTCAGGTGTTCTCAACCCCAAAAAAAAAAAAAATCCAATCCTCCAAGTCTTGAGAAAAAAAAACAACAACAACAAATAAAAGCATTTTGAAGTAATTTTCCCAGCAGAAAATTAAGGCCCAACTATTTGTGGGGATAGATTTATAAAATACGTTTGTGTTTGTGTTTTGAGTGCAGTCTGATAGCGAGCAGAGATACACTATGTATTTATTCCGTATTGATTACATGCTTGTTATTGGAGTATCATGCTGTAATGACATGCAATTTGGATAATCACATAGGCCCACAGAGGATATCAAAATCTACACACCCTTTCATTTTCATTGCCTTGAAGCCTGAAATGAAAACACATTAAATCATATTTTTTTTTTCGCTCTCATTTGGGGACAGTAAGCAGTAAAGGTTAAAACAAAAGGCTACTCATTTCCAATTTATTTAAAAACGAAAACTAAATCACTTTGGTTGCATTAGTGTGAGAGGCATGCTTTGCTATTTTTGCTAACAATTGTTTTAGTTGAAATTCAGTTGTTTGGTCTATGAAAGCTGATGCAGAAAATTACTCATTTGGCATTCTGAGGAAATAAATGCAAAAGCTAATGATTGTTTGCAAATTGACGTTAAGGGTTAACTGAAATATTTTGCTGTCCTTAAGAATAATAGTCATTATTGTATTTGTATTAACACAAGGTCAGTCCCAAGCATTAGAGAGCAACGACTTCACCACAATCCACATTCAAGGATAAATGCACAGTTGGCCGATATTATTCATTTGACTCATAAAAGACATAATGAATAATATAAGAGGTTAGTCAAGGTTACCCTGGGATTGTGTGTTAACAGGGCAGAATCGCAGAAATTGCAGGAGTCCTGTCACACTGGTGTTTCATAAAGGTCTTACAACATGGCCAAGCCTGACACGTGGAGGAGGGACAGAGAGAGGGAGGGAAGGAGAGAAAGTGAGAGCAAAAAGCAGTTTAGAAAGACAGAGAGCGAACTTGGGAGAGACTCTTCAAGTGCATTACGACATCAAGGACAAAAAGAAGTGGAAGTTTGCCCCTTGTGTCCCTTTGGATTTTAAGAAAATTAGGTGAGCGAGAGAGAGAAAGTAGAAAAAAGGTGCATGCAAACCACTGAAACTGAGCGAATAGGGGTATTGCACAATGATGGACAGATGCATACACTGAGAAAGAGTTAAAGAGGGCAAGAGAGATTGGAAAGGGTTAAATGAAGGTAAAATGAGCTGCAGTGATGCACTCCCTCTACACACACAAGCGCAAAAGGGAATTGACTGTGCAATCAGCAAGAATCTTCCCTACACTCCGGCACACCCCCATCCAGTCGAGCGTGATTGTGCTTGACACGGTTCCATCACTAATGCTGACTGATGCCCATTTGCTGTGCTCTTCACATTTATTTATTTATCTGTTTATTTGGGTGGAGTTTATTTATTGATGGGACTCAAGGATGTGACGGCAAATTCCCATTTGCTCATATAGGCTAAGAAGAAAGGAAAGGCTGTAGGCTTGTGCAACATTTACACGTGAATGAACAAAGGATGGAAAGTGGACAGAGTTCACCTTTTTATTTATATACCAGCGGCTGAAATAGCTATTCCTTTCTGGTAATAGAAAAGTGATATGGTCCATTTAGTTACTTAGCGCTAATCCCACTGGTTTAGCTGCTCCTCTATTTTTTCTTTCCCCTTTTATCTCTTTTCTTCTCATTCACTCTTTTGAGATGTCTGATGGGAGGATTTGAGGTCAAATTTCTCTCTTGCCTGTATGAGTTTTCTGGAGTTTCAGCAGCGCTCATGGCCGCATTGAGTGCACACAGCAAGTAATACCTCTGAGGATTTTAAATGTATGCTTTGTTTAACATTTTTACACACCTTCTCTTCTTGTGCTAATCAAAAGAATGCTAAATATTTGGAATATGTTCTTTTGTCTGTAATGTTTCACATACTTTGAAGCTTTAACTGAGATGTCCTCTTGCTTGTGATTGCTCCATAGGATGATGCAATTAGTGCGTAATGAGTGTAACTCTAATTGTTGTTTATTCTCACAATGACATATTTGCTGTAGTAAGCTACTGGGGGAATGGCCATGCTTAATTACCCACGAGTGTACAATTTGAGGTCATTAGCCTTCAAAGCCAATATTCCCAACCAAAGGTCTGCCAGAGGACCTCTGCTCTGCTCTTGTAATAGTTCAACAAAAGCCCAGCTGAAAACTGTTGACGGATTACTGTTCCGCCTAAAACCTCGTTTTGCTGTCCACAAGATCATGTCATTATTTATTTATTTTTTTTTACAAATCTCATGTATACTGGCCGTCCTTATCCACTAACTTTGGTTATCTGTAGTCGGAGTGAATCTCAGGTGCACTGAGGATCAAATGTAAATAAAGATTCATCAGCTGACCTCACAGTGTAAATAATAAAGATGGATTGAGAGGAACAAAAAAATGATTGAACAACCTCTCTCAACATAATTTTTATGGAGGGGATCAGTTGGGATCATCTCAACAACACTGTATGTAGGCTTTATGAGAGGGAAGGAAAGAGATGTAGATACAGGAGGTTAAGGAAGTTTGGCCGTAACTATGTACAGGTATTACCCAAAGCCCAAAATGGTGTGAGGACCAACCAAGCTCCCTCTCCACCAGGAGCTGATTGGCATCTGAGCTCTTACCGAGATAGGGATGCTCCCCAACTGAGTCTGTGAGTTTATTTGAATTCATCCGAAACAGTTTCACTGTGCTGAGAAGGGGAAAAATAAACAAGAAGAAAACAGAACAGCTTGGTATTCATGAATTCCATAAATTACAATGTTACTCCCTTAAGAAATGACTAATGTCAGGTTTAAAAATAGACAGTTTGCCACAGTACAGACCCTCTGCCTCCAGTGGATGAGGATTAGGCAGATGGAAGTTAAGGGGTAGGGATTTGTGATTGGAAGGGTGTTTGTGTGTGTGTGTGTTCACATGTGTCTGTGCGTGCATGCATGCATGTGTGTGCATGTACATTGAGCCCGTGTGTGTATTTTTCTTCAAACTGACCAAAGATCGCATACACACATGAATAGTAGCCTGGCCAGGACAGTATGGAGGTCATACATTAGTGGGACGCCAGTGAAGTTTGCTGAGTAACGTCTCCAGCCTGAGGGCTTTGCCAGCTAAGTAAAGGATGAGGTTGCACACTGCATTACCTCAACTATTATGTTTTTCCTCCCACTTCAGAGTCCCTTCCAGTGGCTCAGGTCACTGTTGCCCCGGGGCAGATTATGGCAGATGGGAGCTGTGATGTTCCCTAAGATTCCCCAAGAGCAGTGTGTGTCTGTGTGCGTGGGTGTGCATACATATGTTCATCCTTTAGTTTGTGCGTGTCCATGTTTGTATGTGTATATTGGTTCTTTTTTGTTTGTGTATGTTGTGCAGTTGGTTGTGGGTTTACTGAAGCTTAGTATTCCTTGCCGGCCCGTGCTTGACATGGACTCCGTGTCACAGCGTGATTCACACATGGCAGCTTTATAAGGAGGCAATGAGATCAGCATGAAACTAAGCCACAGACATGTGGTCTAAATCATAGTCCACTCTGACTATAACCACAGGACATGCCGGAACATGCGCACATGCATTCACACATGCATCTAAATATACTGTATTCTCTTTACATAGTATTGTATCATTGTAAATATTCAGCCATCAAACATTATGATTAGTGAGAAAGCATGTAAAATCATTCATGGCCTGCATTATTAAAGTCTCTTACATGCTGGGGCTCTTTTCTCACTCCTGACACCATCATTAATATGTTTACAGTGGTGGTAACGGTCTGTCTGAGAAATTGATTTTTCTTTTGCCAATTGTAAAAGTTTTATGACAGTTGATGCGGCTGAAGAAGCAGCCCTTTCATTATTTTACTGGATCTGCTGCTAGCTGAATAGATGGTTCCTGCTTATAAACCTTGAATAATTGAATAGGGGAATCAGTCAATGAGAGAGAGAGGCACAAGGTCTTGATGACTTGATGGCCAAGATGACAGGCATCTGAGAGAAAAAGACAGCAGACTGATTAGCCAATGTGTCATATTGCCTCCCTCACTGCTTGTACGTTATGGTCTTTCTCTCTCTCTCTCTCTCTCTCTCCCTCTCTCTCTCTCTTTCTCTCTCTCTCTCTCTCTCTCTCTCCCTCTCTCTCTCTCTCTCTTGCTCTCGCTCTCTCGCTCTTTCTCACTTTGTTCCTCATTCTTACTTTATCGCTCTCCTGCCTTTCTGGCTCTTTCCCTTTGTCCCTTCCTCACACAGGCACTCTCCTGCATTTCATTTTTCCCTTATAAGCCTCACTTTGCTCCATACCTCACTTACCCCTTTTTTAACCTTTATGCCCTGTGTTCTGTACTTGCTTGTTTTCCTCACATCCTGTCTCCAACCATCCCAATGACCCTGTGTTACTCTGGCAGAAGTATTACTCTTGAACGGAACATTGGCTCAGTGGCGCCGTACTCTGCTCTCTCCGCCCACATTATCCATTTATGGAGTATCCCCTTTTGTGGTGACCCATCTTCCTATAGCCACTAATGATATGAGCCTTGGCGACCCTGTGCATTTGCTCTGTAATATAAGACATTCTCATTAGTCCAAGGATTGTGCTCTCTCATGTCCATTACATTAATTGTTACACATCACTGCCTGCCATACCCCACTGTCTTCTGTTACATTGCTGGCATTCTCTATCCTGCATCACCTAACGATGCCACTCAATCACTTTGCCAAGAAAGGTGAGAAAGGTAATTGAAAATGACTATATTGAGAATTTGCTACAGTATTTTTTATTCAGAAGAAATCTGAAGGAGATAATCTGCCCAGTTTGTTTGTGTTTTGTTGTTTGAGTGGATGCCAATGAATGAAAAAAAAATGTTTTCAGATCAAATAAATTGAAGCCAAGTGCCCTTCCACCCCTGCACCATCTCTCTGTTGTCAGTCATCTCCTCTCATAATAGAGAAGCAGGCTGCTACCATAATTGCTTTGATGGTCCAGCCTGAACAAATCACTTCTGGGCATAAAGAGAGGCCTTGGAGATGGCAGCCAGAGAGAAAAGGTGGGAATGAATTAAAGCACTTTGCGTTCCTCTGGGGCATGTGGCCCAGATTTTTCTTCAAAGAAAAAATATAGGGAAAAGGAGGAAGGAGTGTGGAGATGGGGGGGTGCCTCTTTGGTCCTGGAATAAATGTAGTAATAAAAGCACTAATACACATCCAGCCTCCATCATGCCAAAATGGAGATCTTTTTCAGGGAGGAGACAATGGCGCTGACATAGTTAACTGGCAGGTGGAGAAAGGAGGATTTCACTGGAAATAATCTGATTTTGAACGGGCTGCAGTCTATGGGAGTACCTCTGGTCAGGCCTTTTGTGAGGGAACAAAAGTTTGGCCCTTTGCAAGAAAAGCTTTGAATGTTTCAGCAGAGCTGGGTGAATGGGCCATGTGGATGTCCCAAGGCCGTGAGGGCTAAGGACTGCAAGAGGCAGGCCTAAGACAGGGTGTAGCCATTCTGCATTCAACTCCATTCAGGCTGAAAGGCTCGTTGTCCTCCTTTATTTCCCTCAATCTTGAACTAATCAGATAGTTTTAGGGGTTTTTTTGTTGTTGTTTTTTTTGTTGTTTTTCTTTTTACCTTTAGTGGTCAGTTGTATGATATTGAATAGTGTGCCAATGTTGGTCATGACAAATTTTGGGGATTTCAGTGGGTGAACTGTAAACCAGGGATATCATTCAAAAGCTACTCAGCTCTAATAAAGGCATTCGGCAAAAAAATCTGTAGTCATATGTACCAAACGTTATGGACTGTGTGGAGCAGCACAGGTGCCAGAATGGGAGAGAGCATGATATGACTAGAGAAAAGATATTGAAAGATACAACAACAGTGTACTTCAGATTTCAAACTTATGTTGAACATTGCTTTGAAATTGTTTCTCACTGCCTCACAGTAGCTTTACAGATACAAGACAGACCTTTGAGATCCCAATGACGTGCTGAAGTTCACATAATACTGTTTCTCATGTTTTATTACCCTGTTCTGAAGCAGATGGGGGATGGATAGATGGCTGGTTTAGCTGGTGGGTGGGTGAGAAGGACCTGCTACTTTCTATAAAAGTTCAATTACTACTACTTGGTGCACAGAGCGAGCTGTCATCAGCAGTGCCTGTGGCACAAAGAAGTGGGGCCATCTGACCAACCCTCCCCCAACTCTCCAAAACCTCCAGGGTCACAGGCCCCCCAAAATCTGTACGTGTATAGAATGTCATTCTTTCCCAAAGGTCTGGTCTTGGTTCCCATGCAGGGAAGACACGCCCTTTGTTAGTTCCGCCACGATCCCTCAGCCCTTCTTTAGGTCACCCCACTGACTCAGTCTCCCTCCCCCAACTTCTTGCTCTCAAACTAAATCTTTGACCTCTTTTTTGGAGAGTATTGCTTTTGTGTGTGGCTGACAGCCCATTGCATTTCTTTGGAATTGCAGGTGCAGCAATGTTTCAAAAGGGAAATGGACTCATTGGTCCACATAAATGCACAAAGTTCATTGCATCAGGAAGATAACACATATAAGGCTGAGTCTATGAGGAAGAGAGGGATTTGACGATTAATTCATATATATAGAATTAATAAAACTTTGTCAAATATCTGTGTGTATCAGCTGCCAAAAAAGTACCCCTAAAAATGCAAAGATGATAAAGTGGTATATTTTCCCAAGAATAAAGTTTTGACAGAAGTCAACATCAAGGCCCTCTTCTCTCCTTTCATGGGCGTCTTTTATGTCTGTCTTGACTATCACTTTCCACATCTGCCTATAAGGATGAGCAGTGATTATAATTGCTTTTTATATAATCATTTTGCTGCTTTATTGTCGACAAGAGCACACTTTTCCTTGTCAACTTGAGTTAAGCACATTCATCATACACACTCATTTGAAGTGTATTCCTTGAGAGAAATGAGGTTGAATACATCCACACGCAACAAAGACCAACCATTATCAGTGCCGACTAGCTAATTAAGGAGTCTTTCTGACTTGTTACTTGCCAAGGAGTGTGTAGTGGGTCTGTAACCATGTAGCCAACCATGTGTTTCAAGGAATTGTCTAAGGCATTACTTCTGCCCTCCCTCCATCCATAATTAAGCCCCCATTTCATAATTCAGATGTGTTCCTCACCGTTTGGTGATGTGACATTATTTTGCAGTGGCTAAACAGACGTTGTGACACTCCCAGTGCATGGGCATGTGTGTGTATGCCTGACATACTTTTAACTGTTATGGCCCCACCCCAGCCACAACTAGAGGGTGGAAGACAAAGCTGTTATATCCCTCCTTTGTTATTTTGTATAGTGTTATTGCATATCCGCTTGTCCCATTACTTAGAAAGTATGATTTTTAGCCTCATTGGCCTGATTGTTTCAGATAATAGATGATATGTGAAGTTAAATGGTTGGTACCAGTGTAATTATGACATTACCGAGCAATAAGCATAGTCACACTTCACATCTAAGGCTTAAATAATATTGTACATATTCCAAAGCTTCAGATGATATCAAGTATACCTTTTTAGACATTTGGCAATGTACTAGGATATTATCTCAGGAAATTCAACGATTCACTCAGTCTAGACACACACTAACTCCAATGATTCATTCACCAGAGATATAATACACTATGTATTGCATTGTTCAAGGATAGTGATCATTATTGTTATGTATTTTTTACCTTTGTGGCTTCCAAGGGGGAAATTAAGTTAATATGTTGTATAAATGGCCAAGCTTGTACACTGAACAGAATGCACATAAATTTCATGTTGTTGGGGAAGAACTGATTACATGCATTTCTCAGTTGGCCATCAGCAACAGCCAGAAAAAGAAGATAGCCCAAGGAAGAGATAGAGAAAGGAAGAAATCGAAGCATGTAAGCATCAGGTGATGCAGAAAGGTTGAGAGCGATGGACAGAGAGAGAGAGATACAATAAGTGTCCCATTGCCAAAACAACACTCAATAATGTGTCCAGAACTGAAAGATGTGACATATTTCTCCAGTCTTTGTTGGCCGTTTTAATCAGCTTACATATGTCCTGGATGAAAATTGAATTTGTCTGGATGAGAGAAAGATACTATTGGCTCTGCAACTGCTTCTTGATTGTGTGTGTGGTTGTGTACTTGCTTGTGTGTGCGTGTGTGTTTGTGTGTGAGTGCGCACGCTTGTATGCGTGCACACTGTCCGCACTAGAGCCAGCCAGTTCATAACAGCAATGGAGTGTGTTTCTCCCATACATCACTGTCAGTGCAGCTCACCTCTGCAGTGCCAGCTTATTTAATGGCCAAGACCTAGACTCAGAGTGCACAAAAGACCCCCACTCTCTTTCTCTACCCATTTGCCCTCTGGCATTTGGAAGTGTGCTTGTATTGTTACATGTGCGGAACGCAAGATGTGTTTTTCTGTTTGTGTGTGTGTGTGTGTGTGTTTGTGTGTGTGCGCGCGCAATTATAAATGCTTGTTCATTTTTGGCTGTGTGAATGCAAGGTTAAGAGAAGCAGTGATGATGGGTGTTGGCGAATTATATGGAAAGCCAGTGTAAATGTTGGTTTGTGCCATTGACAAAGCTGAAGAATGCATCCAGTCTCATCTCAAATTTAAGACAACTACTGTATATGAAGGCGCACTCCATCAGTCTGTCCGTCTACTGGGGGTTACAAACAGCCTGTCTGGCATGGCGCAGTTGGATGTTTCTCGGAGGAGTTCATTCCTCAACAGATCGCCACTTTATGGATAGCATCTTTTTTATTATTTTGAGCAAGTGCAATCTTTTTCTGCGGCCATGATTGATCGCAAATATCACACAGGATGTTCCTGACTTGCGGCAGAGATTTTAAATGGGAAAGTCCTGGGCGTTGGAACTGCAGAGAATACTGGAGTGAGTCAAGCATTCTGTGAAAAGCAAGGCTAAGATTATTCGGTCTTCTTTTTTATGATGCAACCTTGTCCTGTCCTTTGTTTACAGAAGTAGGACAAGTCAAGAGAAAAGAGTTACACAAGATACAGTTAGAATTCAGGCATTCACTGAGAAAACAAATTGGATTGGGAGAAAGAAGAATAGAAAACCACTTTCATCACAAAACAAATGTTTTAATACTCTGCTCAGCTATATCACATCCAGAAGTATGAAAGTCTCCACCTTGATGGTAGTATTGTCTGTTCCATCCTGCTACCTGTCAACACAACCCCTGGAGTAGGTCATAGATGCTTGCAAATAACTCAATGCAGCGCCTACTCTTTTTAGGTCAATTCATTTGCATGGGGATGGTGTTTTTGGGGGGAAGGTTATAAAGCATTCTTGATTCAGATGCAAATGGGCCAGTTATCAGCAGCCAGGACCTGATGAATAATGGGATGTACAAAACGCACAGCCCTGCAAAAGGAAATGAAAGAGCGCCTCTTTTCTGCTCCACTGATTTCATTATAGACACTATTATTGGCTTAGAATGGCAACATCTATTATCTAGAGTCAGAATATGACCATTTTTTTTGGATGTGGACAGTCTTTTATTAATGTCAAACCTCATCAAATAAGTATTGCCACCCTAGATAGGGCAACAGTCACATTGTATGGAGTGGGTGCCATCAGGCAAACACGACAGTGGTAAGGATGCAGGAGCTGTTAATGCCTCTTCAGCCTTGAGGTGGAACTCTCCACTGCGGACAAGTCTTTTATTTTCTTGTTGTTGTTGTTGCTTTTACATTCTTCAACCCTTTCCTGAAGAATTAGCTTTCAGTACCACAACCTGGCCCCAACAGTATTTTTTTTTTCTGGTTGTCCAACAAGGCCATGAACTGTTGGTATCCCTGAGTAAAAAGAGAAGTTTATCAGAATATGGTCTATCATAGTTTCTCAATATCTTAATATGCAGAAAACTGTATTTTGGTTTGTCTCCTTGGCTACAACATATCTTTAAGAGTTGTTAGATTCAGTGTTAAATGGTATATCCTGTTTCAAGTGAAATGTTGTAGCTGCCACATTGAATTGTCCCTGAGTTGCCTATAATGTGGGAACCAAAAAAAAAAAAAAAAAAACACCTCTGGAAAGTAGATCATTTGGAGTTGAGAAACTAAGAATAGAGGAGAGCCTGTGGCAGAGGGCAGAGGGAACAAGAGAAGGCAGAAGGAAAGGCTGTGAATAAGACTCAGTGACAGCGTGGCACTACTGTATCTAACCTCTTGGGATGCGTCGTGTGTTTCTTTATTTCAGCTAATGCTCCCCTTTGAATTCCCCACAGACTTCTCATACATTTTCATCAGGTTCTCATTTTTGGGGCGTTTTTTAGTCAATAACCTCAAAGCAGGTGCAGTTTGTTTACTGGATGTTGAAGTGTGCCATGCGGTAGATCTTTAGTATGTTTCAATTTACGTGTGTGCCAAGTCACAGCTTGCATTAATCAGTATGTGAAACAAGATTAATGCGTGTTCATAGTGTCTGTTCCTTGCTATGATAGAATATATTAAAATTACATTCCAGCCAATAGTACTGAATCAAAAATGATGCATCAGAAATGATCATTATAAGATCAACATTTTTTATTGACCCATAGTACGATTAGTAAGATTATTATTATATTTCCTGATTTCCAGCTTTCAAAACACTCTAGTCCATGTGTTCTGTTTTGGAGCAAAATCTCCCTATCCATTTGACTTTGAAGACAATCTCAGTCCTTCCCCTTTTCATGTCATTTTGCAGGGCCAGTGCAGGTACAGGATGATACTGTAGTTATGGAAAAATTTAGCAAATTCCTCCTTTAGGCCGAGGACTAACTCTGTAAAAGCCCTTGTTCTAGATCACAGACAAAAGGTAAATCTAGGACAGCATTGCCTTGTGTATCCCAAATGACTGCCTTGCTACCCAAAGCACTTGATTACAATACACCTCCAATCTAATCCTAAATTACCCCACAACGATTACTATCTGTCTCGCAAAAATTGAGTAAGCTGGCAAGGTGGCAGAGGAACAAAGTGGATAACAATATCTTTGCCAGCCACAGCGCAGGGCAGACACTTTTATCGGCGGTCCCTGCATGTTGTGAAGTTAAGCAAATTGGTTCTGCTTTCAATGAAGTGCAGTGTACTTTAGGTACCTTATAAAGGGTTTACGACGCCTCTTGGCAGCCGAGTAGAAACATTCTTTTCTTCACAAAAATATCTGGCTTTGGTTAGATTATGTCTGTTTCTATTCCCGTGCTTGGTGTGTTCGGGCTCAATTCGCCAGGCCCTTCACCTCTCACAGCTTAGCCTTAATCTGCATTTAACCAAGGCCCGGAAAAGACAGGAGTGATTATCACGACATTCTTTGCTCAGAAGCCTTTATTTAATAATTTGTTTTAATGTGTACTCCTCTTTTTAATGTCATTTGGGTGAGGCAGGAGTTAGTTTTCCATTCTTTTTTTTTTTTATTAAGAGGATAAACAAATAATTTGAGAATATAGTGAAACAACAGCTAATTTTAATATTTGAGAATTCCCCATTTAGTTGTATCCAAGGCATTTTCACAGAGGTGATGAGAATAACATTTATTTCATTCATTTTTTTCCCCCTACATTTTCCTGTTTTTAGCAATTACATTCCTGTTCTCCTCACTTCCCCTTGCGTTTACTGTCACATTCTGGAACTCTTCAAGCACACTCTCACTCACATGCGCTCAAACACACACACACACACACACACACACACACACACACACACACACACACTCTCACATCCACATAGGCACACAACATCTCCTCTCCTCCTCTGGGCCTCTATGTAGTCCCAGTGATTGGATGAATAAGTTGTGCCATCCCATATGGTGGGCTGTCCCGCTGTATCTGATCAGAGCAGTGAATGAAGGAGCCCACGAGTCACCACCGGTTTGTTCTGCCGCACTTGTCACGCTCTGCTGTCGCACACTTCCCTCTCTCCCTCCGTCCATCCTGCCAGCCAACAGACGCCATGCCTTTTTAACTCTCTCACCCTGTCGTTCACTGTCTCCCTCCCTCATACACATCGTAAGCTCCCTCTCTTGCGTGTCCCCGTGTGCTTGTCCTTCTTTCTCGCTCTCTCTCTCTTTCCACCGCCCTCCCTCTCTCTGTCTCCTTTCTCTCTCTCTCTTACCTCCCCAGATGAGGTAAAGTCAGAATCCGAGCCCTGTTCTCTGACAGCCTAAACGTCAGTATGTTCCCCCAGCACCGTACTTCCCTCACAGTCTGTGCCAACATCATTGTCATTTATAAACATTTTATGCCCACTCTGTAGGGTAATGGCTAATTTCTCCCACTCCACAGCTCTTCATTAAAAGTTGATTTTCTGTCAAAGTGTGTCCCAATCAGATTAGCTGTAGCTACTTGGACGACTTTGTTTTACCTCGGCATGTGTGTGTCTAAGTCGCTCTGTTGTATCCGCAGTCTGCCAGCTCTATTTTTAATCGGTAAAGATGCTCTTGTATTTGCTTGAAAGGCACTAGTTTGATTTTTATCAACTTTACATCTCTGTCTTATGCCTCTTCATTGTTTAGCACTGTATGTCTGTGTGTCCTCATCTTGTATGCTTAATACCTGTCTTGTGTCTCTAATGCAGCTGTGCACACAAAATTGCACACATCCACAAAACACACTTCCATTCCCACACGGAAATGATTGATGACTGAGGGATAAGATGCAGGGAAGCCCAGCAGGATTTATCAATTTCAGTGTGTGTGATGGTCAACGACAAGCGGCCAGTGCTCAAGTTACTTAGATGCCGGCTGTGTTGCTCAATATTGGGGAAATCGATGCATATCCAACAGGTTCATCAGTCCACACATGGTCATTTGAGCTCCCCATGTAAAAATAACCCCTCATTTCAAGAGTTCAGACTTCTATTTACTCCTGTTTCCCAATAACACGAAAAAGCCTTTTCATGTTTGGCTATTTCGTCTCTTCCTCGACCCCCAACTCCACCTGCACCCACACTCCTCCCCTCCCTCGCATTCTCTAGTTTTCTTGCTTTTATTTATGTTCCTTTCTTCTTCAGTATTATTTTTCTGAAAGGGAAAATCAATACGCTCTATTTCTCAGCCGTGAGACTGGTAAACACGGGCAATAAGTGGAGAGTGGTATTCCTGTTCAAATTCCCACCGTTGTTTTATTTATTTATTTATTTATTTAGTTATTTATTTCCCGTGTTACGGTTAGTGTAAGTGTGTGGACGCGCTGTTTGTCTAATTATCTGGTTTTGTCAGTGTCACCACAAAGAAGCCAGTAGGTATTGGAGTGGCTGACACAGATGTCAGGAGCTAATCATCATCATGGAGTGGCAGTGCTAGCGATAGTGTTAGCAGTGTCTGAATTACTGCTCTCAGAGGTGGTAGCTGCCTCACCATCATTAGTGCTGCCATTACATAGATTGGTGAAGGAGGGGTGCTGAGGCCCTGGCAGGAGACCAGCTGAGTGTTCCACAGGCTGGCAAGGTCATCCAGGGTGTGTAGTCTGCTTCCACCACCCACCCCCCTCCTCCTCCTCCAAGACTTGGCTGCAGCCTGCAGAAAAGCTCTTTGTGTGTGTGTGTGTCCATGTGTGTGTGTGTGTGTGTGTGTGTGTGTGTGTGTGTGTGTGTGTCCGTGTGTCTGTGTGTCTGTGTAGGGAGCCTCGGAGTTATTAGTCCAAAATCTCGCCTAGGGCGCCAAATGCCAGCCCTGGAGGCAGTGACGAGTCATTCTAGTAAGACTACTGCTGCTTCTATCAAGCCACTCAACCTTTCATGAGTGGTGTGACCCACTCCTCCTGTCTTCTGTTACACGACTGTACACTCACGCAGTCTCTTGAGTTAATATGTTACACTCCCTCAGCCTATAGTATTACATAGGTAATGTAGGTGAAGGGGCTCTTAATTGAATATAGTATACATGGCATCCTCTCCAAATGTGAGTACAGTTGAGAGTGAAGCTTTCAGTGTGTGTTTGTGTGACAGAGAGAGGAGAGAAAGTGAGAGAAGGAATAAGGCATGGCTCTCTGTGGAGTAGATGACAGCATGGATATGGGAATTAGCCAGCACAAATCCATGCAAAGCTACATCAAGAACAGGGCCTGGAGTGAATGAGGTTCACCTTGCCAACAACATGACATTTTCCACCAGTAATAATGCAGGCTTTAATTCAGCTCAGAAGAGCATCTGGTTGCAGATTGGACATAGTTGCTCTTTAGCGTCAATCCATGAATGATATGCCTTCTATTTATACCTCACTCCTTTGTGATAATCGTGCCTAGTCACTTGATGCAATGGACCCTTATTTACACAAGATGCACAATATATGTGGATTTGGCTAAGAAGTATATGACAAGAATAGCCGAGGGAGGCAGGGGAGAAGAGTGTGTGTGCGTGTGTGTGTCTGAGGGTGTGTGTGTGTGTGTGTGTGTGTGTGTGTGTGTGTGTGTGTGTGTTTGCACACATGCATGTGTATGTACACACACCTCACTTTGTTTGTGTCCATATGTATGTGTATGTGAGTGTGTGTGTCAGCGCATGTGTGTGTGTGATGCCCGGGTATGTGTCGATGGGGGCCACTGAGGAGGAGCATGTTAACCAGAGGAGCAGCCGGTCCACCAGATGTTCCTATTCCCACTAGACTTGTCACAAGTGGACCTTTACTTCTCTTCCTGTAGTACACACACACACACACACACACATACACACACATAGTTCCTGCAACACACTATAGTATGTGCACAGTAGCACAATATGGAAAGCTATTGGTTGTGTTTTATTATTGTAGATATGCATAGATACTGCACAATGAGAATCTTCCTCAAAGACAGCAATAGGGAATAACCTGTAAACCCATCTGGCTTCAATGATAAGAATGTTTCCCACCACAAGTATTTTAGATAGTGCTCTTAGAAAATCTCAAGCTCTTCCTGACTCTGCTCAAGTGTGTTTTGTAAATGCGTTTGGCTGAGTATTCTCAAAGTCAAAGCATTCAGTCTAAGTATTCAGCACATTATCAAAATCTATGAGGCATTGACCATGCTCTTTGTATGAAGCCGTCTCTCACTAAGCTGTGCGCACAGAACAGCCCGACTTTGGCCACTCTTCCCAGCGCCAGAGGTTTATTTATCCCCTGTGCTTGTGCTGGTAGAGTCATTTTCATCTTCATGTACCATAGCCGGGTGCCTGTCATGGTGCCACAATCCCAGGTAGAGGATGTGACCAGTTCGAAATGTCATGAGAAAGGTCGAGACCATCGCTGGAGCAGGCTGATTTATGAGGATGTAGCAAATGAAAGATAGCGAGGGTCTAGTGGAACTAGCAGGCCCCTATAGGCACCCAAAGGTCACCCAACTTCATTTCAATTAGGCATAAAGGAGGCCAGGTAAATGTCTTTCTGGTAGCAACTTATTCAAATGCAGAGAAAGTGGGTTTACCTTGTTGTTATGTTTATGGGGATTAAGATAAGGCTAATCAGTGGAACAAAGTGGCTATGTAACATAGTATTGATTGCATAGCTTAAGGATGTGAAGTCAAATGAAATGCTCACTCAGTACTGCTGTGAATTTCACAACAGGGCGCAAATACTGTACTTTGCTTATTTACAGAGAGGAAAAATGCAAGTCTCAGTATTTCCTGCACTCTATCAATCACATTGAATTGTGCCTGCATTGAATCCCATCAATTCACGTCCCACTGCCTTCTGTTTGACACGAGCTAAACAAACGTTCTGATTAGCCAACAAGTCTCTGGAGATGGCGACATTTTAAAGAACAAATGGCTTGACATTTTAAATATATAAGGCGAAGTTTAACCCCCACACCCCGCTCGCCTCACCCTGTACCTCCCCAGCCACACATATTCGGCAAACAGCACCCACACGAGAATGTTCAGAATGAGTCACAAATTGCCAGCGAATGATTTCCTGCTCAGAGGGAATAACAGGGTCCCCGCTCTGCCTTTGATTCAGGCTCTTTTTGTGTCCCCTCTTTGTTTACCAATGCTGTCTAGCAGCCGCTCTGCTGGAATCCCTACTGATAGCTGTCTGACTCTGGGGCTGGGTTGTGAAGCGGGGCTGAGGGGATAGTGCGTCCTGTGTGGTTATGTGGCACACAGATGTGTGAGAATGGATCCATGTGCCATACATTTTCTGTATATCTTAATGAGCATTTTTTAGCTTTTGTGCTGTAATTGTGTCTGTCGCCTTGTTCTATCTGAGCCAGTGTTGCATCTCCACCTGCGCCATGGCATTACCTGGTGTGTGTGTTTATGTCTGTGTTGTTGTGTGTGCCTGTGCATGAACAGGCATGTGTTTGTGTGTGTCAGGAGGGTGATGTGGTATAGAGGTCACTTCTGTCAGATCCAATGTCCAGGCCCATGCTGTGATGTGAAGGGCACTGTCAAGAGACGGCCACAAGGCAGCACAGGTACAGCTGCCCTCAGTGCTCTTTTCCCCTGTTGCACACACACACACACACACACACACACACACATGCACACACACACACACACACACACACACACACACACACACTCACACACATACACACACACAAATTGGCTGGGATACCCAAACAAACACACCCAGACTCCCTGTAAACTGACACACTGCGGTGGAAAGCCCCCCTCAGGTGGAAGCCCCAGGATTATACTGGCTCTTCAAAACAAATGCTACCGCCTTCTTGTTGACTATGTGTTAACTGGTGATTAGCTACATGATACTTCTTGTAACTTGGAAGATAAAACACTGGCATAGCCTTTCACAGGACTTGGAACATAACAACTCATGTAAATCATGTTTATTGCCACAAATCAAGCTTCGGGAAAGTTAAGGTTTAGAGCTTTAGTTGTCAAGAAAAACACAACCAACTGTGGGTGGACAAGGCTGTTATTACAGTTTTTACTGATTGCAAACAAGCAATCCTCAATACAGAAGTCACATTTTCAAAACTCTTAACACAGCTCTGTCTACCAAAGCCCAGCTTGGCACAGCAGTTAATTTTGCCTCCAAAATGCACTGCAACTATCAAATCACCTCACATGTGTCTCAAAATCAACTGAGTCTGCCAAAACATGAGCAAATGTTGCCGTTCAACAAGGTCATTTTCAGATTCATCACAGAATAACCAAAAAACACTACCAATGGCATTACAGGATATATCAAATTGTCTTTGAATTATGATTGTTGTTGTTACTGTTGCTGCTGATGATGTTTTTTTTTTTGTTTGTTTTTTTTTTGTTTGGTTCTAAGTTTTTTGGATAGGACTATGCATTGTGTCAAAGAAAGCAATCAGTAATTCAGCAAAACTCTGTTTGTATATAGTGCATGAATTCCAAAATGAAAAAACGGTATGTGTATATATATATGGGAATACAAGTTACTCAAACATGCTCTGTGGACTGGGCCACAAACACTTATCTACATCTCTTTCATCACATTGGGTGTCCTCTCTTGCCATACACCTTGAAAAGAATATTTTGGAACGTCGCAGCCATCCCAGGCAATCCTCCACTGCCACCACGGGCACCTCTCGCTCTCTGTGCCTTGCCTTGTGTTGATGCAGAATTTCATTGTGTTATGTATTTTGAGCTAAAGTTTAAAAGTTGTTAAAACTGTGTGTGAGCATCTGCAAAATCTGCTACAACTGTACAGCGTTAATTTGAATGAGAGTTCATGAGTTTTGGAACATCTAGTCACTGAATGCATTTTGTGTCACAGCCATGAAAAGTGGTTTACAGTTTAGCCCATGTAAACTGCTGTTATGCCAACTGCATAAAGAGTTTTGAAAATATGACATCTGTGTTGAGAAATTCCCATTAGCAGTCAATAAAAACTGTAATGGAACTTCACAAATAGCCTCTGTAAATTGCAGCTGCATTTGAAAGACTTGAAATTTGTCAAAATATTGATAGAGTAAACCAAAAAATTGCAAGTTTCAAGAATTATTTGGGTTATTTATCATTGTAAGACTGTAAATGGCAAATCAAAACATAAGACACAGTTTTTAAAAGGTCTGCAAGAGTTTCTGTCAATCATATAGCCAAAATGTAATCAAGACTTTTGATGAAAACTCTGCACCAACCATTTTTTAGGTTTGACTTTTTAAATAGAGGGGAAATGATTCAGTTATACTTAACAAGATCAAAATAACCAGATCCATGAGGTAGAAACTGAATACACGCACAATAAACTGGCATCATCTTTTTCTTGCATCCAGCTGTGCTCCGAGAGAGGGAAACTTCATCTGCTTCTATCCCCACTTCCAAACCTGAGTCTCTCTTCAAGTCTACACTCTACTCCTTTATCATATTTCAGGATCTCACTGAAACTCTTCCCTCTCCCTCTATTAACAAATTATAGAGTGAAAAGTTCAGTCAGCTTGTTTTCGTGTCGGAGAAGGAGGCATTAGTAAGGTCGAGCAGGGATTCATTCCAGGGAATGCAGAAGCAAAAACGAACTGTAAAATAAGCCGGTGTAAAATACAGCCACATTTGTGTATGTAAAACATGTTTGCATTGCCCTTGGACATGCTGGCCTTGATGGACAGGATACAGTGTGTGTGTGTGTGTGTGTGTGTGTGTGTTTGTGTGTCAAGGTTTGTGTCTATGTATCCGTCTCTTTTTTCGTCTCTTTGTCGGTGTCTTTCTGTGGTTGTTCTCAGGCTGTCCCCCTCCAGTCTACACTGTGTCCACACAGGGGAAGGGCAGCTCTGAAACTTTAATGCTAATTGATCCCAGTGAAGGACTGTGGACACAGGTGTGTTGCCGCAGGCTGTGGCTCTGACATAGACAGACAAGGGATTCTGGGTAACAGCGGGGCTACTGGGGCCACAGCACAAAGTGCTACTAGCTGGGGCACCACTGACCTAGTTCCTTTCTAATCAGCGCAGGTTTGATGTGCCCAGTATGTGTGTGTTTGTGTGTGATGTACACATCAGACAGTGGGTGTGAGCGAACTAGTTTAACGCACCTCTGTTTGTGCGTGTGTGTGTGTGTTATTTCATTGTCTATGTTAGTTTTTTAGCCAGTATGGTAATTGGGAGCCTTTGAGCCCTGGGAAAACCCACATCCAAATCGGACTCAAGCTGCTGTGTAACTCTCACATTTATCGCTCCGAGTTTGCAGTCTTGATTGTGTGGGTGTGGGTTGGTGGATGCATGTATCTCCGCTTGTGTGTGTTGGTCTGGATGGAAAAGAGACTTAGCGCTGCCAACAAGCAGGTGTGGGGATTAGGTGTGATCCCTTCTCATATTCTCAGTAGTATATCTTATTTGATGGCTTTTCTGCCATGTAAATCTCATCAAAAACTAGCTAACAATAGCACCACGTTGACAGACGCCCCAGCATCTGGCGAGCCATCCACTCTGAATACTCTGAATGTTCAAACTGCTGTGAACAACCTGTCTCCAGCAAGAGAGAAAATAACTGGGAAGGAAAAAAGAAACTTGAGGAGTTTGTGTGTGTTTGGATGTGCGTGCGTGCGTGTGTCTGTGTGTGAGAGAAGAGAGCGAGAGATGGAACGCGAATGCTGATAGCCTCATAAATCATGGAACAGATAGTGCTGTATCTTAACCAATGTTGAGCCAGGTGATGACATGATGATCTGAATGTGCCTCTACCTCTGTTGTCTCACCTACCTCCACTGACTTTGTTCCCTTGATTCGGCTCAGAGATAGCGAAAGATAAAGAGAGAGAAAGAGGGAGGGAGCGAGGAGAGAGAGAACTTTGGCCGGTACAGGGCCTCATTAAAGTGTGATGAGTGGCCTCAGTGAGGGCTCTGTATACAGCACTTTATTCAGGAACGATCACTTATTTATAGGTGTTGGAATCATGTTGTTTGCTTGTTTTATTGAAAACCTTGCGGGTAAAGTGGTGGCAGGCCGCCTGGCATGTGAGCGCCACATCTCTGGAGGGCATCCCTGCAGAAAAATCTTCCTCCTTGATGAATAAGTGAAAGGGACAGATGAATTTTTCATTCGCACGAAATCCATTGTCGCTTGAGATGTCTGGTCTGGGGGGCATGCGTTATCAACCTGCATGCTCTTGCAAACAACCTCACCTTACTATGGAGTTTCCATGCAGGCACGCACGAACACATGCACATACATATGAGCACGCTTTCATAAATTCACACAAGAATGAAGAAACCCACCCACACACACTACGCCAGTTGTGGAGCTGTGATAGACAGTAACTGTCAGACATAGTTAAGGAAGATGAATGCATATGCGTTTACTTTACCAGAGGACGGCAACTGAGCTTATCAGTCATGGCACAGACACATCTTACAACCATGTTTGGGGAGGTGAATAAATTACCATCTGTCTATCAAGGTTTTTTTCTTTTTTCACCTTTTGCTGTATAATAAAATCAAATTTCTTGAGAGTAGGGCTATAGCAAACACATTAAAGGGAAAAAAATTGTCAGGGTTCCAGTGGTTTTAAATGAATATCAATAGATTTAAAAAGAAACTTCAAGGAAGCTTTCTATCACGGTTACAGGTAATTACATTACTGTTGCAGTTTGAGAGAATACATTTCCGTCTTTTCAGTGTCTCTCACCTTTACTGTAACTCTTGTACACGAAAACTCACATTGACAGCCACACTAGCGGCGCAAAAGCAAAACATGAAAGTAGCAAAGTGTGGTCCATCACTGGAAAGGTTGTTGGTGTTTTGTGTACATGGGGGAACATCTCTCAGTATGAATGATTTATGGTGATAGAGAAAGAGAAAAGTCTGTCTGGAAGCCACTCCCATGTGAACAGAAGGGTGCATCTTCACATGGCCAAATGGGTCTGATGGTGATGGCGTTGAGGAAAGAGCAAGGGCGCTCTCTCACACGGTGCTCTGTGATCTCCACCACCGCTCTTTTCTGCGCACTGGGACACATCAAAAGAGGGATTAATAAATAAATAACAGGCAACACCATGTTTTATTTACTTTGGTAAGGCATCAGTGGTGAGAGGTCCTAGAGAGTTCTGAGATTGGATGGGGGTTGTTGGTGGAGAACTTGAAGAAGCTGGATAGAATAACCAGTTGCAGATTCTTTGAGCAGAAGTGTTTACTGAACCCGGCTATGGGTGGCAAAATATGGTAAACTGTGTACAGTACAGTATGTTGTGCTGGATGTTGATCATACAGAGTCAAATAGATTACATGATGAGTGTGTACATTACGCTAAAGCATGTTTACAGTGAGCACGAAATGCAGATATCCTGCAGTTGCATCAGTCTCTCAGTGCTCCACTGTTGCACCATTTGGACCTGTTTTGAAAATCGTCTGTTCTTTGCAGCCATCAGCAAGCCCAAATAAATACCCCAATTTCAAGATTTCATGAGAGTTTTACCCATATGTATTATTTTCTATTTTACAATACTTGAAAAGGAGATTCATGCTGGTGTACAGCAATGTCACCCCCACATGGATGATTGGACTGATTTACAGACTGCAAACTATTGGTCAAACAGGTGTCTCCTTGTAAACCCTGTTTATCTATTGTTGACACACTTCTAACAATAGTCCTAGATATGGGGCTTTAGCCATATTTTTTCTGTTGTTTTTGTTTACAGTGAGGGAGTTGCAGTGTTTTTTTTAACATGGCACCAACAGATGTTTATTTCCATAACCACCTTCTTGAGGTGAATGCAGGCTGTTTTTATAGGCCCGCTTGTTTTATAAGTATGTCACTATGATGCTGAGAATCCACGTGTCAGGTATTATCTCCACATCTCCAATGGATTAGTGTGTGCCTGTGTGTATCTGTATGCCAGTGTGTGCACATACACCTCTGCGTCTTGTGTGTGTGTGTAATTGTGTGCACATGTGCTGCCAAACTTTTTTGTGTTTCTCAGGATATGTGTCTGAGCATTATGCACCTGTGAGCGGGTGTGTGTTTGTGTGTCATCTTGAGTGCACTGTGAAGGTGTCATTGTGTAGCGTAGCCCCTGTAAGCTGTCAGGCAGTGAGAGATGCTGCAACTCTAAAGGGCATGCTTTCTGGGCCTCTCCTGTCTATTATAAGCCCTGCAACACTCATCAGGGCTGTTGCCGTGCACCCCCATGTCCCTCAAGGAACCACAGAGAGAAGCCACCTTTCTAACTAGGAGAGCCCTTGCTTCTAAACTTCACATACCCTTGTCTTCCATTTTGACATGATAAACGCAAGCGGCAGTAATGAGGCATCGGGTTGTCAGGGCATCCATTTTGTTTTGCACAAATCTGAGTAGAAGAAATAGAAGTATCCTAGCCTCCATTTTGAGGCATCTGTTTCTTCCAGGTGCTTGCCAAGGCCAGGGGTTAACAGCTCTTATAGGATCCTTATATCACTTTATGATTTATGCTCACTAAGTGAGACCCCCTAACCCTCAAAACCATGTAATGTCCTTTGTTAGCCTTCCCTCAGTTGCAGTACGGGGCTTATAGGAAAAGATTTATTGGGCACGCCTTCTCCTTGATAACACTCAGACGTGATAACACCACTGACGGCAGTGGCTAGCACTACAGCTAAGATAGGCTCTAGCCAAAGATTGAGATGTGTCCCTATCTCACCATCTGTAACAGTCACACCAGGCACCATCGGAAACAGATCGCCGTGATACCAGCCACATCAAATCTCCAGTTTGCCAAGCAAATAGAATAAAACAATCTATCGATCTTGCCCCGCCTCCTTGTGTATCAACACAATCCATCTGTGTTTATCAGGCTATCTGGCTTCCTATCTTTTGTTGTCTGCAGGCAGGCATTCTTTTCTTTTCTTCTCTTGTATTCCTTCCTCCTCCTGCATTTGTTTGGTGATCCATCAGCCTATTTACCTTATCATGCTGCCAAACCATCCATTTACGCTCCCATCTGTCTGTCAAACTATATCTTAGGTTCCATTTGTCTAACTATCTCTCCGTCTACTCATTCACCTGTCAATCATCTGGGTTGCCTTGGCTGGCGCAGGTTCTAGTCGCTCGTCTGGCTGATGCTGTCTCTGACCTCCTCGACTCAGCAGACCGCAGGATAAAGTAATTAGACTGCTATCACCTTGTCAAAAGTTTCACACTGTATGTGTATATAATTAACTACGATGCAATTACAGTGGTAGAGGCATGTCACTTTCAGGGTTGACATACAGGTAAATACACAGGGAGGGATAATGGATTCTTTTTACTGGAAGGGTGACCCATTTTAGAGTACTGAATGAATGCTGTGTTTGTTTGAGTGAAGATGCAAAATGTGGACAGGACACCTGCTCTTCAGGCTGTATGTTTTGATGGAGCTCATACAAAATGTCTATGCAGAGTGTCATCTGTGATCTAGATAGCTCCTACCGCAGCGTCCAAGCTGAAGCAGGTCAATGCTTTGGCTCGGTCCAGTTCAGATCAAGCCTCAGTGGAGCGAGCCAGACACTGATGTCCATGTAGTCAGGGGGTTGGGTCTCCCGCAGAGGCCCAATCAGTCTTGTAGGATCAGCGGCTGGCCCCCCTCAGGCGCCTGTGTGCCATGGCCTGATGGATTACTCGCTCTCCTGGCTTAGGTCTGTGAAGTCCAGGCGTCTACCACAGGCTCCATCTGTGTCCTCCCTGGCTCCAGCCTGCCTTGTGGTCACAGTCTTACATACCCCAGTGTTGTGGCTAAGCAAGGAGATAATGTCAATGTGTAGCAGGTAAACTTGAGCAGTAGACAAACAGGTGGGCAGAGCTTTGTAGTTTTAGAAGTTTATGCGCTCTTGAGGATATATTCTTTTCCTGTGTGGTTATTTTTGAGTTGAAGCCTGCTTCCTGAAACTTGACTGCTGAGAGGACGATCATGAATGGGAGTTTTGCCTCAGGCGCCGATTGATCGCAGAAGTGTTTTCATCTAACTGTTCATTGGGGTTGTGTGTGCCTCCACTGCATCCCAGAATGCCAAGAGGTATTGTTCCGTGGTTGAGGAATCAAGTCCAGTGGAGATATTTAAGGGGATTTTTGAAACCATGGGGCCCAATGAGAAATCAGTGCTACCAGTAGTCTGTCAAGCTTGTTGTTTTCAATCAAAAATCAAACACATGTAAGCCAAGCCTCAGAGAAGAAAGAGAAAGTTGGATTTCTTGCTTTTTAGATTACCACACAGATATAGATTCACGCAGTGTATACAATACACACACACACATAAAAACAGAACCTTTTTTCTTCTCCCCTGCCTTTTTGTCCCTGGCAGAAACCTGTCAAAGCTTACCCACTTAGGAAATAAACTAGTACTTTTCTTTCTCTAAAAATAAGCATTTGTTTATGGACATGTGTAGTGATTTCCTGCTTTTCTGCAACATATTTAGTGCCAAGCTGTCAAGAGACATTACTCTCAGTCCAAGCTGCATTTTCAGAGAGGTGGTCGGCAGGGGGGGGGGGAGTGTATGAATGCGTAGTTTTATAAGAATGTGCGTGTTTCATGGTGTGTGGGGCAGCGTGAGCGAGACAAAGAGACTGCATGTATGTACAGCATGTCCATTTTGAAAGTGTGTTGGGGTTGACAGAGTACTGAACTGAGAGATGAAATGGGGGCGGGTGGCAATCAGGAGAAAAAGCTAAGTAAGCGAGGAAAGCGCAGCCGGTAGCAGAAAAAAAACAAAACAAAACAGTCATGATGCCGTTTTTTGAGTGAGGGTATATGGCCCACTTTTTGTCGAAGAGAGCCTGGAACTTAAATGGAATCCTTGGAGGGAAATTTGTGACAGGCTGGGGAAAGAATGGCTGTATTCACTATCTGGGTCACTCACCGATATAACCAAGAATGCACATCACAGGACCCGCTGAGATAGAGTGGTGATACAGGCATGGAAAGATTAACCACATCCGTGCACTGTCAAAATCTATAGCTTGTGTTATGACTTTGCTGCTCTCCGCTCAGCTATCCTCGTTACTGTTTATCTCAACAGAATGTCAGATTAGACTCACTTTGCCTCCAATTTCTGTATACAAGCTGTCATGCAGGAATGTGAACTTGTATACACACATGCCCGACCTGAGTACTTTGTTATTTAGTGTCCATTTCGCGTTGAAATACAGCATTAGTGGTTAGTTTGATTCCTTGCGGTTTCCTTAGCATTTTGAGTTTGACAAGTAGCCTGAATTTTGCAGTAAATATCAATAGTAATGTCAATAATAGCAAGTCAATAAGGAAGATGAAAGAAGAAGAGAGTGAGAGGGGAAGATAGAGACTAGAGAGCAAACCAAAGGAGAAAAAAGAGAGCCAGAAACAAAGACACTGTGTGCGCGAGAGTAAGATCGAAAGAGAGAGAAGGTAAATTTCAGCATCTTGCCTCAGCATGTTTATCCAGGCCTGTCTTAAGCGTTTCCCTCTGTCATGCCATTCTGATCCCTTCTGCCTGCCATGGCATTCTGAGAAAACACACCAAAACACATCAAGCGCTGGATTGCAACCCCTTTGCCCTCAGATCTCCTGACATTTTTACACTCCAATCATTTAGCTGACACTACTTAAAAGACTAAAACACTTACTTCTAGGCTCTTTTTTATGTTTGATGGTGTGCTTTTTTGTATTTTCACAGATAACTGGCCAAAAATAGGTGACATGATGTTACATTGAGATATTTCAAACACAGCTATGCTAGAGTGTCATGGCAGAAAATTTTTTTCAGGTAATAACATCAACAGTAGACATTCAAGTTTTTGTATCAGCCCCTCAGAATCAAATAGCGCAGGCTCTCTAGACACACCATATGGCAGTAGTGTTGAAGAATTATACAGGGAGAAGCCCATCATAGAAGAAGCAGACATACCAATTACTCCAATGACTGCAGCCTCAATAGATTATAGTGTTTACTCAATAGATCACAGATGCATTGCAGCCACAAGATATGGTGTATCTTGAGTAAGGGGTGAAGCCAGGATCACAGACATGCCCCAGCATTCATAAACTAATTTCGTACAGTAGGTAGTTATTTTTGCATCCCTGTTGACCTTCAACTGTTCCAGGGATGTGAAATGGTCACTAGTCAGATTTCTCTGTGATTTTTTGTCTATCGGTGCACCTGTCACCTCTTCCAATCCTCCTTAAGTTTGCATTTCTGCCAATTCCCAGGGGCTTGTTGAAAGTCGTTCTGGGAAATGTAGGAAAACCCCTAATTGAAGCAGAGGCAGGTCAAGCAGGGTGAGGGAAAGCAGGCACACCAGATAAGTAAACTACAGCACATCATCACAAACTAACCCCTGGAACATAGTGAACATCACATACTGGTAATTGTCAAGGTCAGGGTATCCAAGGGTGGATTTTTCCTTAAAGGCTGTATCCTTGCAGCTCGTGCACACCCATACAAGATCTTACATAGCATATCTACTGAAACATAAAAAAAAAAACTTTCTGTAAATCTTAAAAGTGTTGATAAAATTGTGTGGTTTCTTCTGTGTTTGTATATGTGTGTGTGTGTGTGTGTGCAAGCATGTACATGCCTGGATGTCGTAATTCAGTTGTACACCACTTTAACCCTAATCTAAATTATTTTCCTTGTGAGCGGCATTGCAAGACATAGATAAATCAGTAGTGATGGCAATACTACATTTGCCAGCAGTAATACTCAAATAATCTTCTCTCATTAGTGTGAGACAGTGATTGATCTTATAACATCTAGTGCAGGAGCTGAGAGAAAGCAGCCAGTGCCCTTAATCCTTTAATCTTCCCCAGTGCATTGGCATGTATACATTTCAGCTGCTTGTTATAAATCAACCAGTGAGATCAGATTGCAAAGGGTCACCGACATCCTTTCTTCTTTGACCTGGCACCCCTGTCACCACCCACCCCAACCCCGCCACTCCACTCCAACCCCCACTTCTTTCTTTTTCCAGCTCTCCAGAACTGAACTCATCTTTTTCTCAGTTGCCCTGTTTTTTTTTCCCTTCCTCTGCTCCTTGTTCAGGGTGATTACTCTTACCCCCTGAACGAGGGGATGTGTTTGCCACGACTGTAGTTTTGCGCTACTCGGCCCATAACTTTCAGTTGGAAGAAATAGCTTCTCTACCTCTGCATCCCATTTATACACCGTATCTTGTTTCTGTGTAGGGAGTTCCATTACTCTGTAGCTTGGAGCCTGGCAGAGGGAAGGAGGGAAGGGAGGTGGAGGAAGAGATGAAAAAAGGTGATAGAAGGTCTCTCTCGGTTGCGGCTGCTGCTGCTGTTGCTGTTACTGCAGACACTTCTCCCCAGTTAGACGGCGAGGGCAAATACAACATGTTGATGTGCAGCGAGCAGAGATTTAATCACCTTTATTGTGTTTTATCTCATCGAAATGTGAAGTGCAGAGTGAGTGACAGCGAGAGAATTATGCAGAGGGAGTGGAGTGTCGGGAAAAATTGCGTCATTGCTCACTTCAACACAAAAAGCAGTAAAAAACAAAATATTGAATGCACGGTCACCATCCTAGCATATGCTAGATCCTCTATGCACAGGTGATTGGTGGTTGTGGGAACCTGGCCTTGACTGATGCGAGTGCCACGTTTAGATGTGGGCCCACTGTCTGATGCTACTCAGACAATGTTTAACTAACGTAGCGTAATCCATCCAGCAGTCATTCTGTTTATACTGGCCAATGAGTGGGAATTCCTCATAGAAACCAGTGCTGAAAGCTTTTGATGGATGACTGGCAGCTATTCCTTTTCATTTGGATCACAAGGCCTGGTGATGATGTAATCCCATGTAATTAGCCAAAGATGACGGTAAAACAAAAGTCATTATGATTTTTAATCTCTTTTGGAGAATGCACCAGGGACAGTATGGCCCTATCGCTCCATCATAACATGAAATGACATTTCACTGGAGGCTTTCCAAACAATCAGAGGGTTGGAGTTGACTGTGCCGGCTTAAGGCCCCTGCTTTAGCTGTTTAGTAATCTTGGCATCCTCTCCTCCTCATATTACCCTTGTCTTATTCAGAGCCTCTCCCTCGTGGCAGGGATCATCATGATATACACGCAGGGATATGCTGTATATGAGTGTATGTGTGTGTGTGTGTGTGTGTGTGTGTGCGTGCGCAATTGCATGCACTGAGTCACTTCTCTCAGTGCATCGCTTGAACACTCAAGCAACAATGTACATCCTTCTGTTTGTGTGCTTGCGCGTGTGTTTGTCAGCGACTATACCCACCACCCTCCCTCACTCCCCCCACCGCCCTCGCCCAAATCCCTGGTGCGTTTAGAAACACTTCAGAAACAATGCCAGTTACCAATTAATTAAGTTCTGGAGTGCCAACATCTCCCCACTGTAACATGGAATACCTGTTCTTCTTTTGTCAATTTCTTCTCCTGTTCTTGTGTTCCTCTGTGCCACGCCTACTGTTACATGGAAAGATGTCACCGCCGGGAGAAGTAGGTAAAGAAGCCATCAAAACCAATGCCAGTAGAAAGAGTAGTAATCAGCGCTGGAAACCCTAGAATTTGTCATTTTGTGTGGATCTCTCCTCCTGTCTCTCTGTGTGCATGTGTGTGTCTACAGTACGTATGTATAGCATTCAATTCTGTAGAGGCTAGTGGTAATGTTTCTCTCCCAGTAGAAATAGCTGCTGTTTGCTCAATTGTTGTGATAGATTGATGTGGGGTGGGAAAAGATGGGCTTTTATGCACCTGAAGATAGGAACAGAAATGTCTTTATGAGAAGCAAATGGCTCGGTGTTCAAAGATTGTCTGATGGGAGGTGCATTTTGCTCGATTTTTTTTTTTTCTCTTTCTCTCTTTTTGCCAAATCTTCCACGACAGCTTTCCCGTGTATTCAGCCTGTTAAGCAAGATGCAGTTAACAGCCACCCAAAAGACAAATTTTACATCTGGTATTCCACAAAAGCTGCCCAGTATATCAAGTTTAGTATTGTTTTTTTTTTTTTTTTTTTTTTTTTTTTTAAGTTTCAACAAGTGGTCAGAGTAATGGCTTGTTTTCAATGTACGCAACCTTCAAAATGGTCACCACTTCAATAAATCAAACCCAAAAACCAGTGTGCTGCGAGACCACACACATACCTAAGTGACTGAAAGCCAAAAATCTTTCTTTTTATGGATGTTTGTTTTTTCTGTCTCTGTGTGCCTTCAATGATTTTTCTCATCACTTGACTCCTATATGGCCTTTGCTGTTTATGCCAGTCTTTCTCCTGTTTCATTTCTCTTCCCTTTATTGTCATGCTATTTACAGTAAGAGATACAGCTGACCCCATATTAATAACAGAGGCTGTGCTTTTTGGCTTTTTATGATCTGCTGTTGGACTGAGGCTTAGAGGGAAGTACTTGTCCAAAAATGACTTTAGTGCAATTGGCCTTGGCAATAGGTGGGAATAGGACAGAGATGTTTTAGCATCACTCCTTTGCTTTTTCTTCCTTTTTTTAGTTGTATCCTTGTTTCAATTTTTTTCTCAAAGTATTTGTCAACAACACTTAATTTAGGTTGAGAATGAGATGAAAACAAAACAAATATGAACCTTTATTGACAAGAGCTATAGGAGGAGGAGATGAAAATGCCAGTATTAGACGAATGGAAAAAAAAAACACTCGTCCTCAGTTTGGAGGGATTCAGTCATTAGTTTGCAAGGGGCACCAAGGTCTATATCACTAGTTAATACAGATCTCACCAAAAGACACATCTGTCTAAATTTAGCTGAAAGCCGTGCAGATGTATCTGCGCAATATGGCTTTGCCACAGCACGCTTTTGGGATGGAGAAAAGAACATATTACATAGACATTATATAGATTATTGTAACAAAAGCTATAGAAATCCAGGCACTATAATGAGGAATGAGCATTCTGTGTATAAAGGTCACTAACAAATAGTTGAATGACGAAATAACAGGAAAAAATGTGAAACGTTATTCAGCAGAAGTAGACTAAAAGTTAGTTTTCACTGTTAAAATCACTGTAGTTTTTGGCTACAGCTCCTACAGATGTCGTCAGCTTAAACTAGACAAAACAGACAAATTCCACTGACTCAAATGTGACAAAGTAAAATGCAGCTCAGTCAAACGACTAAAAGTAAATCAAAACTATTTGTCAAAATTAACACTGGAATGGAGAGAAGCTGTGCAGGCTGTACTCACAGGGTGGAGCACATCCACTGGAAGGAAAAGCGAGTGCGAGAATAAACAGAGACGATGCAATGCCATTTTTGGAGGTGCTGACAGAACATGAGGGTTTCATAGATCACCTATATAAAGTTATTGTAAACAAAAGCAAGCAGAGAAGGCTGCACCTTTCCTCAGTATTGTCAATATCTTGCTCCGTCTTGCCTCTCTCTTGCTGTCTTTCTCCTCCTGCCTCCCTCTTCCTCCCTCTCCTCCTGTGCACCATCTGCATGATGCTTTCCATCCAATCTGAGGAAAGAGTGCTCTCTTTTCTCTGCTGTAGTGAGAGTCCTTGTGGAGCTCTGTGTGTGTGTGTGTGTGTGTGTGTGTGTATGTGTGTGTGTGTGTGTGTGTGTGTATGTGTGTGTGTGTGTGTGTGTGTGTGTGCATGCGTGCATTCATAGCCATCACAGTCACTCTCAGCTCATTACCTGACATGATGGATGGAGCTGGTGCCATTAAACAACGCCCAGCCTGGGACGCCTGGCACCCTACAGCTGGCACTGAGTAATGGGCATGGTGGTGGCTCCACGCTTGGAAATACCAGGGAGTCCTGTGTGGGTGTGCCTACAGTCATCTCCATGGCTATGCTTCCTGGTTGTGTCCAACCCCACCTGCCACCTGGCTGCCTGGCGGATGCCATGGGCATTTTGGGGCAGGCATGGTTGGGTGGCATGGGAAGTAGTGTTTGTATGTCTCTGTCATAGAACTGGCATCAGAACAAATCCAAAGTGTTCCTGGGCTTGTGAACTGACCATTGAAGCCAAAGTGAAACATTCATTGACACCAACCAGCACGGTATTACAGCAACCACTTTTAACTCATTTTTTTTTTAGAAGTGAATGTGTTGCATCTTGTTTTTGCTTCAGTTTTAGAATTTTATTTTCCATCAAAGAGGTTAAGAATCCTAACACTTCAGCCCATATTTCACACATTTTTACAAAATACTATGTAATTCCCTTCCCCACCACCACCATCACCATCACCCCTACCCACACACCGACACAGATACAAACACAAACCTTGCAATCCTTGCCCATTGCTTTTCTTCCCCATGGAGTGTTTGTTCACTCTGTGCTACTGTATATGAATTATTCTGCTGTGTTCCCTTGTTTTTAGGACTGTGTGTGTGTGTGTGTGTGTGTGTGTGTGTGTGCGCGCGTGCATTCAGTTTGTCCTCTCAGCATATGCTGTCTCTGATGTGAGAATAGGTTGAGGGGCTCTTGAGTGGGTACCCGGATCAGGAGCTCAATGGAGTTACTATGACACCAGACACAAGCACCCCCACTCCAACAGTTTCTTGTGTTTCTCCACCCTCCCCTGCTGCTCTCCTCTCAATCAGTCTGGATTTGCTTCATGTTGTTTCTCTTCTTCTCTCCCTCCCCTTTCCCTGCCTCCCTTAGTTTCTCTGTACACTCTTTCATTTAGTCGAGTTTCTGTGCGCCACTGTGGATCAATTTACTGTAACCGTGCTTTCTTGTTCTTTCTTACTCTGGCTGCTTCTTTTCATTCTGTTTTTGTTTCATTTTTTAACAGACAACCGCCGTGCAGTCCTGGAAAGGTCTCGGTCACGCCACAACGCAAATCCCCAGGCTCGATGATCACCCGCGCCTACCATAAGACGCTAGATAAGTGCCAAAGAGGCCTACGAGGTGGAGACCTGGACGACATCTAAAGGAGGAACAGTCCACCCTTCAGTGTGGCGCACTCAGGCACACACACATACATACACAAACACACAAATACACACGCACACATAAAACACCAGTTTTGGGACAAAAAAAAAAAACCTAATAAAGCCACACAGAACTGAGAAGAGAAATCTACTACAGTACATCACGCATAAGACATTTCATAGTCATGCTGTTGGTCTGACGCCTTACATATTTATTCATTGCTTTCTCAAAACTCTACATGTTCATGTCCCATCTAGGGATGGGGTTAATTCATTGGAGATAGATGTACATATATCTATATAGATATATAGATATATCTTTTCCTCTTCTTATGTTGTTTGCTTTTTCAGTTGAAATGTTCTCATTGCTTGAAAATCTAATTAGGTTTTTGCAATATATCTGCCACAAGCCTTCTAATACAATCCCCTATAATGATCAAAATGCTACAGATCGCATGCAGTTTTGTCTGAAATGAAACATGCATTGTGTTGTAGAAAATAGACATTCCGCCGAGAGGGACTGCACCACAGTGTACACTTGTTAGGCAGAAAAACTTCTCTATGTAACTGCACACACAGTGCAAAGCGTTAGCAGGTCGGCTGTCCTTCAACTGGAACACCTGGTTTTAAGCTCCTGAATCCAAGCAAGCATACTTGCTGGTATTTCCTTTTGCAAGTCACTGAATCCTTACCAGCTCCAAGGATGCTGCTCTGACTTGAGGAGGGATGGCAAAAGAGAATTTGCCTTCAGGCGTCAATGAAGTATCACATTTGTCATTCTTTTTTCTAATCTTCTAATTATTATTGCCAATCCTTTCCTTGAACCAGCATCCAGACAATTTCTGTCACTACCAATGCAGTATATGCACCATAACATGAGTCCAGATGAATCATTTCATTGCATTACAAATCCCACAAAGCCACAAGAGCTGCACCCTGTCCATGCGGATCATTACAAGCATGTGACTCATGGATCTTGAGAGTGAGTGACTGTACTCTCCATCTTGACAAGATGCATTTTATTTATTGTTCTATCTTCCTAATGCCTTAGGGTGCTGAGATCTGTCCCACGGTCTCTTTTGCTGTTTATGTGACAAGCTGATATATTTCTATATGCCATTTACTTGCCTATCTTCTCAGCTAGCAGGAGCTGGCATTGGTCAGAGTAATTAAAGTTAACATGAGGCTGCAACCTTTCCAGAGGCCGCATAGGTTTTTAGTAGGGGAAACTGTTGTGAAACATTTCCATTTTTAACCATTTTACATTCAGATTATATAATGACTTTACAGTACTGATAGGAATCTATTTCTGTCTATATTTCGTTTTATGTGAAGGCTCAGTGAAGGGCCCTGTTTCTTGGTGAAATCTTTGGGCCCATAGCCAATTGCTTCACAGCTGTTTCACAAACATTTGACACTTCAGCTCAAACTTTCCCCATTAAAACGAATGTGCAAAGGTTAGGGGTTAAGTGCAAAATAATGGAAACTACGTTGAAAGGTGTCCTCTATAATGACTCTTTGGCAAACAGTTATTTCCTCTATAAATTTAGCTATTTATTCATATATTCATGCCTGGGGCGGCGTTGTCCCTCCAGTGCCTAAAAAGTTACCAGATGCTCCTAAAAACAGCCATTTCACCCACATGTGGAGTCCAGTGGAAGAGACTGAAAGGCAAGGAAGACAAGATGGTGGCTGTCTTTCTTAGCAAGTGTGTTTCCACACACCCTCCAATTCCCCACTGCTAATGGCATAAGTGACCCTTTTACCATAACGTGATTTGCTTGAGTAATACTATAACTGCCCTAGGCTCTGTGTGGTGTGTGTGGGTGTGTGTGTGCATGTGTGTGTGTGTGTGTGTGTGTGTGTGTGTGTGTGTGCGCACAAAGCCAACCCAATAATCGGAACAGGAACCTAGGCAAAATAGGATTCAGTGTGCTTGACTCCTGGGCTGAATAGATGGGGAGTTTTTTTTTATTTAAACAATCTGCCAGTGCTGCTTGTGATGTGTCTGTGTCTTGATGCCTCCTCTCCTAGCCGGCATCGTTCTAAAAATGCAATGTTACACACCACATCGGCTCAAGGTGCATCCATAATATCCCAAGAAGTCTGCATATTCAGGAAGACAATAATTCCATTCTGAATATAAGGTTGAAACAGTCACACAGAAGAAAGCATAGCGAGCGAGCTTTTCCCATTATAGATTCTCCGTAGTTTGGGCTGTAAGGATGTTTTGTGTACAGGAGAGATGGCTCCAGGAGATCCAGTGCTGCCAAAGGCAACGATGTGCTTTTCTAATTACTTGCCCCGTTGTCTTCTGCGCCATCACACGCATCAGAAGCACTGCATAAGATTCATACAGTTTTTATGAATAACTCCCAGAACCTGCTATGACGTTTGATTTTTTTTTCCTTTTCTACTTGTGGATGGATACTCTACATGCAGCTGAGATAAGAGATGATTTGTGATTCCTGGTTGATTTTTATTACTATCTATTTCTCTTTTGAATAATTCGACTGACAATTTGTTGCTTTATTATTATTTAATCATTTTTTTTTTACCTGTGCCAAGTTTTTATGAAAAACATGAAACTGTTACCAAACAGCGACGGGATAACTCTGTGTTGTTTTGTATATCAAAGGGATTGCAGATCTCTTTTAGTCAAATGAGACTTCTGTATGAGCAGAGATTGTACAGGAGTAAAAACCTGATTTCTACATCTTAGCCATTGTTTAAAAAAAAAAAAAAAAAGGAATTGATCCATTTAAAAGACATTCATGATGAATAGCAGATTGTGATGTGATTACAAATGATAGTCATATGACATTGTTTTTCATAAAATTATCAAACAGCTTTTGTACAATGTAATGGATTTGGATTCTGATCATTTTTGCAATGATTTCATTGTAGAATGAAACCAGGAGTAAAAAGCTATGCCATTGTAGAAGTTTCAAATCAAGCATGCACCCTGCATCTATCCTGCATTAGTACTGTAACTACTCCCACATGATCTGTTTTGAACAATGCAAAGTGGAACTGAGTAGAGATAATGCGTTACATAACTCAATGTTTTGTAATAGCTGAAAAGTGGCGGCTAAAAAGTGATTGGAGTCCAGATAATTTGCCTTTAGCAACCTTACAGTACTAACTGAAACTTCTACGATGGCTACATTTTTGCGTTATCCCCATAAGTGATTGTTGTATTTCCAGCTGTGTTTTAGGGTAATAAAAAGAAAAAAAATGTGTGTTTATACAGAGACTAGCAGGAGGAAGAACCTGTGAACTGTCCCATCATGTTAGTGTGAAACAGGCCTCTGTTTGGGCCCATCCATCCCATTGTCTTTTAGCTAGTAACTAATAAACCAATTATATGACTTGTGCTCATGGTAATTGTGAGAATGAGGAGGCAGGGGTATGAAAAATTCTATCAAAAACTGTAAATGTGCCATTCCGGTGGTGATTGGTGGTTAGCTCTTTAATTAAAAAGGTTTGCAATGGAACTATACACTCACTGATGGTGCACTTTACCTCAGCAGATACTCTGCCAAGTCAGAGAACGAATTGTTTGAATTGAGTTGTTTGATTATGACATTGCCACTAACAGAGTGAACTATTTGCTAAGCGCTTTCTTTTGGTAAATAGTTCCCAGCTGCCACATATCCAATTCTTTCTCAATTTGTTAATGCTTACTATTGTGATTTGGGGAGAGACCAATTGTTGCTGAGTAAACAAGGGATGCTCATAATTGTTGACAACCCCTGTCCAGCCATGAGGTTTAAGCTGCCATAGCCCTGCCTACCTTCCTTGTCATTGAGTATGTTTTATTGTCTTAAGAAACATTTATATTTGTAACATCTTTAAGTTTATTTTTATCCATAAGAAAATTAAAAACAAAACAAAAAAAGAAACAAAATGGTTATGCACATTGTCCCTGCATAGAATATGTAATGGAATATCATACTAAATAATAACCACTTTGTTATATAAACTGATTTCTGAAAGTTGTCTTGTATTCATGTCTCCATGCATTTGCTTATTCACACATGTCAGAGGTAAAAAAAAACAACAACAACAACAACAACAACAAACAAACAAACAAACAAACAAACAAACACGCTTTATCAACTCTTGTTTACTAGGCTATTCTTTTTTATCTTCACCTGGCGAGGGAATAGTGCTCCATTATTTTGTCAAATACTCAGGTATAAAATAACATTTCCAGTTTACGTTCTGGCAGGGCAGAAGATACCTGCCCCACGCTGACTTATGGACAGGGATTGCAGGGAGCTGTAGGTGTTAGCACATGATGAATGGGACAGCTCCTACCTATAAAAGCAACATATTTGGACCTTGGTGTCCCCACTCCTTTATCTTGCACAGTGTCAAAGGCAAAGTGATAATGCTGTCATGTCCAACAGTAGCTTAAGGAAATTACCATCAAGTCAGGAAACAGCCAAAAAAAAATGCTCTTTAAAAAAAAAAAAAAAAAAAAAAAATCATTTTTCAGACTATAAATTTTCTAAGCTCAAGTTAGATGGGGGTGGTTGGTGCGTTTGAGTCTCGCTGCAGTTCAGGTTGTAACAGGCAATTTGGGTATAAAGTGCAAAAGAAATGTGAAGTCATATCTTATTTTTTGTTAACATTACAAGAATATGTGTGGAAACTGCTGTTTTTCAATTAAGTATGTGTTTATTAGGGGTGTGGTTATCGATATCATTTATTAATTAATTAATTTATTTATTTTGGATTAGTTAGTTTGTCTATCAAATGGTAAAAATACTGAGAAATACCCATCACAAGTAATAAGAACCCAGATAACGTCTTGAAATTTCTTTCATAGTCTGACTAGCAGCCAGAATAACCATTTCATGATTTAAGAAAAACCCTGAAAATTACAAGTGTTTTTGAAGCTATAGCCATCAAATGTTCCATTTTTAAAAACTATAATCTGTTAGTGTTCTGTTGATTAACTAATCTGATAAGCAGCTAATCGTTTGAGTGTGAGTGTGTGCATGTGCTTGCTTATGTGAGATCTGTTGACCCTCCTGTTTACAGGCCCACATGTTCCTCCCAGCATGTCTGTGTACGTCCCAGGAGTGTGTGACAAATGGCAAGGTAGAGCTGCTCCTGTCTCAGCCCCTTACCGTTACACCAACCCCACTCCTCCCCTCCGTGCTCCCCCCTCGTGGCCTCATGTTCTCCCTGCGAGTGCCATGTCCCACTTCCCCACGGCAGCATGACATCATAAAATAAGGGCTGACATGGGGAAGTAACCCCTGGCCACAAAGGTCTCTCTCTGGCTCTCTCCCTGTTGCACACACACACTCTCACACTCGCACAAACGCCACACACACACACACACACACACACACACGCAAAGCTCCATTCAGTGGATCTTGGGACTGACTTGAGTCTCTTCTCCTCCCAGTGTGCAGCCAGACAGATGGAGATTCATCTCTCAACAAGCTGTGATCTGTGTTTAGAGATGTGTGCTGCAGAACACAAATCTAATTAGGTTTATTGTTGATCTTGGGAGGTTAATTTGTACTTGGCTGCAAGTAAACATGTTGAAAGAGGCCAACCTAGTTCCTTACAAGGCACCAGAATTTCAGCTGTGAAGAAGGGCACCTTTTTTATCTTCTTGACTTTCCAGGTGATTCAGAAAGATTATACCCCCATGCTATATTTGTCTGGTGTGGTGTAATTGTGCGGTGCACTGAAGTTGAGAGATCTGTCTTGGTTCGGGTGGGAGAACAAGAAATGAGATATGGAAAGTGTGTTTTTATAATGAGCTCAGAGGTACAGTTATGTGTACGTGGCTGGTATGACTTTTTATTTATGTATTTATTTATTTTTTTTTAGTAGCCTTGTCAGAGTCTAAGAGATGAGCCAAGCCCACACACAAGTTTGTCTATTTTCACCCACATGCCCACCCCACCTCCTTCCACTCTCTCACACACGCGCGCGCCTCTTCATGGCACACACACTCATGTTTCTAATTTGCAGGCTGACACATCAGTTGCCAACTGGAGTACAACATAATTATGTTACATTTTGCATTTCCACCTACTTGAGGATACGTAAACATTATGGAGATGAGACAAAGCAGAGAGTAACGATTCCCTCCTTACCTGAGCTAATTCTGTCTGAAACGAATCTCATTCTAGCAGCACTTTGCGCTTAAATACAAGGGTTTGATAAATGCACGTTTGTGTTTAGGGCAAATGAGCGTCTCGATAAATCTGTCGGCGAACTGTCTCGTCTAATGTGTTGCAGGTGTGTGTTCCATAAACAGCCGAATGTCATCCGTATTAAAGTGCATCAAATAACGTGGTCATCTGCTGCGGTACAACAACAAAGCATTAGTCATATACTTTAGTGTTATGAGAAAAGATGCCTGCACTCAGTTGGAAAAAAAAAAAAAAAACACTGCACCCCTTACATAGTGTACAATAGACATTTTCCTTTTGACATCAAGCTCAAAATGGGGGCACCTCACCGGATTGCAGCCACTTGTGTTGTCGTGCTTTGCTTTTAAAAGCGTGTTTCAAACCCTTACCGAGCACACAAACCTGTTTCGTGGTTTTAACCCCGCTGTATTTTTCATTATATTTAACTCCTTCAACTGATTGAGCATAAAAGCTATTTTGTCTTTGCTCCAAAACTGCCATTTTATGATTGCCATGTTCAAGTGTATTTCCTTCTGGGTCAGACAGACACATGACATTTTGGTGCATTTGCAGAATGAAAAAACCAAAAGACATCTGACTGAACCGTATATATGAAGAAGTAAATTGAATAACAATCTCATAATCTAGGGGTATTAATTGGATTGCACCTGCGTCGATTTAGATCGATTTTGATATGTTGAATTTAATCTAAAACGTATGCATGATTGAAACGACTGAATTACTGCCATTATCCAATTAGAATCAATTTTTTATTGTGCATATAATGCTACTGAATGGTGTTTTCCCTCTCCTCATGTTGTGTGTGAATGTCTCCAGGCATTTCATGTTTGAGACTCTCCTCACTGAGACTTGCAGACAATCAAGCATCCGCCTCGCCAGAAATGTGAGCCAACCTCCGGCTTCTGGTCTGTTTTAGTCTTTCAACTCTGGAGTCACGAATTCACAACTTTCAGGCTTGTCCAGTCGCCCTCCTGGAAAGTTACTACTTACAGATCAATCGGCTTTTTTTCCAGTGCCTGAAATTTTAATGGCCCTGAGCCAGATGCCTCTCTAGCATTAGTCTACTTAAAGTGGTAACTAGTAATACTTATTTTTGAAGTGTATGAGTGTAAAAAGGTTACCCATGATGCTACGTGACAGCAAGTGATAGCGATATTGACCTAACCCAGAAAACATTTTGATAGGTGTCAGAGTTTGTGCCTTGCTGTGGATCAAATTCGGTACGTCATCATGCTTAGTTTATCGCTATGTGTTCAGCATGGCAATCCCATGAATATAGTTTCAGCACGCATACCACCCTTCATTTCTTCTTAAATCTCCCTTTCTACAGCCCACTTCACCGCACCCATATCCAGGAGACATTGCTCCCAGCTGGGGAGGGTCAGCTCAGAGGAGACTTCAACCTGTCAAAAGAAATTCACATCTAGCCCCGCATGCCTCCCTTCACCATCCAGCCCTCTGTCTCTCACATCTCCCTTGCTCCTTCCCTGGCACCCATCACTCCTCCTCTCCTCTCCTACCCTCCTCCCCTTGCCATTTGATTCAGATCACTGAGTCAGCCTACGTCTCCTTTGTCTGAGGCTCGATTTTGCCTGGCAGATGGACAGGAGGAGAGGAGATGGGCTCAAATTTGGTGGGAATGTGCATGTGTGTTTGTGAGATGGAGGGAGAGAAAAAGGGAGGCGGAGAGAGACTGAAACTTTTCTGGGAGGTAAAATGTCAAACTGCAATGAAGTGAGGAGACTTTTATCTGTCAAACTAGTGTGAGGTCTTGCCTTTCAGGGTACTGAGTGACAAGGCTGCAGTTAAAAGAGAGCTGAGATGAGAAAGTGAGGGCGACAGAATGAGTTTACCTCTCATTCGGTTAACTTCTCATAGCAGCCTCATGTGCATGTGCCCTATTTTACCTCAGCCATGTGCGATATCAAAGTTCCACTTTCAGGTTTTTTTTTTTTTTTTTTTTTTTTTTTTTTTTTTTTTTGCCTCTACAATCTCAAACATCAAAAAATGAGTCATCCAAAAAAGGATATAACTCAATAAGCTTTTGCATCAACAAGAGTCAACACTGGCATTATGAATAAACAAACAAATATGTCGTTGTTTCCTGGTTGCGTGATAATTTTGAGTCTTACAATATGGTCCAAGTAGTAGTTACAAATGGCTGACTCACTGTGTACTCGCTGGCATGGCCTACATTGCTCTACCACTCTAAGCTCATGCTCTTAGCCCATGGCGATGCCTGCACACACAACACAGATGCAGGCCCAAGAATAGAGGAGGGATTGATGGATGTAGAAAGGGAGGAAGGGATCTTGGCAATTGAGTAAGTGCCCTTGTGGATGTGGAAGCCTGCATAAAAAGACTTTTTTTTTTTTTTTTTTTTTTTTAATAAAAGCCTTTCTTAGGATCATTTCACTCAAAAGTACATAAAAGCTCTTTCAAAGTTTTCTGTGTTCTTTGCCCTCAACTGAAATAGTCCCTGTGGAGAATGCAGAAACACACAAACACTCACACACTCGCTCCTTCTGAAAGACAAGGATAAAAGGGTTGACCCCACGAATACAAACTCACACACATGCACACAGACAGACACACACAGATGCACACAAGGTAGGCTGTAAACATTCATAAAAAATAGAGGGCATTCCATTCAGTCCTCCTATCTTTTTTCTTTTTTTTTTTAGCCCCATCATTTTAACCCCAGATTATTAATAATGCTCTAGTTGAAACACAACAGAACTCATTTTACACTGAAAGGTTCAAAGTGTGCAAGCGAGCAAACATACAAGCAATGCAGGCTTTTATCTTTGTCTCCCCCAGCAGCGAATAATGACCTGCTAGCTGGTGGAATGGCCAGGAGAGATAAAGGGGAGAGAAGACCCATTTCTTCACTCAGGAGCGACTTTTGTCATTCATCTTTAAGAGAGGAGGAATGTTGTGTGGAGGGCCAGAGGTTTTGCAGATGGGTGGGAACTGGTGTAACCCAAATTTACCTCTGCAGAGGTAAACGAAGCTGCAAAGTCCATCATGTGTTTGCCAGAGAAGTTGATCTTTTCTGAACAGTCAGTGCTTTTTATGTTTCATCTTTCCACTTTCCACCAAAGATTATCATGTCGACCCAGCACACTCCTGAATGAGGGTGGATGTGGAGGTCGACCTGCTTATTTCGACACTTGACTCACTCACCCGTTCACAGAGTGAGGACTGCATGAGTCATACGCACAGTTACTCTGACCCCCACTGCTACCACCCTAGCTTGGGTAAATATGCACACAGCATGTCAGCACACTGGTGACACTGCCAACACATTTCCCCCTGACACGGAGACAATGTATGACAACACCTCCACCCTCTCGCCCTCTTCCTCTGTGCCCGTCCGTTTGCCAGGCTGCCGCGGTGGCATGCTGCCTGCACGTGCCCACTCACCTGCCTGTGCCCACATGCCAGCACTGGGTTTGTCAGTGTCACCGTACAATGCCATGTGTTCAGCTAGCTCTGCGATGTGTCCTTCTGAGGAGCGGAGGGAGTAGCACAAGGTGACTGTTGATATTAGGATGTAGCATTTGCTACGCTGCGGCGCCTCCCTCATTGCTATTTCATGTAGAGCGCCGACGCATTCGTCACGTTTCATAAAATTCCTTATTATTCACTGGCGGGGAGTAATTTTGCCCCGCCGCCCGCAGTTGTGAAAGTGAGAGTGAGAGAGAGAGAGAGAGAGAGAGAGAGATGACACTCTGAAATCCCTTTAATAATCTTCTTCTGTCTTTCTCATACATGAACTTGTTTATCAGTAGAGCAGGTGGTTGAGTGGTACTCACTTCCTTCTACAACCCGCGCACACACATGCACACTCACGCACATGCAAAAAATCAATTCTATGAGTCCTGGGAGTCATCATCTGTGAATACCCACCCAGTTGCAGTCTCTCCATCCGGGGTCTGACGGTAATCAGCAGGCATTCTGGAGGTTAGGCAAACAGAGATGTCAGAGAAGTGACACATACAGTCAGGGCTAAGGGAAGCGTGAACTTGTGGGGAAAAGGAATTCATCAGTGGGTCCATGAAACAAAGCAGCATCCCCCAGGTCCCAGGGTGCTCAGGAAGCAAAGAGGCATGGATTTGCTACTGTGTTGATGGTGCAGATGAATTGCTTAAGTGCACAGCATATGCAGCAGGCAGCTCTCTCCACACACGTCCTTGTATATCTTTGTTTAGTCGCGGAGCGTGCCCATAAAGCCCAGCATAGCAGTGAAGGTTTTACACCGAGCAGGTGGCCATGTTGTACTGGGCCAAAAAGCATAAAAAACAGCAGCTGCCTCGCCATAAAACACATTTATACCATGATGTCCGTGCTTGTCCCTAAAGTGCGCTTCAGGCCATGGGGCCAGGGATGTGGCGCCTGGTAAAGCAGATAATCTAAGTTAACTCCAAAGCAAGAGAACAACAAACTTTGACCTTTGTGATATACTGACTGTGATATACTATAAGGTTACTGAATCTGTGAAAAATATAATTTATTATGCAATGTCATATATCATGCCATATATGACATATACATACATATATAGATATAGATATATAGATATATATACACACACACATACACATTTATACACATGTGTATATGTATGTATGTATATATACAGTCAGAATAGTCAAAACACTCTTGAAACTTTCGGTGGGACTTTTTTCTCATCCCTCTTGTATTTTCAGAGTTTGTTATCATTTCTGGACTCTGGGCCTCCTCGACTTCTTACTCCACTATAAAGTAAAGTGCTAGCAAAGTTGTCCCTAAGGTGGTGGTGGATCCGCTGGAGCATAAAGTGTGCCACGAGGTGGACTGGCGTATTAATGGAGTCCAGCGAGAGCAGCTGACCTGTGAAGCAGTACGGTCAGCTGCTAGGTGAGCGCCGCCTCTGTAAATCCAGAACAGGCGTCCCCCGTCTTCCCCTGCTTCTCTCTCTCTCTCTCTTTCTCTCCCTCTCTCTCTCCCTCTCTCTCTCTCTCTCTCTCTCTCTCTCTCCCTCTCTCTCTCGCTTGCTCTTTTCTGTCACGCCAATCAGCCACCACTTCCTCCTGACTTTGCAGCACCCCTGCCACCGCTAATGGAATGTCAAATCAAGCTTTGCTACCAAGGGGTGACACAGTGGTCAGTAAGGTTTTGATGTTCCATCTAGTTAAGGTCGTAACCGCCACTGCTTGCGCTCTGGTTTCGTCCGATAACGAATAAAAAATAATTTACAGTTTTAAATTAAAGATCACAGACATGGTTTCGGGCTAAGGCAAGGATGCTGTTGGGTTGGATTTATAACCAACAGGAAACTGGTAACCAGTGTTATAGGAGGCTGGGATGCTGTAACCTGCTGGGCTTGCTCTGCACCCTGGATATGTGCCTCTGAGTTTTGACCATTCAACAGCCAAACATACTTGCTTTTATTTGGAATCTGTTTAAGGCTAAAGAAATATGCCATACAGTTAAATATCTGGGTAACTTTAAACAGTGTGGTTTAGTGTCGGGCAGGGCTAATGGGATGGTTTGTTCTTTAGTGTAGCAGGCATTTAGCAAATGTGGAATACCGGTTCCTCTCCAACCACAACCGCTTATAGAGGTGAAGCAGATGCTAATACACACTGATCAGACAGAATATGGGTGTAAATATGTCTTTGTAGTTATGTCACGATTTTTTTCTGACAGACAGTCTTAGGTCACCTCCATACATGTTATGTATCAGTCCCTGTGCCCATGTCTAAACCCACCTTGCAGAATTTGCTTTCAATAATGTATAAAAGGGCACTGGCTTTGCATGTATTGTCAGTACGAGGACATGATCCCTGACATCTGGAGCCGAGTAGGGCTGATGCTGAATGATAATGGCCTCTCTCCCTTTTGATGAATTATTTAATTCAAATTGTTTTGCAAACAAAACATATTTGTTAACACAATGAAATCTGGGGTGAAAGCTGGAGCTTTATCAATATTTAATTTTTGCTGTAGACAACAATATAGCCTTTGGCCAGCTTCTGGTACATAATTAATGAAAGGGCAACAGAACTAACAATACATATAAAACAATATCTGCTGTCATATCAGTACAGGTTTTAACATAGCAAACAAATATCGCTACTTTGATATCTTGGAACATTTATTTATTTATTTATTTACTATTTTTTCCTCCTCCAGGTTTAGACACAATTATTTAGAATTAATAGAAGACATGCACCTTTCAAAGCATCATTATGCAATTCAGGAAAATATATGAGCACTCTGCTGAAGAATTAATATTTATGCAGCCTTCCTCATCATTCACTCAAAACCTATTGATCTCACCACATTTAGGCTTTTTGATTGATTGGACATCAATGTCATACTGCAATTATAGAGATATGACTGGGCTGATACGATTTGGCTGATTAATATTTGATTTCCTGTTGAAAGGTTGCCCCCTCTCCTTTTCTCTCTTTCCTCTCTTTGGCATCAGAGCCACAGAATGGTAAGTCGGCATAGTGAATATCAAGTGGTTGATTGAGACTGTCACAGTGGACCCCAGCGGACCCTGGTTGCCAGATGTGCTTGTCCATTGGTGTCAGCAGCAGGATTTGTCTCTTGGGTTTGCCTGGGTTTGTCGGGGCGGACAGACGGTGCGGAGGAGGTTGCAGAATGAAGTGCTGTCCCTCACTAGGGCCTGTCACTCATTCTATGTCTTTCTCTCTGTTCGTCACTGTCAATAGACTGCTGATGCAGGCACCCGACGACTATACCTATCCTACGGTGCCATCTCTGCCAGCCCAAAGGGTCCTGGGTGTATTCACATGCTCCGTGTTCCACCTGAAATAAATGTCTCACAACCAGATGTGCCTTTGAGTGGCATTTTTTGACAAGTTATTTTGCAGCGATACCACAAACATTTCCCTCACGTTGCCTTGAAAAACACAACTTGTCCCCCCTGTGCATATCCCCGAGGATCACTCAGGTCAATAAATGCATGCACCTCAGGAATTAGAGGAAGGACATTTTTTGTGCTATTGATTGTGTTTGTTGTGGGGCACTTTTCAAATGTAGCACACTACGAGAGACATACATAATAAGACAAGTCTTGTGGGGAGTGAAGGTCAGGGCCCTCAGGCTTCTCATCTTTACTTTGCCCTGTAATGCTGTTGAACAGTGCCAGTGGCTAATGAATAGAAGCTACTCAGTTCTGCAGTGAATAAAAAGTGAGTATGCTGCTACATTTGAGGGGCACCTTCCTGCATTTGGTGCTGTATCTCAGACCTTGGAGAGCTCATTTAAACCCACCTCCATTGTTTCCATCAGTGCCACAGTGGAGTACTGAGTTGGCGCTTGTTGCCATGGAGGACGCAAGAAAGTGACGTGCTAGACAGGATCCGGAGAATGGATGTGTGTGAATATGTGCATGTGTGTGGTTTGTGTGTGTGTGTGTTTGTGTTGCTGCCTGTGTAGGTGTTAAGTGTTTCTGCTATGCGTTAATTCATGTGTGTGTGTGTGTGCGTGTGTGTGTGTGTCCATGGATGTGTGCTTTGAGGCAGCCAGCAGAGCGGGGGGAACATCTGCACACAGTGGCACAGGCCTTCTGCCTTTACACACGGCTCCTGCCGAGCAGCGCTTCACGGCCTAGCAGGCTGTGACCTCCCAGAGGCTCCAGGGGAGCTCTTCCTCTTAAAGCCAGCTGTGCCTCTTACTTTCTGCCCGCCAAATATTCCACAGTCCAGCTGTTCACCTGAGAAGCATGGAGTAAAGCCCTCTCACTTCCTGTTTTATTTTTGGAGAGCCATTGTGGAGTTTTAAGTGAGCATGTAGTGTAACACCTGTGATGCCTTTGTGGTAATTGCCAGAACAAGGAAGTTAGCTTCTTTTGTTTTAGAGTTTTATTACAGTTGTAAGGTTGATTGTTGTTGTTTTTTTTTTTTTTTTCCCTCACCAATATGCAGCATAATATCAAATGTAACTATGATCAGATCTTTTGACAAGGCACGTCTCGTTCCACCTGACAAGGATTCATTTTTCAAAACCGCTTTCTTTTAAATTTAACTCCTATTTCATTTGAGATTGTTTTACCCATAGATTATTTTAAGGAATTCTTAAAGATGCAATTCTGTAATATTCATCTTTCCCAAGGCATGAAATGACCAGCAAATATCAGCTCGGGCTGCTGAGACTTCTGCATTCAAAAACACAGGCACAGGCTGAAGTTGGGCTATGTGTTTGTTTTTGTCCCTCCACCCTCCCACCACTCAAGTGCCATACCAACCTACACCTCTGAAGCCCACACGCCCAAAAGATTTGGCTTGTATTCGCAGTCTGTGAACTATGCAGCCAACTGTTCTAATGGCAGCCAACAGGCATGCGGACTGCAGCTTTATTACCCTGGCTGCTAGCTTGTCTGTCCTTTTGGGGCTGGTGTGGGGGGGGTATTTACTAGTTAGGTTCCTAGATATTTTTAATTCAGTTTGGCAGAGCTCACTACCTGCATCATTACGTACTACCTGGGTAGCAAACTTTACTAAGCTCTGCAAGACATAACAACCACAACTACGGTGGTTTATCTTGCATACCTGAGCACTTGTCATTGTTAGCTCATTTACACTACTGCATGTGCTGGGTATCCACTTATTTAAATTTGCTGGTCTAGCTTGCTGGGGTGAAAACAGAGCGAGGAGAGTGAGGAAAAGGGCATTTGCATCCAGCATATAATTAAAGAGGGGCCAGGCCATTCGTCTGTATTTGCTTATTGTTGGTATTCTGTCTCTGAGCAGTAGAGGTCAGCACTGAGGGAGAAAATGACACGTGGTGCCTTTAATCTAATGAGATAAACACATAAATGAATATGCGTGTGCACATGCATGGGTGTGTGCATGTGATGAGAGAGTGAGTGAAGTGTGTAATTTCTGAGGGTTTGACAGCACACCAAGTGGCACCGTGATGATCTTTACAAAAGCACAACAGCACCCACTTGGAACAAAATGAAACTGAGCCTTAAGAGTTTTAAGAGTACTTCAGTCACAAACAAAGGTGGCCTTTGCCTAAGAGTCCCTTGTTATTATTAAGATTGTTCTCACTGAAAAAATGGATTTGTATCCTTTATATCCCAATCTCATTTGCATCACTATCAGAATTTGTTGAGTAAAGACATCTTGCATGATTTATTGTATGCTCCACCCTAGGGGGTCAGCATGATGTGGTCATGTCAGGATAAGTCCTCAAAGGCTAGTAAATATTCTGTGAAAAGTTTTAATGATGCCAATCATTTTAATGATGTCAATCAATATGATGAATAAGACATATCTGCGGTGTGGATTGGCACCTATTTATCAATGTGTTTATGTTGTGTGCAGGGTGAAATTTTGATTTTCTCAAAATACTAATAAGTATCTCATCAAAGTAGTGACAGTTATTGAATCTAACCTTGGTACCCTGGTAGAATTTAAGGAGGTATAACACATGAAGCTATGGACACTGAAGAAATTTGCAGACCCTTTCTCAAGTCTCGTCTTTAGCCGCAGCCGTATGGTAATAATCACTTTGTATGGCAGGGATGAAACACACTCAGGACAGGGAGAGGGTATAAAACAGCTACAACAACATGCTGCTAGGCCTGTATGCAAACGGGAGTCTTTGAGAAGTGAGGGATAAACACATGCACATGAGAAATACAGTCCGTAGCAGAGCACTTATTGGCCCAGTGGGTATAATTGTATAGAGATACACATTAAACTTAAGACATGCTACTAGATCCACTAGCTGCACAGGAGGTGCTTTAACCCCTGGATTTAGGGCAAAGAAACTCTGTAAGGGGACATTTTTGAGCCTAAAAGAACAAGGTTTTGTTGCTATAGCCTTTACATCTGTTGCTGTATGTTGGAATAGTGCTTGAGTGATGCTGAACACAGAGAAAGTGTCATTTTTCTCATTACAGACTGAACTGCGGGATTACTTACTTTGAGAGGGAAGAGTTGATGGCAACAGAAGGCAAGAAATAACCACCACCTGGGTTTTCCCTCCTGGTTTATGTAACACACAATACACAAAAAAAATAAATAAATAAAAAAAAAAAAAATCAGAAATTCAGTGTCAGCATTCACAGTACATGGGATGTACACGAGATGTACCCACAAACACAAACTCTGAGTTGGAAATATATTTGCATGTCCTTTTACATTCCTAACCATCTAAAGTGGGCCTCTTTCATGCCTTTCTACTGATGATCCCTTGACTTTAATCAGCTTATTAAGATGGAGAGCCATGCTCAAATGTTCTACCAGAAATTAAGCGCTGTAATGAAGCAAGACTGGGGTTGTAGCTAACTAACCAGTCAACTCAACTGTGACACCTTGCCTTAATGTAAAGCCAAAGGGAAAATGAATGAGATGACCAGGATATATGAAAGCCCCACTATCACTGATTCTCCATGAGATAGGAAGTGAAGAGTCCCCACCTCACAGTGATTGATGACTACAATGGCAATGATATATGACCCCCCCTCCCAGTCGTCTCTTATAATTTATGAGCGAGCTCGTTTAATTTGTCTGTGGCGTAATTTGGGTCCATACGTATGACGCATGAATCACAATGAACAGTTGATGGCTAAAACTCTTCAACGGCTGCGGCTGACTCAGGCCAACATGTCCTTTGGCACAGACACCTTCAATGTCATCTGTTCAATCTACATGACTAGACGGTTAAGCTAACAAGTCAAAATGGCACCTTCCCAATGCAATTTTAATGAGCACCATGTTGAGTGGAGGATTCTGGTCATGAGGAAGTTTTAATGGATTGTGTCTGACTCCCAGCACTGACGCAGTGATGGTACGTGCTCTTTAACAAAGGGCTCACCAGTCTGTAATTGTGGGGCAACCAGGCCTAATTGTGGTTCACTGGTGCCAGTCAAGGTTTTGCTGTAAATTTATGAGCTTCTCACTTCTGTTATACTGTCTTCCGTGTTATCTTCAATGAAGTCTTTGGTGTTAGCATAGAGAGCACTTTGTTATTACACTGCGTTTTGTGACACCAAACACACAACGCGAGGGTCTAAGCAGCCCAGGTGTGGGAGTCTCAAGATTTGGATTCACAAGCAGTGTGCTTTTTTCCTTAATAACCTCAATGTCTCCGCCATACTAAGCTGGGGGCTTTGCATTGTTGCTAGGCTTGGAAGTTGGTGAGGCTGCCACTGTATGTAAAGGCTCACTAATAGACCCCAGTGGGGCATCATTCCTATTCCACTCATGATGAAGACATTCTCTCTCTCTCTCTCTCTCTCTCTCTCTCTCTCTCTCTCTCTCTCATTCTCTCTCTCTCTCTCTCTCTCTCTCTCTGTCTTTCCTTAATTTCTTCTATCTCTTTCTCACTCGCTATTTTTCTCTTGGCTCTACTCTGCTCTGCCTGTGGGCCTGTGAAATGTCTCCGTCTGAGGAGAAGGCCCCCTCGTCCCTCTGGAAGCCATTAGAGAATCTTTATGAATATGTGCTGAAAGGGCGCTTTTTTCAGGGTGGGGACTGGGTGGGTGGGTAGTTGAGGAGAATTATATACCATTCTACCATTTCCCTTAGATGCTCTTGTGAACCACCCAGGAATGTTGGATTTTTTTGTCCTTTTACAGCACTTTCCCTCCCCAATTTCTTATTGTGCTGCTCTAACTCCCTTTGAGTTGCAGGTGGAGGTCTATTAGTTATTGTGTGACGGCTGCATAGAAATGTTTTTTCTGTACAGGTGAGGCTCTTGAAAATATTGGGTACAGTTTGCTGGCCTCCACAGGCAATGTTTTTTCCTTTTCGTGTTTTTCTCAAGATCTGCTTTCCTTATCTATTTTTTCCTACTTTAACTACTTTTCATTTGCAGATGGTACTGAGTGTCGTAACTTGAGGGCACAAAAACAAAGAGAGTGCATTGTGTTGGTATGTACTGCTCGCTATAAGTGCATTTTCGAAAAGGGGAAAGATGCAACAGGGCTCAATCTTCTCGGCTTTTAACGCATTCTGTCCCCATGAAATAAATATCACATTTTTTAAAAGCTTGCACGTAAAACGGTGCTATGGTTAAATATTCACGATGCTCTTGAAGAGATAGTCACCAAGATGCACTGAGTGCAGCACTTTACTTGTGGCATCTATCCCTAAATCTGATTGGTTTGAGTATGTACACTGCATGGTATGCCTGCGGCAGTTTGTGTCTGTACATGAACCGGGACACTTTTTACTAGATCAGCCCACCGTCGGCTGCACTTCCCTTCTACAGTAGTTTATCTGTGGCAACAGGATCTCACATTGGGTGCTTTTCCATCACATGGTATCTGCTATATTCGCCCTTGACTCTACCTGCTTTTGTGGTTTTCCATTGAACAAAAGTTTGGGATAGTATCCCATCCTGGATACTATTTTTGGAACCACCTCTGCTGAGGTTCTAAGGGGGCTATTAAAATGTGACGTGAAACAAAAGAGTGCAGGTAGAGAAGGCACGAAAAACTAGTTAGCATGCCCACAAGTAACTGACAGGGCTTCGCTGTGAGAGGGTATGTGCAGTGGAAAAGAAATCCAGAAAAGTAACTAGTACCAAATAGCAAACAAATAGAGCAAAGGCAAGAAGAGCTGATTCTATAGAATAGAAAAGCACTCATTGATGAGTAGTGAACACTCCAGGCTTAAGATAGGGAGAACTTTAAAGGGGGAAAGAGAGAAAGGGGAGAGGGAAGGAGAGAGAGAAAGAGAGAGAGACTAAGAGAGATCTGCCCCTGCTTCTCTAGCTCATTAATTGTGGAGGGGGCAACTGTTTTGAGTCCTACCTGATGGTTTGTGCTGCAGGCTTGCCAGGGTCAGGAGAGAGCTCCAGTGCTCATGAATCATGCTGCTGAGAATAGGGGCCCAGCTGAGGTCCACAGGAGGGGGCCTGTGCACAGCCACAAAAGCCCAATCCACTGCACAGAGGTGCTTTGGAGGTCCTGCGGGCTCAAACAATCAATCAGGGTCCATTCCATCATAATTACACCTTGGGAGTCATGGTGCTATGCTGTCGGCACACCTCTCAGCACATGCCCCTACCCTCTATACCTCCCTTTGCCTCTTTTGTCAAGTGGTTAGTCTGACTCTCTTTTCTACCCCCTTATTCCCCTCTATCATCATCTTCCTTCCTCTTCTGTCTTGTTTTCCCCATCCTACACTCTTGCCCTTCTCTGTGGTCCTCCATTTACCCTCCATTTTGATCTTACAGAGTGTATTCTCCACTGCTAGGTACAGACACGCATATACACACACAGACACATACATCGAGACATGCTCACACAGAGCTTTGTTTCCTGTTGCACATAGCGCTGAAAGAGGATAGATGGGAGGGGCACTGATGGTGTGTGTGGGGGAGGGAGAGGGGAATGTAGGGCACAGTGTGTGGATAAAGTAATGATTTCTCCTTCACACCTCCCCTGCTAATTAGTGCAGGCTGCCTGCTGCCTTGCAGGGGGCAGTGTCTAGGGAGCCCTGCTATTTGTCTTGAAGAATTACCGACAAGGACTCCACGTCGCTCCTTAATCCCACAGATGCTGGACGGAATTCAGCACTTGCCTGGCTGCAGCCGCCTGTCAATTCAGTTTAATGATTGTAATGATAATTTTTAGCTTTCCCTCCTCACTGCAGCCACACAGCAGGGGGCTGGAGTGGCGAGAGCTGCAGCCCACTTCACCTCCCTTAGGAATCTCTCAATTCAGGCTATTTATGTGTCTCTGTGCTGCAGCTTCCTCCACACAGATGTGTCCACCATATTCCCCCCATCATCTCTTATTTGCACCCCCTACCAGTGTCTCTCCATTCTTCTGTCCCGGTATCCCAGCTCCTCCCCCCATACATTTGGAGAGCTGTCAGCGCAGAGATGACACTCCAGCATTTAGACATCTGTCAACACAACTGATAACAGCAGTCATATGGCATACATTTCATTGGGTAAAAATTTTTCTGTATATATTGTAATTCAAGTTTTTTTTATTGTGTTTTCCTCTGTATAATGCAATGCAACATAATACAACATTTTACAGTAGGCCAACAAGAAAATAAATTAATAAAATACAGCAAACAACAAGTCTTGGCACTAGACATTAAAAATAATAATAATAATAATAATGAAAATAATGATAATATAATTTTTTTTTTTAAAAAAAAAGTGACAAGGAAAAAAGAGGGCACAAGTACATCCACAAATAAGAAGGTATGAATATTTTCAGTCTTTTATGTTTCTTTCCCTATGAACATTAAAAAATGAGTCCAGACTTCATTTATTTATTTATTCGTTTTCTTTTGTCAAATCAGGAGTAATTAAACAGTACAATGCTAAAGGATGGAGAATTAGTGTGGATTCAAGTTGTGTTGTTTTTGGAGTTTAGAAAAACTGAGGCAGGTGTGTAGCGTCATACAGTAAAAGTATGTGTGATTGGTGTTTGTGCTGGAATCCCATTAACATTACTTTGGCCTGAGGTGGATCTCATCTGCATAGCAGCTGCATCTGACAACACTGCCAAGACATGACAAAGAAGCAAGTCATCAATGTCAGCCAGAGGAAAAAGGAAGTGTTGTATTTCCCTGGAAGAAGGACTCAGTAACGATGTCCATTTCCCTGCATTCTGTACCTTTTCCTACTGGGCTGATCTATGTATCTATGTATAAATGTATGTATATGTATATGTATATGTACCTGTGAATACACTGGGATGTTCCATCAGGAAAGAGTAATAGGATACTGCAAAGTAAGATAAAATACAAATAAGAAAATAGAGCAAACAGAGGATATATAGGCATATGCAACGACAATGTCAGCTGAATATGTGTGAATGAAAGTATGAAAAACTATAGATTAGAGCATGAAGGAAGAAGCAGTGCTATATAGCAGCAACAGTAGAACTGAAACAACAAAAAAGAATGAAAAATATGTACAATATGGGAATATCCCAGAAGTGTGAAATATGCACAGTGTGAAGTGGAAAATTGTAAAAGCAGGATGCTTGAGCTTTTGAGCTTTTGAACTTTATGGCATCTTCACCAGCTGACGCACAGGGTTGACTCGAATAGAGTGAGTGGGTTAGGCCCTTAAAATGCCCTCAAAATTAAATTAGAAAATGAAATATAGGTGGGAGAATAAATTCCACAAATAATGCACATCTACAGTGTATGTATAGCGTGACACTGAGCAAATGGATTGGTGGTATGCTCATTAATGACATGATGATTATGATGGCCTATGAAGTAGCAGGGATAGGTCCCCTGTGAGAGCTGATTTTGAAAGGCTGCAGAGAAATCATGAAGATAATGAGTCTGATTTTTAGCAGAGGAGAGGAGTGCAAGTTTCACTCATTCTGGCTCCACACTGTTCCCGTAAGCTACCGTAATTACCATAATTATTGCAACTAAATTTAAACACCGGCTCACTTGACCACAGAGTGTAGACAGTGGAGGATAGGGAGACATTTTCAAACCTCGATTATTGATACAGTTAGTTAGCACTGATTTTGTTTTTGAATATGACATAATTACTGAGGTCCGGACCTCAGTGTCCTTATAGCTGGCTGTGACCATGAAGTTCATGAACAATCAGTGAGGGCAGATCAGCCCGTTGGGGCCTAATTTGAATTAAGCCAGAAATACAAAGACAAATCTGTAATTGTGGTGGGTACTTTATGCCGCTTGTCTTAATGACATCTGCATAAACCCTGAGCAAAGCACAGACATCAACAGAGAAGCCTCGCTGAATAGAGGGTGAGATTTATTTTGAACACCTTGCTCTTCCCTTCACTATCCAGCTGTAAAAACTGAACAGGGCAACCAGGTGACTGAGAAACAAGCCTGCCCAGTGGTAAACTATTCAATGAGCTCTCAGCTTGACTGCAAGAAGAGTTTTCTTTGCGATTCTTGAATGAGCTGGCACCTAGTGAAAGGGCCCACTGCTCTCAGCACTCAAACTCAGAGTAGCCTCTGTGAGACAAACACCTAACCAGCTGTTCAAGTTTCTCTCTAGAGCAGAAAGAGGAGCTTGGGCTGGAATAGAGTAGGCGCTGTATGACACCTAGGCAGAGACAGGCGAGAGAAATCAGCATGTTCCAGGGGTGGCATCAGTCATCCTCTTTAGCTGGAGGCGCGGGGGCCAGCAGCAGGAGAGCTGTGACCACTGCAGAAGGGCTGTGCTAGTACGAATCTTCACCACAGTCTGCCTCACTGTCATCTCACTTGGACGAGTGGTGGAATGGTTCCAGCACTGCCAGGGCGTTGTAGATCAAAGGGCAGTCAATGCATTCTGGTGGTTCTGCCATCCCCAGAGATGTATGCTTGATACTGAGGCACTCAAAGCATTGATTGACAGCAGTGACCAGCCGGGACACATTTGGCAGTGCTTCGCTAATAGAGTGTCAGACAAAGCCATCCTAGGCTATGTTGTTGTCTTTCAGTCACTGACAAAAAGTGGAAACAGTAGATGTGGAGGTAGACTTGTCTTATATAGTGCCAGGAGCCATAGAGCAGATTATTCCTATCCTGATTGGCTGGGTATGTGCATGCATATTTCAGAGCACGGAGTCGCTACACCAATGGACCCCTGTTAGAGAAGGAACCCTGTGTAAAATCAAATTTTTTAAGTCCAAACACATCTTTAGTTAAGTGGGCCTGGGCTGATTTACTGTTACTTACTGTTCCAAGTAATGTTAGGCTTGGTCAGGTCCTGTCTGTAAAAATTCAACATATTGGCAAAATAGAGCCAATCCAAAATGCAGTTTGTGGGCATTGGTCTGTCCGATTTGGCAGCTATCTCCAGCTTGTTGTTGTGTTGATTTGATTGTCTCATGTAAAAGCAGCAACTAGGTTAAATGCTCAATGAGCGATGTGCCGAATTGATTTTCTAAGTGAACTGCCAACTGCAATCAAAACACTGACATTTGCACTGTGCCTTTTGATGAGAAAGTAAAACTGTCTTTGGGTCTGACTGGTCTGTGTTGCAGACTCATATGCTCACAACTGAAAAATTTCACACAAAGAGGAAATTTGAAAATGTATAGGTTTTTTGTAACTGCATGAGTAAAGCCATTCTTTGTCATTTCAAGGTAAGCAGATGTTTATCTTTTTGTTACCTTGTTTTTGTTCTAATCTCAGACTCACTGTTCTTCTCATTGGCGGCTCCTCTTCCTTGGCCAGAGCCAATGAACAAGCATATTTTTTTTTGTTTCCAAGTCCTTCAGCTCAGGTAGATCTGTTGTCAGTGTAGTCCAACCACATACACTGACCGATCTGAAATTTCAGCTCAGCTCCATTTGTGAAGTGATTCATCTCTCTCACTTCAACAATCCCAAATTAATCCATCATCAATGTGTGCATGTACAGGTATGATTGTGCAGGTGTGCATGAGATTTTCCTGCCATGCTTTATTGCAACACAAGAGGAAAATTACCCCCTCTTTTCCTGAAACTCACTTACCAGGATGGACACGGTCTGGCACTGTCTGCCCCTCATCTTGGCATAGAAGTCTGCCATTCACCATGTACCCCCCCTGTAATACAGCGGCAAGGAGGCAGTGTATAAATGCCCCTGTACCTGTGCCACATACAATGGATGGCACAGGTCTGGACTAAGAGGCTTTGCCAAAGCTGTGGCCTACCAGTCTCACAGGTGTTAATGTGTACTCTGTCTGCCATCCTGACTGAGAAGATTGGGCACCAGACCCACTACCACCAGCCCAGTGTCTGGCACAAGAGTGACCACCTCCAGCCCATTCTACCTTTTTTTCCTCCCTCACTGTTGTATTTAGAGGATGTGAGAGGTGTGCTTATCTCCATGACAAACATGGCAGGAGAGGTTGGTGGCATTCATCCTCATGCCGTGCTGAGTGAGTCTGACAAGTCTGATGCTATGCAAAGAGGGACCAGTGTCAATACACTGGTTTTCATAAGTAGTTCTGACTGAAAAGAAAAGAGGACATAACAGAGAGGAGAGGAGAGTAGGGGAAGGGAGGGGAGAGGAGAGGAGGGAAGAGGTGTTCCTGTGCCCATGGTAACAGGACAGAGAACAATTCCCCAGAGATCAATTGTGAACAGGAGAGAACGGTGGGGAGGATTTATGCTCACATTGGGTTTTGTGGAGTTTTTGAATATGGCTTTGATAGGGACATCCAAACACGGAGCATAATTTTCATTTCAATCAGGGGAGACTAAGAATAAAAAGAGATGAAATTGTTGAAATAAATTCATATTTGTTAGGCACGAAAAGGTGGAACTTTCGCAGTTAGACCTTGCAGGAAATTGATCTCTATGGGCAGCAATCCCATGAAGTATGCACATCTATATATAGGAATTCCCCACTGAAGTCTAGATACTGGTGGTGGTGGAGACTGGTGAACTCAGTGACTTCTGACCCAAAGGATTTGATTATAGAAGGATCCCTGGACTCTCAAAGCTGATGAGTTGCACTGAAATGCTGAATGACATCAGACGGTGAGAGAGCAGTTTTAAATTTTTGGTAGCAACAGATGATTTGCTAACAATGGCTGTGTCGAGCTGTGATCGGTTGGAGAAACAGCGGGAGAGATTAGCAGTTCAAGATGACAGCGTGGAAATGTGTGCATATGACTTACGTAAGGCATGTATAATAGCTTAGTCTTCTCGATTAGCACATTACATTGCATAAAACTGTATAAAATGTGCTATATAGAGAGATATGACCCTATATACAAGTAAACATTCCAGTGACAAGAAATTGTAAAAATGCAGCATGGTATAGAAAAATGCATGCAAATATTATACAGCCTAGCAACGTACTTAAAGAGGAAATGTATACATACATTTCTTTCAGAAAACATCCATCCACAAGCAGTGCAAAGTTGATGAGACAACCAAACGTGCATGCAGTTCTGTCTTTGTTTCAGCCAACATTTGACGTGTGCATTAAAGCCCTTCATGACTTTATTTAATTTTATTTCTGTTGGCAGTAAATTCCAGAGAAGCAAACCCTTTACTGAAAACGCTGACTGCCCAAAAGAAGTCCTGCACTGTCTGCTGTCTGATTGCATGATTACCACTTGTTGTGCTCCTACTGATCTTATTACTATTCTGTCTACTGATTAATTTACTTAATTTGTCTGGAGCTACACCGTGTAAGCATTTTAGAACAAGTTTCAAATATGAAAATTGTATGAAGCTTTCAAAACTCAATAAATTGTAGTATTTTAATAAATGGCAATGGTGCTCACAGTTTTTTTAAGGGTTGATTTTTAAAAAAATGCCGCTGGTTTTATAGTTGCATCAGAGGCTTGGCACTGTGATGCAATAAGATATATATGAAAAGATCTTTGTATGCATGTACAGTTGTGCAGAGTTTTCAGGAATGTGGTGTCTCATCAACTTGAAACAATTTAAATTTGTTTTTACTGTCTTTGATACTTTTTTTTTTTTTTTTTTTTACATGTCTATCAAATGAAAGATTACTATTGATTGAGTAAGTTTAATTTTTCTGTGGTCATATCTGTGGCATGTGGGCAACAAAACCCAAGACTGCTGGCTCAGCTGTTGATTTTTTTTCTGCTTTTTTATTGGTCTCTGATCATACTTATACTAATTTCTAAACCTCAAGCATGTCATCAACCACCACTTGTTTGCGTCTCTCTCACGTACCACCACCATCTCTTGCTCTTTCAGTCTGTTTTCTCTATCAGAGTGCAGATTGCTTGTGGGCTTTTTTCCCTTTGTGAAGAGATGCTTGTAAACACCATTCAGAATGCTAGCATCCTCTGGGCCACAGCTTGTCTTGTGTGAACAATATGTGATTTTTAAGGAAAGTGAAAGGCCTTGGTCCACTGTATGACAAGCACATAAAAGGATAGGCTTTCAGGTTTAGGATGATACACCAAGAGAAGATATAGGTTGTTCTTTTTTTAATTTATTCTCCTGTCTCTGAGCACTCACACCATTACAGACTTTGAAAAACAGCTTTCCTTTTTCTCTCAAACCACTGGCCGAGGGAATTGCATCATACTTGCAACATGCCGAGTTATGAACAGAATGTCCAGTGTTGTATAATTCACTTTTATTCATGGCAATTTTGTGGGAAAACAAAACAGAAATGAGGCAATCATTTTTCAAGTCTGGGTCTATAACTCTTTCATTAATTATCATATTAGTATTTTTCTAAAATAGAAAATATGGAAAAAATTGGATGGATAAATTTATTCTGTTATGTGAATATTTTTTGATTAAAGCATATTAACATGTAGACATATATAGAGCTACATATGAACATATTATACTGTATTCATAAGACATGTTAAAATGCTAAAATGTTAAAATGCTCATTTTAATGCCGTTAAGTATCTCAGTTGTATTGCCTATGGATGCTGGGCTTTAAGTGGGGAGGGTGAAATCCATTCTGAGTCTTAGAGGGATTGTGGGCCCGGGCAGGCTGGATTCCAGCTCAATAGAAGCTGTAATTAGTTGTAATTTACGGGGCAACTCCTCCCCAGCGACCCCGCTGTGCAGAATCCCCTGGCCACTTGGAAAGATCATGTTTTCTTGCACAGTGCATGGCACTCAAATGAACCACAACACTGCCATAATGGCTTGCTCCCCACTGATTTGCCCACCTTGTGCAAGGTAGCTGAAAGTCACTTCCTGTGATGCTCAGTGGAGCGTACACACTCCTATTTCCATCTATTAAGATATGAGGGAGGAAGGGTGCCCAAAGCCACCAATAAACACATTAATAATAGAAGCAATTGGAGACATTGGCAAAGTTGGAAGTAATGTGGAGTTGTTAGAGCTTGATGTGTTTGTGCCATCAGTGGCTGCAATTGACAGACAATGTGTTTTTTAGATCTAATGGTGCATTTGCATGTAATTCTCTGTGCTTGTTACTGTTCTGAAATCAGTCCAGATGCAATTTGAGCACATCAATTTAGAGTCCAATGTTACTCAAGCAACTAATGGACTCTCAGGCAAAATGAAAATCGCTTCCTAATGATCTGAGTAAGCTTGATGGGCGAATCTAAATTGATTAGTGTGCTAACATGAATGTAATGTGAGATTAGCCTTTGAAAAGAGAGATCACGTTTTGCTGGCACTTGCTGACCTTATCACATTGTAGCATTTTTAGCTACTGATGGATAGCTATTGCTTTATGCTGTATGCACTCCAAATTTTCTCTCTCTTTCTTCCACTGACTTGATGAGAGCAGATAATGATGTTCTGTAGCTTTTGCTATTAGATGCTTTTACTGAAAATACTTGTTACAGTGACCTTAAAGCACTCCAAGTGGTACATGACCAAGACATTAGAGGACATGGTATATGAGTGTTAATGTGGCTAACATTCTTCACAAATCAATGTTCTCGATCTAGCTGTTTCATCTTCAGGAGAGGTAAAAGCACATTGCCTCTGCATGTATTCAGTCCTTCTGCTCTGAGCTTATTAAAAAGCTGCCCTGCATTCTTGACCTTAACATCTCAGTGACACCATCTTTGTATCTGCTCCACAACTTTCTGTGTGCTTCACTAATAAATGTTTAAAATGGTAGTTGAATGAATTCAAAATACAGGGCCAAATTTACAATGAACATTGGCTTAGATTATAAATATATTATTAACAGTTCACCCAAACCTGGGAGATCTCACAGCTACATTGAAAGGCAATAATAATAATTAAAAAAAAAAAAAAAAAAAAAAAAAAAACATCTCAGTGCATGGCTTCCATTCATAAACTTTTTGTAGGAGAGCCAGCCGCCACCCGTCCTACTAACTAACAAATGCTCTCAGCACACCAAGACAGTCCCAATTGCCCCTGCAAATATATACATACAGGGCCCACACATTCACACCAGCATGACAAACATGTGGACTAACAGGAAGGATAACCTCCCCTAGTTTCCCATATTGTTACCCAACCTTAACACTTTTCCTAGTTGCTCTGCTCTTGAAATACTGTCTTATTTACTTTAATTCATAAGGACGTGTGGGGAACATGACAGCGAAAATGTACAACAATTAATAAATGATGTGATATTTTTTAAGAAAGCCAACATATGTTCAGTTGAAGATGTTTTTCAAATGCCGCTTGCAGGAAAATAGACTTAACGTTGTGAGATTTTCAACTTTAAGTCTTCCCCATTTATGGAAGCACACAGACAACGGGAACTGATCCTATTTCTGTAAAACTTTTTTTTTTTTTTTTTTTTTTTTTTTTTCTAATTTTCTAATGGCAATTAATTTCATTTGAAGTTAAATATAGCTTTGACTGGTGCACATTATTTATAACATGAAGCTGTTTACTAACCATAATTATGTATTCCTCAACAGAAAAACACACATTATATTGAATATAGTGAGACAACCCTGGCAAGTATCTTTCATGTAACTTTTGAACAACCCCAGGAGCCTCTGGCTGGCTTGTACAGGCTGTGTTGTGAGTTGTCACAAGAGAGGAGAAGGAAGGAAGGAGGTAGGGAGAGACTGAAAGGAGAAGGGAGAAGACAAGAGACATAGGGCACAAAGGAACACAATGGTCTGACCTAGATGTTTCCTGAAGGCCTCCTGTTGAGTAGAAGGGGCTGAGGGACACTTGAACATTGGGATGACTTGGCAGCTAGAACAGAGAACAACAAGCGCCCATCACCCCGCCCTGCATCCTTTTCCCCCTTGCCTGCTCATCCTCCGCTCTGCTCTCAACCCTCTACAGCAGCTCACCTCAGTGAGGATGAATAATGAATGTGACTAGACACATGGGTCAGAGGTGATGTGTCTGTGAGGGAGCAAATTCCTCCTTGATTAGTACATAAAAAGCCAGGCCCATCTGCCTCTCCTCTGGAATTTGACAGGGGTCTGGCCAGGAATGCCAGGAGCCCAGGGAGAGCCGGGCAGACGGGGGCTGGGGGAGGAAGTGGTGGGTGGATGAGGTGGGTGGTTGGGGGTAATAAGTCCTCTGCACCAAGCAAGGAGAGACCCACAGCGGGGGCGCTCACTTTGTCGTTGACTCACACACAAATTCTCTGCAGCATTGTAATGTGCAAAGCTTGAACTTGCCTTTAGGCATGTTAGTCTCAGTGCAGTGTATACAAATCAGGCTATCAACCATTAAATGGCAAGAACAGCACTAACTGTTTTGTATTAGCTCATAAAACTTTGCTAAGTGATGGAAATTGTTTTAGGCTATCCATGCACTGGAATACATCTAGTTTATGAGCTACTCATTAATATTTGAGTGCAGATGTATAATATTTCCATTCTTCAAGGACAGAGTTGAAATACTCTCCTTTTGCTCTCACTGTGTCACATTGGAGTAAGCAATAGAGTGATACAGTTCTGGGTCTGTTTCACCTTCGCTATCTTGAGTATGAACATCAGACCATTGGACCATTCCACAGTGGTTCAGCTAATAAAAGTCCAATAAGGACAAAACATACTGCAGAATGGCTACAATTGTTCAAATTACTCACACAAGGGTCCTTCAGGCAGTCCAAGGCCATCTACAGCACCACCAAGAATCCCTTGACACTAGCCCCTGATCTCCCATGGGGGGCATCATTGATCTTATTAGTCTTTATAGAAGGATTACCAGGGGGAGCTTCCCTGTAGAGTTGCCCACTCATTTACACCCGCGACCCGGGGAGGTAAATTTCCATACTGTAGAGATAACCATATCCCACAGTAACAATGCCATATAAATAGGGCCTAAATGAGGCAAGAGATAAGCAAACATGTTAGGAAAGGAAAACACAGGGCGGGTTCACCTCGAGTGGAGAAAAGGAACATACCCTTCGGCAGCGGCTATAATTAATATGCTAAATTGAATTGCAATAATCGACTAGGGGACTGGCCTTGTGCTCTAGAGGTAGGATGATTAAAACGTTAGGCTCCAGTGAAGAGGTGATTGGTACCCTGGTGAATTAAGGATTGGATTTGATGGGAGACAATGCGCCCTCTATTTTTCATTAATTAGCCTCAGATCCATAAAACCCGTGAAAGACTTCAATTGTGTATTACTCCAGACTCTCCATTACATCCATTCATTAGCACTCAATGGCCTCCCCCAAAGCATTATAGCACACACATATGAGAATAAAAGAGTGAATGAAAGATTGAGTAGACTACCTTAATGTCACTAGGTCCAATAATTATGATGAGGGGAAGTTATGAAAAATGTTGAGGTCCTTTGTCAGATGTCACAAGGATAGATGTTGCATGGCTGACATCCAACACAATGCGCATTTGTGTGGGTTGTAAGCTCACAGTTAGTTCCAGTTATGCACCAAGAGTATTTGTTGCAGAAGTATAATTCTGCACTGCAAAGTGACACGTGCAATCAAACACGTGGCATTCATCACCATGTACACACACACACACACACACACACACACACACACCATGCATACACAACAAGTCTTGCAGGTGCAAAACATTTCCAACCTACCAGTTTTTAACTGTGTGTCTATAGCTTTCACAATAAGGCATTCTTTCATCTTCCCATGAGTGGTTTCTCCAAACACAAACTCAAAGCAGGCTTTTAGAGCTCAATGATCTTGTTAGAGCAAATGGAGTATAATTGCCCACACAGGTGTACACAAAGACTCTTATATTTTTTGATATCCTTTTTTAATTATAACTCCTATTTTTACCCCGACCACGAAAGTAGATACCCTTAAATCACTAGTATGCTCCTTCTGAGATTTTTTAAACACAGTTATTGCAGACTGCATATGTAAGAACTAAGCTTTTAAATGAATAAAAAGACTGAGTGCAGTGAGTCCTGTTGTAGCTGTCTCTAGTTGTAACCCTCTATAAGCACCCAACACAATCTGTGATTAAAATCTCCTTTGACATTTCTCTATTGCAATGCCTTTGTATTGCTCCAACTAAAACTGTTTTGTTTTCCCCCCACAGCCAAAAAAGCCGAGCCACAGGATTTACCATATTGTGTTTTGATGTGGAAATTTCCTTAAGAAGATTACAAAAAAATGCAAGTGTTTTCATATTTTTTTTTTCTCCGTAGTTCATGTCGGTATGTGTGTGTGCATGCATGGCTCTGTGTGTCTGTGTGCATATGCATATGGCTTGGAGAGGGGGCAAAAAAGAGGTGCATGTTTGTGTAATGAAACCCATAATTACTGGATATTGTGTCATCCGCTCATGCGATTGACAAGTCCTTTTCAGTTAGGAGTGTTGCTTTCTGTCAAGGTGCTGTTTGTTTCTTTTTTCCTCCAAAGGCCATGTATCTTCTGCTTCTGCATAAGAACACAAAGGCATCAGTATCCTGGCTAGAGTGTGTACTCGGTGATAATGCATGATTTGCATTTAACTATTGGAGATGACAGCCTCCCTTATACTACAGTAGAGCCCCAGGCCTAATTTACATTGTGTCCTTATTAGAAATGGTGCCATATTGATTTGTTCAGGAACAAACATTTGGGAGAAAATACCACACAGTCTTGACATTTCTCTGTACTGATATGGTGGTGATATGTCGCCAGTTTACAGGTGTATTGTGACTAAATGAACAGGCTCCTTTTGTCATTTATGGTGCTGCCAATGCCACCGAAAGAATGAGTATTCTCTTGCTTCTGTGGATGGGTGTGTTTACGTTTGTATATTTTTGTCAGGAGCAGATTGAATTGCAAAGTGAACAGGCACTTCTTCCTCTGTTGAAATGATGAAATTGCATTCTAAATGTCACATCTACTTTCCCATTCTTCTTTCCCAAGCACAGTTTGCATGCGAGGTGTCATTCACGTAATGACATCTTCGAGAATCCATTTTGACACCTGTGTTTTTCTCTCCTCCACATGCGCTTCATCACCATGTAATGCTTCTTGAAGGAAAGAAGGAATGAAGGAATTAATTGATATAATATAATATAATATAAGTGTACCATGAACATATTGCACAAACCGACCTTTTGTCCTTCAGCACAGCTTCTCCCAATGAATAGTATAAGCCATTTTGTTGAATATGAATTTTTCCTCTGACTATTCTTCCAGAACAAAAGCTCCAGACAAGAGAATCTAGAATGTTACATATCAGGATTGCGCTTACGGCTCAGATATTACACAGTCTTAATTCCTCCTTACATGCCACCGGAGAGAAACAGGAGCAATGGCGGCCCATAATTGAGCCATATTGTTGCTGCGGTTAAGATTCTCCCGGGAGATGGACAGAAGATGGAGGGAAACACAAGCGTGACCCCGGGGACAGAGAGGCACAATCTGCTGTACATCCCTCATGCCCATACACCCTCCCTTTTCTCTTTCTCTACCTCTCTCTCTGCTGCACCAACTCACTCCCTGATCCTCTCCGATTCCTCTGCTGGTCATATGTTCTTCTCTGACTGGTTATGGCACACTTAGATGGTGTCAACTCATTGTAAAATGTGCCAGGTCTGGGCTAGCATCAGTCCTGCTCCCTGATGAGTGATTAAACACATATGGAGCATATCGGCATTCCCAATGAGGCCCTGCCAGCCAGCCCAGGGATATGTACTCATTCTCCATTGCAGGGCCTCATCTGCCACCTGCACCTTTTTTAAAATGAATTTGTCACATATCTGAGGCCAGGAAACTGCCCGGCTGAGTGCCATCTCCATCTGAGCTCAATGGTTTGAACACTATCAGAAGGGACGTGTCAAAATTGGGACAATTTGAACTGCATGTGAACTGCTGCACCATGTGTTATTGCTTGTTTTTTGTGACAGGAAGACAAGCCCTACAGCAATGAGATTTTTTTCAGCTTCGCAAGTGTTATCCTGGTGATTTCTCCTTCACACCAGAGGTGATTGGAAGTGTTAACCATGTTTCCTGTGTATGACATGTCCCTCTGTCATGTCCTCTTGTCGACAATGTTATAGCAAATTAATTCCCCCTGGACCTAAAGTCAGTTCTCAGTTCCATTCACTTTTCCCCACCGCTTACTGAAGTTCAAGTACTGTAATATCTAAGGTCAGAGGAAAAATGGCTTGTCGATTGATACTGGAACCCTCTACAGGAGTTTCAATGCAAGACAGTGTAGCGGTGGCATACGCTGGAATGTAACAGAAATTCCCATTGGAATTGCAATTTACCCCAGCATTCCCTGGCCCTTCACAGATTAATAACTCAATAGATTACCTGCTGCACTTTCCAAGGACATTAAACTAAGTTCTCCTCAGAATCGATAGGAGAGGGCTTTTTGGCTATCAGTGCTGTTCAATACTGTACACTTCATTTCCCACACCATGCAGGCCCCCACCCTTAATTATACCTCATTGCATAGCGAAGGTTTAATTCAAACTTTATAGGGTTACGTAAGGGTAGTTGTCGATGAGAAGTGGACAGGGGCACTCTGAAAAGCAGAAATTTCTGTTAACAAATTTGAAGAACCCAATATGAACCTGAAAGTGAACACACCCGGAGGACAAATAATGTTTTCCCCAGATCTCAAAATTTTAATATAATCCAGTTTGACCAGTTTGACATTTTGAAATTACATTTAGTTTCAGTATTAGGTGAATCAGTCCAAAAGTACTGCAAGCATAAGTTTAATGCAAAGATGATAATGATGTGTGTGTGTGTGTGTGTGTGTGTGTGTATGCGTGTGTGTGTGTGTGTATGTATACATATACATATGTATACACACATATGTGTGTGTGTGTGTGTGTGTATGTATACATATACATATGTATACACACACACACACACACACACACACGTGCGCGCACACACACACACACACACACACACACACATCATTATCATCTTTGCATTAAACTTATGCTTGCAGTACTTTTGGACTGATTCACCTAATACTGAAACTAAATGTAATTTCAAAATGTCAAACTGGTCACACATATAGATAGATAGATAGATAGATAGATAGATAGATAGATAGATAGATAGATAGATAGATACACATATGTATAACTTCTGTTATTGTAGGGACTCATTTGTTTTGTCATGTCTGTATCACAGAAATTCAGGGAGTTTGTAGGAATATTCTCCACAGTCACTCCATGTAGGAATGAACATCAGCTTTTGTGATCAATCTTGCTTCATTTTCAAATCATCATCCATCTGCTGTGCAGCTTAAACATAATCATATTTGATTCTTGCTGTTTTGATGCTGTTTTGCTTATTGATTTAAAACAGTAAAAACTTGTAGTGTTCATGCTGAAGATCTGTAGCAAGAACAGGATTATATGAAACTGGAAAGTTAACTTAATCTCTGCCTAGTATAATCTCCAACAAGTGAATCAAAAAAAGAAAAAAAACAAACAAAAAAAACAGTTCAAACACATCCTTTCAACACAGTAACACACTGCAATTGGGACCTTCCAACATCCAGTGTTGGATTATCCATTTGTGGAGATTGCCTAAATTATGTTATATAAAAATAATAAGAAATAAGTTCCCAGCTGTCAGTCAGTTTTTCAACTCACCTCCACACAGCCACACGTCCTGTCAGCCGGTGAAATGGCTCTGATTTGCCCGCTCTTTGGAAGACCCTTTTGGTAAGACCTTTCTATTTCATTTTGTCTTTTCTTTTCTTTTTTTTTTTTTTTTTGCTTGAACATTACTTTTGAAAAATGAACTGCTGGTGTGGTGGGATTTATTTCAATTGAGTGTTTTATTTTAATGTTTAATTAACATTGTTTGTGTTGAAAAAATAACCAAGGGTCGTGTATATTCTAGAGGTGTGAATCCTTTGTGGGGTTTGACATGGACTCAATCTTTTGACTGGTTTAAATGTGATCAAACTGCTACACACTGCTTGAAATGTGTGTATATAATAGCTTCATCTGCACATTAAGATTTAATGCAACCTTTGAGAAGTTACATAACTATCTGCAATGTTTTGTTTGTATAAAAAATCCACAAACATGCAGAAAGGTGTTGAGTGTTGTGTATGAGTTTGACAAGGGAAAGCAGTTTGGGTAAACCAAGGTCACTTTTTTTAAATCAACCCTCTGATGATGAAAATCCTCATATTACCAGTGCATTGACACAAACACCAAAATCTCTATGTGCTGTTTTGTTTTCATGCGTGTTATGGTTTTTAGTGTCAGTGTTTTTTTTTTTTTTCTCATCTGCTGTCACCACCTTTATGAGAATTCAATTTGATCTCTTTTTTTAAATATCTTTTTTCCTTTAGTGAAAAATGGCAGGCTTTCCACTGCTTAAAATGAGTGCCGTTGGTACAGTAAATGCTCTAAATCTCTTCCTGGCATCCTTGAACTCCTTGCAGAACTGGTTTAGGCTTTAGTTTTATTTGGATGATTTGGAAAATGTATAAAGAATGCTCTCAAGCTGAAGCAAAAAAAAAAAAAAAAAAAAAAAAAAATCATGTTCTTCTATGTCCCCTGACATGACTTAAACCTGGCTGAGGATTGGCAGTGGGCAAAATAAATAAGGAAGTGTATGAGCAGTGCTAAAAAATCAAATGGACAGTTTCTTTCCAGCAGCTGTAACCTCTGTTTACCCCCCACCTGTCAAAGACTGAAAAAGACTTACTGCTGTTAGCAATAACCCAACCGACCCAGCCACACACACACACACACACGCACACACACACACACACACACACACACACACACACACACACACACATAAACACACACACACACACACACACACACACACACACACGCACGCACGCACGCACACGCACACTCATTTGTTACACAGTACATTTTGCTATCATATTGCACATATTGCAGTATTGCGCATAACCACCCTATATGCTGCTTCTTAATCACCAGTGTACAGTTTAGGTCACTTTTTATCATTTGTCTTTGCATATATTCTGCATTTATTTATATTCATTTTATTCATTGAATTTTTGTGCAGGACACTGCTGAAGAGCTGCTAAACAGGTTTTTTTTTTTTTTATTATTGTTCTGAGCACAATGATAATAAAGATCTAATCTAAATCTAATCTAATCTAAATGGATATCAAAATCCCCATTAGAACTGAGATGTGATAATTGTTCAATCGCAGCTTTTTAAAAATTACCGTAATATGAGTGCTATATTGCTTTTTGGATTCGGCGCTAGGAGACTACTCAGTGGTGTGTGTGTGTGTGTGTGTGTGTGTGTGTTTACCGGAGAGGAGGCAGGTTAAACTCCAAAGTGAAGTAAGCGATGCAATTTTGAACATAACTGTTGTGATGGCAAAAAGCAAAGAAAATAAGACCCAGGCTGAAAATAACCAGAATTATCCTTTATGTTGAAGCAAAATCAATGTGTCAATGACAGAGAAAGAGCCACTGATGTGAAAAAAGTTTTGGGTGGCATCCAAGGTGGCTGATCAATTTATAAGAGTAGTCAGTGCCACCACAACCACCTTTTTGACTCTGCCCTTGCTCCACATGTATTTAATCAGCAAAAGACTGGCCTAAGTAGGGGACTTCAGAAAAGGGGTACTTGTATTTCAGACAGGTTGCAGGCGGGGGTGGTGGTGGGGGTTATCTGTGTCCACTTGCTTTGTGAAGGGCATGGAAGGTCTTTTTCAAGTGTGACACTCATTGCTGCAGCCTATTTACCCACGCCCGTGCTTTTATTTATCGCACGGTTCCACACCGTGAATTATCTAATGTCTTATGGACTGTAAATTTCCCTAATGCAGTTCTGCGCCCTACCTCCCCACCTACCTGCAAACATAAGCATGTGCACACACAAACACACACAACACCGCATACACACACAATCATAATACCCCTGAAGTCACCCTTTGGAGGACTACTCCCTCAACTTTATTGAGTATTGAGGAAACAAAACGCGCGCATTTGTTTTTGAGGGGGACGTGATGAGAGCATCCACCATGTGAACCCCTGCTGTCCTTTTGAGGCCCTTCTGAGAGCCGTAAAGCTGCTGTCACCGATCAATCAGAGCGAGTACCACAACATTGTTTACTAGCTCAGCTCATTAAGCAATGTAGCAGAACATGCTAACTTAATTTAAAGTGAGATTTATTGGGGCCCGTGCCGGGGAGAACCATTGTCCCGGCGCTCAACCCTGTGCCATTGTGGATCTGGCCTGCTAAATTACAACTAAGAGCCACTGATAAATTGTCCTGTTCTCATCTAACCTACTTACCGGTTTCCAGATAGACAATAATGAAGAATCATTTGACACTGAACTGGAGCCCACTAAAGTTATTTGCTATCACCCTATTCAGTCTGACTGTTGGCAGGAAAAAGCACAGTAGCTAAGTTACCACTGGGAGTAAATTGGTAGCATGTAAAGACGTATTCTCATTAACTAGGCTATGCCGAATTACAGGTGAAATTGCATTACAAACTTCATTTTACAATAAAGTGGGAAGGATGCAAATGAACTGTTTGTACCTTTTATCCCTTTTAAAAAAAAATTAAAGTTCAATAAGTTCACGCAAAACAGTTATTTCACAGCAATGGTAAAGTTTCAGTCTTCATTAAAAGGCACAAAATAAAAGAACAACGCCTTACTGACAACTAAACTCCCAACACTCACACATACGCACTCGCACAAACCTGAGTAAGTGACACTGACATGCTGACAGGCCTCCCACTGAGGATAAAGCCCTGCTGAAGTCCAGTGATCAGGACTCCCTGCTGAGGTGCTTTGGGCTTCCTCCCAGGAACCAGGTCCAGGGGCTTCTCACTAGCAAGTGCCTTTGGGGAGTAGTCACACTTTTAAAAGACGGAAATTAAGTGGAAAAATGTCTGCTCACTCACTGATGTAATTATCTGTCCTGGATTAACATCTGTTCACTAGCTCGAGTGCCAAGTCCACTTCAACATGTGCCAGTACCTTGTGGCAGCGCCGGGTGTGTGTACCTGTGTCTATTTCCAAATGCTGTGTATCTTGGCAGCAGTCACGGCAACTTTTCACTCTGACATCCTCCACCCATTCAACATCTGCGTATTTATGGGAACATCTTGGCTGTAGTCATTGAGAACACCAACTTTTTGACACCAACTAATCAGTTTTTTTTTCAGCTGAACAATGGCCCTTTCATTTTTTTTCTTCGATGCAAATTATTTTCCAAAGAAATGGAGTTTTAATTTGTATGTATAAATCAAAACTAAATATAAAGAATTATATTATGTGCCATTAGTTACATTTTATATGGTGTGATGATAATGCCATATTTTTTTTTCAGTTTAGCTGCCCATATTGCTTTGGCATTTTCTGCCTACTCTCCTGTTACTATAAAATTAATCCAAGCAGGGACAAGTCCTTAGATTATCCTTTCCTGGTGGTGGGGAGCCTCTAGAAAGCCCATTAGCATGCTTCATTTATCTATATCATGCGTGTCAAAGTGAGTGTCAGGGTGGGCGTTCACCTACCGGCTTATTCCCACCTTAACAACTCTGTTGTAACAGAGCTCAGGTGGCCTGTGTGTACTAGAGCACCTGCTTAAAATTCAGCCTGCAAACCTGGGCTAATCCATTATGCATTGGCATTGTTATGCTCCCGCTTACTTTCCCCCCTTATTAGAAGGGCTAACTTTCACTGGAGCTCTACTCTGTGTGTGGAGCTAAATGAAGGATTCCACCATTTGAATTGTGGTTATTGACATGCAATAACCAAAGGATTACACCTGACTTACTGTGGAAATGTCACCCAATGTAAGCACCAGGAATGTATTTGGATGACCCTTGGGTATACAACATGACTATTCCCAAGAATGCTAAGCCCACTGGGAGCAAATTATAATTGAACTATACAATGGGAAGGAGAATCTGCATCTCCTCTTGTTAACTGTGCCCTAATTATCTTTACTCTTTAGTTATTGGAGCAGAGGGGATAGAGCACTATGTCCTCTCTATTAGACCAACTGTCTTGGGAATTTTAGCTATAGGTTAATGAACTGCTGAATATCCGGTAGAATGCAATCAAAGCTCAGCCATTATAACCAAGGATATGATGTTTCTGAGCATGTGCCGGGGAGAGTCAGCTCTCAGGGGAGCATACCCCTGTTGTTTCAGAAATGTGTAATTAGCAACAACGCCATGGTGGTTTTCTCCTATCGAATGCTCAATATTTCAAATAATCTGCCCTTCCTGCCATGCAAATGGCTCTGGCTGGAGGATATCATCAAGCATTCTCATTACCATGCACGGCATGTTGCACAGAGCTCAGTTAGTATAAGATTTGCTTAGCCTTTGGCTTGTCAAATGATTCTATAATTGATTAGATTAATACTGATCAGTGCTAACATGGAACGCAAGGTGGACTGATGTCAGCACAGTGCAGATAATTGGATATAGTCTGTTTTTGTGGATGGATTATGAGTGAGTAAATGGTTTCAAATATGCTATTGAAGTAATAGAACAGTCCAACATACTGGCTGTCAGAAGGAAATAACCATTGATTTTTCTTGGAGCTTTGATGGATCATTATCATGCAGTATTTTTCTCATTTAAAGAATATCTCTTCACACATGACACATCTAACAATGCCCATTAGTGTGCATTATATGTACAGAGCTCAGTTGGTATGAGCTTTGCTTAGCCTTTGGCTGGTCAAATGATTATATAAATGACTGGATTATTACTGATCAGTGCTAACATGGCACACAAGGTGGATAATGAGGTTTTGTGAATGGATTATGATTGAGAAGTAATAGAACAGTTCAACATGCCCGTTGTCTGAGGGAAATAACCATTGATTTTTCTTGGAGCTGTGATGGATCATTATAATATAGTATTTTTCTCATTTTAAGAATATCTCTTCACACATCATACATTCAGCAATGCCCATTAGTGCGTTAATGTTTCCTATTATGAATTTACTGTGTATGTATTAAACATAGATAGGCACTGCATATCAGGCAATACATCAAAATCACTTGATTCTAAATGTGTCATTAAAAAAAGCACTTGTAGGAAAAAGGGTTTAAATCAGTGATTGTCAACTGGTGGCCCATGGGCTACAGCCAGCCCGCAGAATATTAAGAAATTAAGAAAATCTGAGTGAGCTGAACTGGAAATACTTTTATTAGGAGTGATTTACCCCAAATACGTGTGTTTTACCCACAGGTTCAAAAGGTGTTAGAAATCCACCTGTCAGCTTATTATCAGTTACCCACGAGTAGCCACACCACCAAGTGCAGGGGTCAGGCCTGTCTTACTCACAAAGCTGCTCTTGCTTTGCTGGTTGTCACTGAATAGCAGTAGCCTAGGACAGGTGAAGCTGAAACCAGTTCCCATCTTTTATAAATGGAGCGCAGCTCCAACCACCAGGACACTGCACATTAGCATCAAACCTGGTTAAAGTTGATTAATATTACCTGACAATCAGGACCGCATTCTGCAATTACATTTCTGGAATTACAAATTTGAGCCATCACTCCTCAGAGAACTGCTTCTTTGGGGCAGGTCTGTGCTCTACTAGGAGCATTTTCTTGTTATATGTCTGCTGTAGTTATTATTACACTGATATAGGCTAATAAAAATAACATTATTTATTTATTTTTTTTATTTTTTTAAAAAGTGAGAATATTAAACAATAATAGGCTAATTAGGCCTCAATAAATTAAAATTTTGTTATCTGAAGTCCAGCCCCCAAAGTGTCTGCCTTTGGACAAATGTAGTTGATGTCTCTGGTTTAAATATTCTAAATTTGCATCTTTATAAGGCTTTTCATGAGAACACTCTCACAACACTACAGAGCACTTCAATAAAGCAATATGTTTCTCTTTGGCCGCCTTCAGACAGGATCAGGCATTTCGACAAAAATGCAAGGATTCTTATGCATTTTAATGGGTGTAGTACGGTTGGGCTGCAGCAGTGCCTTTAGTACGAGGTTCTGCAAAAAAATGGAATGAAAGAAAAAAAAGAATCAACTTTTGCAGCAACACAGCCCAACATCACAGTGCAGTGGCCAATCACAAACAGGCCGAGTGGGCAGACCGTGGACAGATGGGCCATGTAGTGACACACCCACACCTCTGCACAAATCTATGCACAGCGCCACAATGCCTGAGTGAATGCAGCCTAACAGAGTGAAACTGTTTTTGGACATTAAAATGGCAATGTGTTTTCAAGCAAGGTTTGAAAACTTACACATTTAATGCCAACCTAATATTAACAGCAGATGCTTAAACTGTTATGACACATTTCAGCTTGCATGCAGCAAAGGTCAGTAGCTGGATTTAAGTAGTTCACCTATTTTGAAAAATCTGATGTTATTTCGTTATCCCTAAGTGGCATAGTGATGCTGTCCTCTCATTGGTCTTGCTGTGCTAGATATTGACTGGATGGCCCAAAGCTATTAGCCTCCTGTCACTGGGTATCCCTCAGGTTAGCTTAAAAATAACCACCTAAATCCACTTAAACCAGGTTTAACAGCATTTTTGCAAGTGTCATTGTGCAAAAAAGAGAAACCCTGCACATCAGCTCATCAACTTGCGGCTAAAACTTTAGTGTAGGAGACAACATTTCAGTCCAGAAAGAATCATTGTCAGGTTTCAGCGTGATTGTCTGAAAGGAAAATTCTCTTATAAGTGCACAGGGATCATATTTTCATGGTTGTTTTGCAGCTATGTTTCACGATGACTGAAATTCAAAGAAAATAACTTTTCGTTTGGGCTTTCAGACATCAAAATAAAAGCACACAATTTAAAATGGCCAGAAATAAATTTAAACCATTTCATTTGTCCATTTCAATTTGTCAGAATGGTTGAAATATCTTTAAACCCATGTGCCACAAGCACCAGGATGCATCAAAGAACAATGTTTCACAGTGAGGACCAAGTATGGTGAGAAACTTGCATTATTGCCTATAAAGTGTCTGCATAATTTTTCTGGGTAACAGCGGGTGCAGTACTTCTGTTGTTTTCGCTCCTTTTGTTCATCAAACTGAATCTCTGAGGACATAATGCTATCTTACAGCCATCTCCTCTCCAGCTGGTCCACAGGTGGCTAAACACACTTCGCTCTCATTTGTCCGGTCTGCATGTTCAATATTAGCCTCCTCTCTCTTTCCTCGAAACAGGCCCTGATATTGTTATGAGAGTGGAGAGCAGAAGCAAGAGGACTGAAAAGGCATTTGGCTGGCATTTCCCACCCTGGCTAAATCCAGCTCCTGTTGCCTGGGCCAGACTGTTTCTTTTCTGTTTGAGCATTGATGGTGACACTGTTCCAGGTCTCCACCTGTGTCCTCCTCCTCTGATCAGTGTGGTGGCCATGCTGGGAAGGGATAAGCAACAGCAGGATGCTCTCATCTTTTCCTACTCTTTCCACACTGATAAGCACAGAGAGATTATCAGGATTGTAAGGTGTTAGAATTTCAATCTTTTATGCTTGACCTGATATCGATGTACATGTGTCTGTTTGATTTTTGTTTTCCAGCCTTGGCCATGTACACACCTCATTGCAGCAGTACTCCTTTCCTTTACAAGTTACATATTTCTTGGTAATGATTTCGAGGACATTTATCTAGAATGTTCCTAGCAACAGATATAAAATTGTTGCAGTGATAGCCTTGTTTTGTGTGCCTCATCACACAGCTTCCTTGGTTTAATGAGGTGTTGGCCGTGGATTGGCAATACAAAAAATGAAGTCAACTGATAAATTCACACAGAGCCTAGCACAATAGCACTCATTAATTTATACTTTAACACTCGATACAGTAGATGCTGGATGTGTGCACTGTATACTTGGTTTGTAAAACAAAAATAAAATTATTAACCATTCATTCTCTGTGACATGCATGTCAGTGTCAGAATGAAGTATATACACTTCAAATATAGCTGCAAACTACAAATCATACAGTATATAGTTATGAAAATTCAACAAAATGAGGAGGGGCATTTTTAAATAAGTCAACATCATTATTTTAATTGAAAAGAAGAGTGGATTGCATCCAGCTGCCCATGCCCGAGTATACAGGGAGACCTGTGTGAGACTGCATAAATACTGTAGTCTACACTTTTATAGCGAAAACAATCGAAGACCCCCCGTGTATGGGGAACAAGCAGTTCTTCACAGTCATTGAATTCACTAATAAATAGAACTGTTGCTTTGATGTAGCTTATATGGAATTTATAAATCACTGCTTAGGGTAAAGCCTATGTGAAAAGTTGTCCTTGTATTGAGGAATATTAAATGAAACACACATGTAGTCTACATTTGGACACGTGAATAAGCAAAGGGGTTACACAAAAAACTAATAATAAAAATAAGGGGCCAATAGGGAAAAAACAAAACAAAAACCAAAATGTCAAAATGAGACTGAAATGAGATCTTAAATTACCTTTTGGCTCCCAGTAACCATTTGTTTCAGCAGGGAGCTGAAAAACAAACAAACAAATGAACAAACAAATGTAGAGACATTTTCATTATTGCATGTACATGGAACAGAGAAATAATGTACATGTAATTGTAAAAAATATAATATAATAATTTTAGGACTGCAAAAACTAACTTCAACCAGTTCTCACCTATAATGGTCATGAAAGCTGCAGTCTGCTGTGTATACATTTTTAAACTAACTAATTAATTTATTTACTTTTCACAAGGGCGCTGCCTTTTTATGCAGTCAAGGACATATGACAGTAGTCTACCTTTGCTTTTATTTGCAATATAACTGAATCAACATCACTCATTATTTCTCTGTTTATGCTATACACTGCATAATATAATGAAGAGTGAATGATGTTGATTCTTTGTATAATGTGTCTATCTGTAAAAACATCTCTATTACTAATGTACCTAAACAAATGGCACATATTCATAAAGGGAAGCAGTAAATCTGCTGCACTGCTATAGCATGAATGCACCTTAGTGTAAACGAACATCCTCTTTTTTTTTTATACAAATATATGAATAGAAAAAATCCTGTATTTATATGTTACTGCATTTGCACCAATTATGTTTAGTCTGCAAATTATTTGGACAACCAAGCTGTGTTTTTGCAACTGCAAACTAACTTGCTAACTGGTTTACGAGCTAAGAGCAGCCATTTACAAAATATGCCAAACACAGCAAAGCAGTTTCCCAAGCTTTCAATCAGCAAATGATAATATTGCTAGAAGTGCATGTAGCAAGATCAGACACCAGTGACTTCTGTTGCCAAGATATTATTACATGACATGAGCACAGAGTGTAAAAAGGATTAACTAATACGCCCTGCTGTCCATTTGAAGATTTTAATGAATAGTTTTTTTCAGCCCTTCTTTTGGTTTTGAGAGAGTACAGAGAACTATCGGTATATTTTACGTGTGTAATTATGTAAATTAGACTTCTCAGTGCAGTAATATCATGCACTGATACACATGGTTCAGAGAGGGCAGGAGTTGGTAGGTTTCTGGACCCGTCCATGCCAGGGAGGCACAGAGAGAAGCACAGTGCTGTGGATGGACAGCGGGCACATGGAAAAATGAGAGGATGCAGAAATAGATGGAGGTATGGCATGTTCCAAGGGAGGGGGGCTCCTTTGCACTGCCTGGTCCAAATAATGGGGAGGGCCAGCTGGGGTTTTTGGCAAACATATTTAGGACCTAGTGACAGACCCTAAGCCCCTGAACTAATCCTGTTGCAGGTGATTATGTGGAGAGAATTTGAGAAATAGGCAGAAGACTACACCCCCTGCTCCCTGTATACTGCTGTGGAGGCTTTTTGTCTGGTGGAACCTGTGTATTTGAACGCTGGTGGAACCTCTGGAGCGGTCAATCAGTCTAGCTGGCTTATTACTTTTTCTTACAAAGTTACCAGTAGATGAAAGAATTCAACAGAAAAAATATACAATACTTATTTCCCCAATTAGTGTGCAGGGTGTTTCATATGTCTGATTTTTTTGAGGACCTAATTAGCCTGTTTTTAAAAAAAGAGCAGTATTCCTACATGGAGGAACACCTTGTCATGTAATTGAATCATTTTTCCCCAAACCACTCATATTGGATTTTTTGGGGGTAAGGATTAAATATGGAAGCCTGAAAAGGCAAGGTAGTCAAGGCAAGACTGAAGCAGCTCACAGTCACTGGCTGCTGCAGCTGTGTGTTGTCATGTCGGTGCTTCTCTTTCTAGTGGAAATGATGTGCATCAGTATAGTGACTAGCCCAAGTGTATAGAAGCATTTAATGGACAGATCTTAGATTCTTATTATGATTTAAAACAAGCATTAATAGTAAAATGAGACAGTGAAAAAAGAGAGAACTTCACTCTGTGCACTGTTTTTTATTCTTACTAATTAGCCCATTGTCCCATGAATAGCATATCATAATTTTTGGACTGCAATGGCCTATGGATTACCACGTGACATTATAACCAATCTTAACCAACCAAACAGATAAGCAGCTACAGATATGAATCCATGAGCTAGATTAGTAAATATGATGACAAAAGCTGGACCATTCCACAACAAAGTCAACATCCCTGACAGTCCAGAGGTAGGACTCACCATCCTCTGGTTCGTCAGGTTAGTGCGCATGTATTTGCCCTATACTACATGCTCTCCCATGAGCCTTGGGTGCCTTCCACTAGGGTGTGCCGGTGAAGCGGCAAGGTTGGAGAAAACCAGCAGAAACAAACAAGCCATCGTCAGCACAGTGGACAGTTGAGTAAACAAACAGATGGTACATGTCCTTGCTGTTCTCAGCCTTCACACAACTGGCATGCAATCCAACATGTATCATTTTTAAATGGAGTGGAAATCATGACCACCCACGCCAAATCCAGTGCCCTGGCACATCCTAAGGGGCTTGATCCATTATTTCAACAATGTCAAATCTCTATCAGTTTTTTTCCCCCTGTTATTAAGAATATCCATAAGGAATTGTTTACACGTGAAATATCCTAGTGCCCAAATAAGAGATTATGAATAAATCCCTGTCCTCCCTGCCCACAGTTACAGCTTAGGAGCTTCAGTGCTATTCAAGCCCAGTTTCCCAAGGCTTTACTTTGTTTTTTGTTTTTTCAAGGAAACTTGATCAATACTCTCTTGTAACATGTTCATTTTTAGTGTCAAATGTCCTATCTTAAGTGCAGAAGTTACTTCTCAAGTGTCCTTGTCATTATGACCATGGCATTCTGTTTTCCTCTGGCTGCACATGGATGAATAAAACTGAAGAAAAGCAGTGAGTGCTTTTTTAAAACTCAGATTTAATAGATTCTCGCCACCCAATGTGTCACCTCGAGACAGATACAGATTGAAAGCATTAGATGCAACTATTTTCAAACTCACTAGGTTTTGATTGCCCACACATTCGACATCATAGTCATCTGTGTTAACACTGAGTCAAATTTGGAGCATCGTGAGGTGTTTGAGCTGTTGTAAAACTGAACTACAGCGCGATGTCTGCAAGTTAAGCAGTTTAGCTTAATTTGGATAGCAGTGTAGCCTATAAATGTGCAGGTGTATGGACAAAATATAAGCACAGCATTGTCAATCTTGTCTCTAAATATGAGAAGCAGACCGCCTTAGAGGAAATATGATATACTAACTACATCAATATGGTGGAATGTAGATGCCAGAAATGATTTTCAAATCTCCCGTCTGCATTGCACCATGCACGCGTCAAATACAGACTGATATCTTTGCCACCTTCATGCACAGCAGCACGGTAATGGACAGCTTCTTTTTGGTTGTGTGACTATGTGGCATTTCAGTCGCTTTATACAGTACAAACCTATAATTAAGATGTTTTCAGTCTCAAACTATATAAAGTTTGGGCTGACAATTACAAGCAATTATGAGAAACTATGGAATTAGCACAAAGTTCTTATTTGTGTGGGTTGCAATACCTTTCAACAAAATCAAGGTAGGCCATTTAAACCCCAGGGGGCCCTAAAATTACATCTATTCAGGTTACTTGAAGATATTTAAAGGCAAATGACAAAATGTTCCGTTTGCTATCTTGCTTTCTCTTTTTCTTTCCGTTGCTAGTTGAGTGGCAGGTACAGCCTGTGACAAACAGGGCACGTAGCATGCTCTAAATCTGTCAGGGCTGATTGTACTGGCCTCCTTTGACTAACAGCAACATATAAGAAAAAAAAAAAAAAAAAAAAAAAACTCAAACCAAAACATTCAGACCAGTGGAAGGAATGCCAGCATATTCCCAGTGGATGATGAGATTATGGTCCAAAATGCGAAATTCAATCTTCCTGGCCTCTCGCAGTTCAAAGGACCACATTCTTCTCTCGTTTTCACAGGACTGTATGGCAAACGTTTCTATAGGATAAAATGACTTTCGTACCGATAACTGATTAGTCCAGTCATTTTATGAAAAAACCTAGGACAAATTGCAAGAGAAGCAAACTCAACTGATTTTGTATCCTCAGTATGTCCTGAGTGAGGGAAAAAAAGTCCCAGGAAATCCTATTGGTGGAAAGTTTTGAAAATCATCTATTTATGACCGTATATTACCAAAAAACACTGTTTTTAACACACAGGGAAAGGGGTTCAAAATTTTACTTTCAGATATCACTATAAAAATTCATAAGTTGATTACACCCACAAAGACAAGAAAAAAAGTCAATTACAAGTTCTTTGAATTATTCTGTTTACACATGCATATCACACATTATCTGATTTGATATGCGCTAATAAGGAATATAAGAAATAAATGCCAGAACAGATATTTAAACAGTGAATTAAAAGGTTACTATATATATAGTAACCTTTTAATTCACTGTTATATAGGAACCTTTTAATTCAAGGTTACTATATATATAGTAACCTTTTAATTCATTGTTTAAATGTCTCTTCTGGCATTTATTCCTTATATTCCTTATTAGCGCATATCAAATCAGATAATGTGTGATATGCATGTGTAAACAGAATAATTCAAAGAACTTGTAATTGACTTTTTTTCTTGTCTTTGTGTGTGTAATCAACTTGTGAATTTTTATAGTGATATCTGAAAGTAAAATTTTGAACCCCTTTTATCTGTGTGTTAAAAACAGTGTTTTTTGGTAATATGTGGTCATAAATAGGTGATTTTCAAAACTTTCCACCAATGAGATTTCTTGGGACTTTTTTCCCCTCACTCAGGACATATTGAGGATACAAAATCAGTTGAGTTTGCTTCTCTTGCAATTTGTCCTAGGTTGACCCCAATTTTGGCCTAAAATTACTGGACTAGATATGATCTTGCGGTTGACTAAAGGTACATAAAAATACAGGTATCAAATGAATCCAAATTAAACTGTTAAATCATCAAATTCTGTCATAACAGTGGGACGTTGGATGGGTTATATTACATGCTGTGTGAATACGAGCGCACAAAGCCCAAGTGATGGTATATAAAGTTGCAAATGTGATAGACTCGTCATCATAACCCATGTCTGCTATGTCTCACAACAACATTTGTCAAAGCTTAAGTTTCTCTCTGACAGCTGCACAAACCAATGGTGGGTGACAAATAGCATCCTACTATATAAGTATTTTATTTTTTGCATTCTGTTTTTGCAGCTTTGTGCCAGATTTTCTCATCCATGCTTTGTTCTAATTAAACATTATTGAATTGTACTTGTGTTATTCATATTTATCCTACTGATCCGTGTTTATCATTTAAAAGTATCGTACACTCTGCATTCTACATTCTACATGAAGGAGGTTCAGGCAAAATGTGTTTCTTGTTAGTCATTTATGCATCCACATTCAAGTGCCTTTGTAAAATAAATAAGTAAATAAATAAATAAATAAATGTGTCTTTATGTCTATTTAGCATACCCAGATAAATCCTTCTTTTATTTTCATATTCAGCATCAAACCAAATCATTGTTCATCAAATTTAGGTCCTGGTCTTTTCATTAAAGTTTTTTCTCAAGCAGCAGTGTAAGCTTTCAGTCCACTGATGTGGATTATGTTGATGTGCAAATATTATAAATGTGCTTCACAACTAATCATTCAAAACATTCCGCAAATACAAATTTCCTAAAAATGTTTTGCCTTTTGTAGTTTTATGTTGGGTGTAATTCAAGAAGTCCATTCATACAGGATACAGGATCTCTGTGATTTTAACAATTACTGCTTGTACTCCAGATGAAAAGCATCATGTTGTCAACTTCCATTTACTCTATGCACAGGATCATCCGCTTGCTTCCAAAACCATAATGCATAATTATGGAGATGTCAAGTTGAGCTGAATTGCTATTATCGGATGACCTCTGAATTTGTTGGCAATGCACTCCAGATTTTTTAATGTGTAAATGTCACAGACTGAGTAGTGAAGAATCAACATTATGGATGCTAGTGGTGACAATTGTATACACAAGAGCAGTCAAAGTCAGCAGTCTCTGCCATGCTGCACATTCTGCCACATCAATATAACACACCTAGTTGTATCTTTCCAGGATGCTGTTTTCTGAAGATATTGCACTAACTGTGACTTGCGAACGCTGGGCGACCTTGACCTTTAACCCTAGATACTCCAATATTTAATCAGCTCATTACCAGTCCTCCATGCAGTTTTATCCAAATCTGTCCATTAGTTTTTGAGTTATTCTGCTAACAGACAGACACACAGACAAATGAACAAACACACAAAGAAACAAATGGAAGTGAAAAGACTACAACAAGACCTCCCCCCAAAAAGAAACATCCGCTTACAATAAAGTTAAGCTTAGATTCAGGAACTTCTAATTACCTGACAGTCCTGGTCAACCCTTCCAGCACAGTTTGTCACAGATTTCTCAAGAAATCTGTCAGATAGAGACAGACAGAGGCAGCCTTGTGGGCCCTCCCACTCAAGCCCCACCACCACGGTGCACTCGCTGTGCACCTTCCTCTTCGATCTCACCAATGTCACGTCCTTAAACTGAGCCTGACATCAGAGACTAGAGGTATTCCCTTCAACTACCAGATTGTTTCAACTCTACTCAGTCTCCATCAATACTGACCTTCTGACCCTCTCAGCCTCTGCAACCGTTCTCTTCATTCCGGCTACATATGGTGGACTTAACCCTACAATCCATGTTCTTGCTGGCAGCCAGGGCATCTAAGATCAAACCATCCAGGTCTTCAGCCACTGGTCATCTCGGACATATCACTCCTACACCTGCAACAATCTTAATCATCTCTGCCAAGCTCACAGTCAGCTCAGCTAAATGACTCTTTATGGGGCTTGTAATCGGCTCGGGTTGAACCAGAACCCCAACACTGACTTTCCTTCTGCCGGGCCTTCAGGACATCCTCCCAGACCAGCCTAACCAACGACATCCACCTTCAACCTTCACCTCCATTCATTTGTCCATTTGTTCATTTGAACATCCAGTACCTGCTCTATTTTCATTAAACCTATGTTGCTGTTAGTTGTGGTGTCTTCTTTGCTTGTGTAATGGGGCTTAACAACAGCAGATTTTTGTCTGGCCTCCTGATGGAAATGTAGCAGTACATTGGCAAACCAGACCCTCAAAGGCAGGTAGCTACTGTATTATGCAGTCTTGAAGAAGCTTCACCAGCTATACTTGCTAACAAGCCAGCTGTCACTCCACTCTGCAAAATAATCTTCTCCAGACCACAGCTGATCAAAACTTACTGCCATAACATTTTACTCTGTGTGCTACCCAGAGGGTTCAGCAATGGGATTGGCTGATTTTCAATAATTTGACGCTTTTTGTTTTATCGTTGCTTTGTCTTGTCTGCCATATGAGCTCACTCTCAAATCACTTTTTCCTCTGATTCAAATGAACTGGAGTGCTTTAAAGAAATCTAATGGGATTTACGCATGTGCCCAATAAGATTTGACCGGAAATGCTGCATGGTGCATGGTGCTGGCCTGGAGGAGTGAATGACATTATCCGAAGGGCTGTTGTGCATTATGAACACAATCCATTAGATGTGCTGTCTGTTTTGTTGACATTTATTGTTTTAGTTGGCTTTCCAATCCAACTTCATATTTGGTCGTGTTCAGACTATGTTTTGCCCCTATTTTCTGCTTCACTGGGCATTGCAAGTAGTGTGAGTATGTTCCTGCTTTCAGCTGAGATGATGGAGACATTGATCATGATGGATGAGATTGTCTCCCACTCCACCCCTGGTATTTGATGCCTCTTAGGAAGTAGGTAGGCACTACAATTTTACAGAGTGAGTGAGTAGCATACGACAAGTGGCACCTAATAGACACACAGGGCATCTCATAAGAAAAAATGGGAAATGGAGGGATTTATATAAAAAGGATTAGTGTTGTAATACATTTGGTCATTTTGCTTCATGAGGGGTCTGACAATAAAGCTACATATGTCATCTCATGGATTCAAAATTAATTTTGCGGTTCTTATTTCAGTCTCTCCCCCTCTATCTCTGTCTTTCTCTCTGACAGAGCCAGAGGGTCACTGATTAAATGATGTATTCTCTGGGATGCATCAGCCAGGTGGAGCGCACAACACATCTGTTGTGTTAGTCTTCCAGGCACGACCGTCACCTACCCATGGCAAGCCTCTGGTGCAGGAATGGTCTCAGCTGCTGTGTTCCCATTTATTTATTGTCATCTATTGGACATGTATTTGTACAGTTTTCCACAAAACACAAACCGGTTTAATTGCTACAATGGTTACCAGCTTTCCAGACCCCCCTCCCCCCATGCTGACATCCATCCAAGATAATGTCCTCCACTACCTTGGCTTGGTGCAAATTTTGTGCAGGTTTTAAAGCAATACTTTATCGGAGCATATATATATGTCACTATATTATAATTTGCACTCTGGAGGCCAGATTTACTAATCATTTTGCATATTTTTACAGGCATGTTCTACCCTTGGCAGTATGTGTGCTATTTGTTAAACAGGTGCAACGGCCTTGAAATGCAGTTTGCCCATCATCTGAGGTGCACGTGCCATGCCACCGCAAAGCACGCCTCTCTCCTGTATGTATATGCATGTAAAGGAGTACTGCACAACTAACAGGAGGGGGTATGGTAAGTGTGGTTGACTGAATATTTTTATTTGGTTTTGCTGAAGTTCACACAATTTGTGACTGCCAGTTTTGTGTGAAAATTTTTCTGCCGCCTAATAGCAGGTGCAAAATTAGCGTATGCAATGTATATCAACCTGTTGTCCATAGAAATGTTAATAATAGCAACAAACTAATGCTCGGTGCACCACAAAAAGTGTTCGGGGGACTTTAGAGTATTTTCTGTTTTAATACATAATCTAACATCATAAATCTCTTCTTAGAAAGAGTGCTGTAATATAATTTTAGGGACACATGATTGAACTGGAACATATAACATTTAATACAGTTTTGTGCAAGCACCAAACAAAGAAGTATATTAAAATATGCATTAAGACTCAGCTTCTCTGGCATTCTTGGGAGACATCAGCTGTGTTAGTGCCGTCAACGCCCTCCACCTGTTCTGATATGTGCGTCTGCTGGATGAGCTGCCGTGCGTGGCTCAGCTTCCCGTGGTGACCCGCCACCCGTCACAGTGGCTTGTGGTTTAATGAAGGCAACCTTTTTGTTTTCCTCATCTTTTTATGTCATCTCTCTCTTGCTTAAACCCATCAGGTGTTTGCTTTTTTACTCTTAATGTGTTTATTTCTTGTGAGATAGATGCTCAAGTTCTAATTTTGGCTGCAAGCATCCCTTGAAAATATCGCTGTGTACTGTCAACTCATTTACCAACTAGGAGAGTGCATTCAGTGCAGATCCCCGCCAGGCGTACCTCCCCTTCTCCAGTGCACATACAGTATTCACGTATCAAACTACCCTTTTTTTTTTTTTTTTTTTTGCCAACAAGGAGAAGGGAAAATACAGATACACTGTCTCCTTCTCTAGTACTTTGACTTAGATGACAAAAAAACCTGCATTTTACATTTGCAATATAAAACAGGTTTTCCAAAGGTTATGAATCAGACATTCTTGATCATACAGTCATAATTGTAGACAAAAAATATTAAGCTGATATGCTTTTTTTTTTTTTTTTTTTTTTTTTAACGTTTTGAGTCACTGCAGCCACAACTCCCTTTAAAAAAAATGTGGAGGCAATGCTTGCTAATCTCTCCTTCTCTGGTGCTCATTTTCAAAGGATTTGAATCACCGAAACCACAAGAGGTCTTTGATTGGTTGATCATTGAGCAACCTACCAACAGACCTATGGATACTGGCTGCTGGTCACATTTAATGAAACCCCTGTGCACGGTGGCTGCAGAATCCTTGGAGAAGAAGTTGAGCAAATGTGAGTCAGCTAGCTTTCTGTATTCAAAATGCAAATGTCCTATCAAAGAGAATATCCTTCGACATGTTTTGTTTTGGCAAGACTTTGGTTCAGTGGAATGCATAACATGTCTAATGATTGTAACTTTTCGCAGGGGATGGAAACCACTGCTCATTATCAGAATGTTTATAAAATTGTCACTGACAGTGCAACCACTAATGTTGTTAGGGAGGCAGGCAACACACTTTACTGAGAGCTGTTATCAGTTATAAATCTTTCATAGTTTCTCACTGAAATTAAATAATTTTAAACTTTTCCTAAATTGTAAAATGTGATGTTATATTATAGGTTACTAACTCTAAAACTGTCAAACATATATTCTTCCAGAGGTTTCATCCTACTCTACTCAAGAAAGGACATTTCAGATACTTTTTTGTACACATTAATACTTAAACTTTCTTCACAAAACTAGCCTCTAGATTGTTGAAAGTATTTAATAAAAGTAAGAAATATGTAAAGTGATGGTATCAAATTTCAGTTTGTACAATGCGGTATAGGGCATAAGTAAAGATGTTTTTGCTCTCTCCTTTCTTTCCCTGTTTGCCTCTCTTCTCTCAGGCAAGAATAATTCAAGAGTTAAATTTGTGATTTTCAGTTCACGCATTAATGATCTGTTGGATCTGGAGGAAAATGTCATACATTGTTTGAGAAATCCACTGTTTCTCAGGCACTTTGATAATGTGTTAGGTGTAGATGTGGTATGGATATCTGAATTCAAATCAAAGACACTGTTTAATCTTAAGTTACCTCATAAGAAAGATGATGCCACACAAGCCAAACTGAAGGTTAATGAATTAGTGTTCTGATTCTGTGACTAGAAAGATGTCTCTCAGTAAAGTGCATACCTTTGCTAACTTTATGCAGTTTCCTCATCACATATGTCTGTCATGTAAGAAATCAAGAATCATGTGTTAAATGGCTACAGTCTTTTTTGAGAGCGGCGAGCCAATGTACCATGATGAAACCTAATTGCAGCATTAGGTAAAAAGTTGACCTGCTTTTAATTGAGGGTAAAGTTTTCAAACTATAACAGTTATGTGTGTGTGGGTGATAAAGGTAGTATTTCTGTTGCTGCAGTTATGCACCTTTTTGTGATAGGCCACGCCCACGGCCATGCCCCACTTTGGCCAATCATCATCAAAAGTTCATCTACTCCTCTGTGACTCATGACCAACCTTTCTGCCAGATCGTGAGGAGTTATGTGAATTAGTTTGGAAATTATGCACCTTTTGTGATAGGCCACACCCACCGCCACGCCCAATTGTGGCCAGTTAGCACAATCATCTCTTTCTTGACCCATGATCAAGCTTTCCACAAAATATTCCTGTGTTACATGGATGAATTTGGAAGTTACATGAAGTTACAAGTTTTGTGCAAATCCATTCGTATGTTTTTGAGATATTCTGCTCAAAAAGAGACAGACTGAATAAGGTGAAAACATAACCTTCATCCAACTCTGTTGGCAGAGGAAAGTAGTAAAATTTTACGTTATGATGGAGCCAAACCTCTTTTGAACAATATAATGAGAAAAGCTTTTTGGATTTTATTAGAAAGTTGTTTTCTGTGATGAAATACGTGTGTTTGTGGGGGAATATGACCAGACAGTAGCTTAGCTCAAACAAGACAGCCAGTATGCTTGTTCAAAGTGTTTAATTCATTTCAATAACACCTCTCCCATGATGCTATTTGTAAATGATGGATTTTAATGTCTAATCACATCATTTACCCAGATTAGCTTGCACAGAGCAATGCAGCTCATGATTTGAGTGTTCTGCACTTTATCTTGACCTGATTTCCCCATTTCTTTTGGGCACTCTCCCTTTGTATTTAGCTGAATTTCTTTTCCTTCTTCCACCTTCATAGTTTGAACATATACTGGTACTTCATTTGAACTTTCTCAGACTGACACGGCCCTGACAGTTTTGTTAGGAGACTTTTGATTTACAGTGCAGCATGCATCCTTTCAAGCTCGTTTTATGGTGTGGGAGTATGCATGTCAGCGGGTGTTTTCATTCATCATGTTTTTTCACTGTCAAGCCAAGCCATATAAGATTGAAACATGGAGAGATTCCCCATTATCACATATATCCATGTTTATGGAGATGTTGGAGGACGGCATCTTGGCATGCATGATTTATCTTCCAGTCGCTATATCTCAGACAAACATTTCCATATAATGTTGATTGAAAAGAATATAGAGGACAACTGATAGTGCTGCCTGTCTCTGTCAAATTATAGCCACATATGAAATTAATATTTCAATATCCATCTACAGGAGATGCTACTGTTATCAGCAGGCCATTTTTTTTTTTTTTTTATCATATTTTTATCCTTAAGATAGATCCTTGGTGATCCATTCTCCTGAAAATGGAGGTCATAAACCCACTTAAAAAGGATGGAGGACTGAAATACTAAATATTATGAAATATGCATGCATACATATGCAAAAAAACAAAGAAACAAACAAAATTGTATTCCGTCGAGTTCTTCACACAAGCAAATGCATCAGAATATTTTTGTATCATTGTGCTGTACTTGCTCATTGAGTGGTATAGCATATCAAGATAATGAATAAACAATCATTTAAGGGTCACTTGTCTAAAGGAGCATCATGTAACTGACTGACAGGTGACTCATGAGGGAATTTATATAAATCTACCATTGCCAAATGGATGGTAATAGGAGTTTATTATTTGTGTATATTTCATATTTCATATTTTTTGTTTCCCTCCGACAGCTTTTCAGATGTAACTCAAGGACTCAGGAAGACTTAGATTTTGTGGGAAATTGAGCCGGAGAACTCCCAAATTGGACCACATGAAAGCACAAAGCAGATCTTTGTAACTAGTGTACCTTCTGTAAAAGTTATTATTTTTTTTAGTCCTAAAGTGTGTCATGACAGCTAATTTCACAGCAATATTTTAAATACTGCAGTTTCTCATATATATATATACAGTACAGGCCAAAAGTTTGGACACACCTTCTCATTCAATGTGTTTTCTTTATTTTCATGACTATTTACATTGTAGATTCTCACTGAAGGATTCAAAACTATGAATGAACACATGTGGAGTTATGTACTTAACAAAAAAAGGTGAAATAACTGAAAAAATGTTTTATATTCTAGTTTCTTCAAAGTAGCCACCCTTTGCTCTGATTACTGCTTTGCACACTCTTGGCATTCTCTCGATGAGCTTCAAGAGGTAGTCACCTGAAATGGTTTTCACTTCACAGGTGTGCCTTATCAGGGTTAATTAGTGGAATTTCTTGCTTTATCAATGGGGTTGGGACCATCAGTTGTATTGTGCAGAAGTCAGGTTACTACACAGCCGACAGCCCTATTGGACAACTGTTAAAATTCATATTATGGCAAGAACCAAACAGCTAACTAAAGAAAAACGAGTGGCCATCATTACTTTAAGAAATGAAGGTCAGTCATTCATAGTTTTGATGCCTTCAGTGAGAATCTACAATGTAAATAGTCATGAAAATAAAGAAAACGCATTGAATGAGAAGGTGTGTCCAAACTTTTGGCCTGTACTGTATAAATAAATATATATACATATATATATATATATATATATATATATATATATATATATACACATACAAAATTGGACCATTTCTAAACATTATATGTGCAAGTTGCCAAAAGGCATTTCTTTTTGCTTGTGGATATAACCTACAATTTTCTTTCTTGTCTCCAAAACTGGCAACAAAATGGTGGAGATGCTCCCTATTTCAGCTCTGTGTATCTCTAAGCATGCAGCTGCCGCCGCCCTGCAAGCTCCAAATAATCCTGCATTCTGGCAGAGCACTATAGCCTAAAATAATGGGCGGCACATTATCTTAGCTAACAACATATTTCCTTGTCGAGGGCAATTTGGCAATAGGCTTGATGTTTAAGGCCTCGTAATCATTGGAACAGCGTCAGCTACACACCCCTTCACGAATACACACACACACACATACACACACACATACACACACGCACATGCACATGCACATGCACTCACATGCACACAGACAAGCACGCACGCATACACACAGACAAACACTTTGTGCTCTGTGATTGATTAGCACAGTGGCATTGGTACAATAGCTTGGAGGGGGTGCAATCCTTAAATAGAAGATTTGAAGAAAGAGCAAGACGAGTCAAGAATTCTGATCAGCTGCAAGAGAAAACTGCTCTGGATGATTTCAAGTACCAACACAGCCCAACACAGCCCTGAGAATCGGGAAAATATTGAACACCATTAAGGGTGAAAACAAAAACATTTTTTTTTTCATATTAGTTTTTTTTTGTGGTCTGACTGAAATGAGAATAAGGTGTAAAATAATGGGGAAACCTAATGTTCAAATGTGAATTTTAAATGTACTTGATCAATCATATATGATATTAGTGAAATATTTAACACTGTAACACGGACTGGAGGGTACTCCTTCACTACCATCACTCATTCCCCACTGGTTTAGTCCCTCCCAGTTCCTCAGAATTGTCTAAGGACAGGTGTCCCCCAAACCACAGATTTATCACAAGTTTCATTCTTGCATCTTCCATGCGTCCACCTTATTCCCCTTCACCAACCTTGTCATTTGAGAATAACAAAGCTTCAATAAATCAAAGAGGCAATATTATAAAAGGACTGTAGGGATGTGGCATTTACTCTCAAAGTCATGCAGTCTCATTTATCTAATTAGTTTTGTGGCACAAACTGAGATTGCACAGAAGCGGAGAGTGTACATTCCAAAATCGGCGCTGTGCAATACATTTTCTTTAACAAAGCGCAAGATGACTCATGTATGATTTCTTAGAAAACTGCTTGGACAAGTGGAAAATCACATCTCTTCTCCAAGTGACTCTCTCTCCTCCCCTCAGTCATCCACCATTAGGCTCGCACAGTAGCAAAACCTGTTGGCAGTCTAAGCCATGCTGCTACCTGCTGAAATGTAACTAAGACAAAGCTCCTTTATCTGCCCTGCTCGTCTGCCGTCCTCAGCACACAATTTACAATTCAGTCATTTAACAGATGCTCTTATCCAGACAGAGACATAATAAGTGCATTCAAATATGGAGGTGGCTCAGACGACCTCATAATTCCAATGTGTCCTCCTAACTTTGTCAGATGTGAAGGACACAAGGCATTGGTGGTGGAGGTCACAGGAGACCTGTCTGGATGGCAGACTGGAGAGATGGCTTACTTTATGACTCTCCCTTCGGATTCCTCTCTCTCCCTCTCTCTCTCTCTCTCTCTCTCTCTCTCTGGATTTCTCATTTCCCATGTTTTTTTTCTACCTGCATGCCACATTACATTTTGAAGGTGAATCCCATAAATACTGAAATTACTTCGGAGGATAAATTACTCAGGAGGGCTTTTTTTTTTTAGCCTGATTATCTTTGCGTGGAGTCTCTTGCTTCATTTTAGTGTTGGTAATGTCTGACAGTGGAAATCCTTACGCACTGACAAAGCCAAAAATCTATTTTTTTTTCTTAAAGAAATGATGGAGTGAAACAAAGGACAAATGAAGGGATGGAGAAATGTGCTGATTTACTTAATCCCCTCGAAATGTATATCATTTTCAGATTTGTTCCCTACGTCTTAAATTTCTCATTCTGTCCCAATTTTTATCTATGAAAACAGGCTTGGGAAATTAATCTCCTGAAGACTCCTGACAGGGTCATGTACAGGCCCACAGACATTCTCAGCAGGTGCTCTCTCTCTCTGTGCCTGTGTGCCTGTGTGTGTGTGTGTGTGAGAGAGAGAGAGAGAGAGAGAGAGAGACTGAGAGAGAGCAAGAGCATGTGCGTGTTTCAGTGTGTGTGCATCTTAATATATTACAATTTGTTCTTTGATTTCTTTCTTCCGTGAATTACATTAATGGCTGTAAAAAAAAAAAAAAAAAAGAGAAAAAAACTGGTACAAATGAATGCATCAGTGCAGTAAATTCAACATTATGTTAATTAGAAGATATAATCAATATATTAATTAGTAAATTTACTGTGGATTTCTTGATGTATTCTAAAGGCTACTATGCAACATCACCAGCAAAATGGCTTTGTGTCAGCTGAGCCATTGTTTTCCCATACAGCTGACTAGTCACATGTACAGTGATTCAACAAGTGATTTTCTGATTTTCCCTATGCTACCCACCTGTCCAGCTTCTCTCTTGGTTGCAGGTGATCAGCATTACATAACTGCTATCATCAATGATTGCTAATATTTCAGCTTCTGTGATGCAGGTTTCCTATGCAAGCAAACTCTGTGCTCCATACCAGTCCATAGCATCCTAGTTCACTAAGTTCATTAAGGTCTCACTTAACAGAAACCTGCTCAAAGTTCAGTTCACACAGATTAAAGCAGTTTTGATTTTTCATTAGTAAATGAGTTGATCTGAATGGTTCTTGTTCAGTAGCACTTCTTTTGACCAACCATCCCCAGCCCCAATCACTGTCACTGCTCACTTCCCAAACTAAAGGAACTACTGTATACTACTATACAATCCCAGACAGAGGTTACATTTAAAAGCTAAGAAAAGCCAATGTGAGTACATGTTTTACCACTTAAACAATGTTTCATACAGCAGGACAAAGAAGTCAGTCTACAAGTCCACAAGCATGGAGTTAAAGAACAGATTAATTCAACATTCAACATTTCCTCCAAACCAAAATTTAAGTTAATGAAAACTGTTTCACTGCCTGTTGTTGTCTCTGTTCAGTCTGCTGCAGTCAAGTGTAGTCCATATGTGTGCTCCACCATCCTCCATAGAACAAAATAATCTGAACAGGAACTTTGTACATATCATCATGGTCCCTTTTTAAAATGTCATCGTCCTCCTGCACAGAGGCAAACCTGCCAATTACTTTGTCTTTGTCAGTGTTTACATGTCCAACTTGATGGGCTTGGCCTCATCTGTGCACAAATGCAAATAGCAAATAGCTATAGAGAATGGTCACATGTGGTTGTGCTCAATCCACATCACTGGCAATGAGGAACGGTAGGACTGTATTGGTGTAAAGATCCATGGCTAACTCAGAACAGAATGCCAGTGATTGGCCTTGGCCTCCGGTGTCATAAAACAGTGCATGAATGTCATTAACTCTCGCAAGAGCCAAGGCTTGCATTCACATTTATTATTTGCAGAAAGAATCATTCACCTCTCCGTTGATCAAAGTATGAGCATATTCAATGAATGCCGTTCTTTTCACATGTTCATGGACAATGATGCCTTCAGTGCAGAAATGTTTGAAAGAACTTTAATCTCACCACGTATGTTTGACCCAGAGTTCTTTCAAGCATCCACTCTTGAAGAATCAGTAAAATGATGTTACTATCTGGCACAAAAACTTTTTTTTTTATCACATTAAGCTTAGTGACTGATTGAAAATGGCGGCTGTGGTATCAAGCAAATTTCAAAATGCAAATCCAGTTTATATCCCCTGCCTTTTTGCTATGCACACTTCTGTGCTGACATATCAACGATTCACCTACGCTGTATTTAAAGGTTTGTGCGTCATGTGTGGGCACCTGAAGAGCGTCACAAGAATAATTCCAACCTCTGATTCATATTTTTGCCACAAAAATCAGCTTTAGTGCTTTCATCCATCATGTGTTAATGGTAAGCAGACCTAATCAAGTTAGTTAGCTGAACTAACTGAACTTGTTTTTAATATTTTTTTTTTTCATGAATCTAAAATTGCAGCTATGCTGCAGTTCTTGAGTTCACAGCACTTTAATTAAGTTAAAATTTGTGCGGATTTGCTTGGATGGCCACCTGTTTAAACATCACTTGATATAGTGTTTGAACTCTGTTCAAGGCATGTTTGTATTTGCAGACACATCAGCATTATACATGAATACGAACATAAAAATATGTAAAAGGTTATCTTATCTTACTGTCTAAATGTTGATATAATTTGAGTCTGGATGTGACAGATACTGGATGTGAGACTCTCAGAAGTTATTCTTCTTGTCAACACAATTTAGCTTAATTAAATATGATGTATAGAGGTACATCTATACAAGACAATATGCAGAAAACATCTTGAAAACGAGACATCTCAAGGTGTTTATCACAACAAAATGATTTTGAATATATAATATTATTCTCAAAATACAATTCGCAAATTTATTTGAGAGCATAGTACAATGATTACAGAAAAAAGAAACCATAATGATGAAAACTGGTTTGTTGTATTTGTTGGTCTTTATATGTTTACTGTATGTGTCTTTGGCTACAGTGTGTCACAAAATGTGCTGGACTAATTTTTTCACAAAGTAGAGGCATGATCAAAAACTGGAAGAGGACTGCGTCTCTTTTAATTGTTTGTAACATTTTAGCATATGTAGGCAGACAAATATCCAAAAACCAAAGATGTTATCCAGTCCCCCCAGTGCCAATATATCTCATTCATGAATCTGATTTTCAAGAGGAGTAGATCCTCTTTTACGCTCTGGTAGTATAGCTGCTTTTCAGGATCATAGTAGCCTTTTAGAGACATTGTTCATTTGCTGCCCGAACTGCACATCACATCTATAAGTAACTGCTTTGCTGGGTCAGTCTATTTGTAAGTAAAATACTGCATTCACCCGCAAAAAATCTTTCACACATCGGCCCTGTTCAGAGCTGGTGTATTGTACCTAGTTCTATCCAGATTGTGTCTACATTCAACTGAGACAGATTATGGTTCACACCTGGCATTAAAATTGCATCTTAAGTGACCACTGGAGAGGCATTTCCTCCAGGTAAACCCTGGTTTGGCCTGCTGGCTTGTTGTTGAGGATGTTACTATAGCACCTGTGTCATTAGCATTGTGTAAACTTAGTTAATTCCAAACCTGAATTTCAAAAATCTGCTTTGCTGGAAAAATGTAGTAGTAACTAAGATAGATACCAGCAGAAATACTTTTGCCATACATAGCCACTACAGCTAGAAACAGACCGAGTACTACCAGATATACATAAAATATGTCTATAGTACTAATGAAGCTATTTGCTGCCCTAAAAGGCAAAGTGGAAAACTATCCCTTGAGTAGGAATTACTATCTGCATAGGTGATAATATCACTAAAAATCGTTGGTAACACTTTATAACAAGGATACAAATCATATGCTTAGGTGACGCTTAACTAATGCATGATTCATGCATGATGATTTAAGGCATGAATTAATGCAGGATATATCATGAATTCCTAGGTTTATGCCACATTCACATATATGACGACAGCTCGCAGAGGCAGAGGAGCTAATGTTCAGCTTTCTCTTGATGGAATGCTTTCTCACTGCAGTGTAGGAGAGACTTAAGTATTTTGGTCTTAAGTTTTTTTTTTTTTTTTTTTATAGTCACACTGTACAGGTAGAGAAGTATCCATCACGAACACCAGAATTTCATTTGGAAAAACAAGTTAGTGAGGATGTTTGTGACGATGGGTGTCTCTTCTCAATTGCAGCCCAATTGCACTTTGTGATCTAAGTACTGTACCACGGGTGTTTTTACATAAAAACCTTGCCTGTTGTTTAAAGTCACAGATAATGTGTGTGTGTGAGTGCGTGCGTGTGTGTGTGTGTGTAAGTGAGAGATTTGCAAAGGGATTGTGCAATAAAACTAATGATAGTATAGGAAAGTGTAATAGAATTTTAGTAGTGCAATAGGCAAAGGGTGTGCAATAGTGTAAATGGAGAGAGTGTGAGTATATGTGCAGGGTTGCGAGATGGAAGGACTGTGGACATCTGGTGCTATGTTTTTTATGTTCCTATGTTGATATATACCTGTACTTTTGTGTTGTGTTATATGTAAACAGACATTCTCTTGTGTCCAAGACAAATTTCTCCCAAGGGAGACAATAAAAGTAACTAAACTAAGTTATGTGCAAATAAATTTAAACTGAATGGCAACAATGAGTTATTTTTTTCCTCCAATTTAGTGGTTGCATTCAAAATGACTCATAAGAGCTGAAAAAGGTCATTTTCTCTCCCTTTCAGCACACAGTGAGCCTGTCAGTGATTTCATGAATTGGGTCATTTATTTCACTATGGTCTTTGTAATAGAGAGACCACCATTTAAGAGTAAGTTTCACATTTCCAATCCTTGCAAGAGCCCTGCTGAATTGGCCTATCCTTGTACAGACACTGAACTTGTCTCCGCTTCTGGGGCAGCACTCCCGGCTGCCCCTGCACCCTAAAGCCTCCGGTGAAATATGTACATGGATCTGTATCTCAGAGGGACACGAAAAGAAACAGGCAGCTTTGCTTAATATAGCGACTGAGGTGCTATAAGATTCCTATAGAGTAATTAAAGGTGCATTGAGTAATCAACGACCCTTATTAACCCCCATCAGCAGCCAGTAGGAACAACATCAATAGAACTCATCTCCTCCTACAAAAGTCCCAATGCCCAAGCCTCACCCTTTCAGGCCCTTTGAGTGACGGTGTCCTATCCTTATTAATTTTACCTTTATTTTACCAGGAAGTCCCACTGAGATGAAAAATCTCTTTTACAAGGGAGATCTGGCCAAGGTAGCAGCCATACAAAATCACAACAAATTAAAATACAACATATAGAACATGATACACAAAAATTGACAGCAAACAAGAAGGACAGCTATTCAAACGTGGTGGCCTCTCTGGAGAAACAGCTACATGCCTTCATCACCATATTCTTTATGACCACCATATTAAATGTTTTGAATGTTAGACCTTACTGACACAACATATAAAGTCCTTTCACAATGGGAATAAGTAAGCTAGCTAATTAGACAGCGGATACCCAACTGACATACAGAGTTAATAAGTTAACCATATCACAACATAAAATATTGTAATAATAATATGACTTTTTTATTTTTCAAGGATTAGTAGTCTTTTTAGCTTCACTGTCTTGTCAAGGCAGGTCGAAGTAATCATCTACGACTCTATCGCTCCTCACGCTAAGAGCAGTTAGTTTTAAAAACTGAGTCTTCTTTCTCACAGTGTGATTGGCATTACATGAACTGCGGCAATGAACATCGGAATCTGGTGAAAAATTACTCAGTAGGTAGCCTCGAAAGTGTTAACGCATTAACTCCCACTCTATCCAACCTTGCCCACTGTCAGTCAATCAAGCCTTTTAGTAAGCAGAGAAATGATGCAGTAGAAAGGAAATAGTGTAAGCCAATGCAGGTCACAACTGCTGGATGGGCCAAGTCCCTCTCGCCCACCGCCAGCACACAACAGCCACCAACACCACCCCACTCCCAGCCCCTCCACATGCATGCCAGTACTGAGCAGCTCGCTCACCACACAGAGCAAAGGAGGGCCAGGCAACCAGGGCAGTGGGGGCACAACCTGTCAGAAAACGCTGCTGCCAAGCCTGGGAAGCCATTTGGAAATAGCCTTGACTGAAAGTGACTTTCAAAGTTTATCTTTGGGATACAGATGAACTGAACATAGAAAGTATTAAAAGACTTTCTCTCTCTCTCTCTCTCTCTCTCTCTCTCTCTCTTGCTCTTTTTTTCCCCAAAATTTTCATCTTACAGTGTCAAAAATCTGCAAATTGGATGAAATAATCCCCCTTGTTTCTGATGCCGTTTAAGTTGTTTCAGAAGTTGTAACAGGTAAAAATATGCTGAAACAAGGCAGAAAATAAATAACAGCCCACTGGGATCCAGAAAATGACACTTGACTTTAGAAAAGTCTGGAAACAAGCTGATAAGCATTGGAAACAAGCAGGTTATCTCATCTCATTGACAGACTGTGTTCACTTGTTTTAGCAAAAACAAGATTTTTAGACTGAATATAATAATAAATGACTTGTTAAGATGGAGCATTTCTGCAGTGTTTGCTATGCAAATGTGAATTCTGTGGATTGTGTGATTGTAAAAAAGTTAGTGTGATGGACATTGTTACAGTATGCTATTCATTATGTGCTTACTGCTTGCTCTATTTTTGGCTCCATCGACATCCCCTGCTACTCGTTTTCATCAAATGTGCAAGTTCCTGCTGTTGTGACATCTTTTTTCTCTCCCTGTTGCCTCACCCAGAGAATGGGAGGAGAGCATATCTGATTACAGTTGTAATTGCACTGAACAGAACACCATCACCAAGTCATCAATCAACCTCAATGTCTAGGAAGTTTGATTGAATTTCATCATTTCCCTCAGTCAAAGAGGTTCTGGGGGTCAGTAAGCCTGGTATTTGTGTCACAACACTACCCAAATGAGTGGCAGGTGAATGACATGAAAAAGGATGATCCACTAAAATTTTGGTCTCCTATTTTAATCCCTTATTTCATTCAGTCTTTGTTTGCAGTCTCCCCATAATATAATATGAGCTGTTCATTTGAACCAGGCTGTACAAGGTTTGCTCATACTTTGAAAATACTTAAAAATCACCTAACAGAAGTGGGAAACCCAGAACTGAATAAAACAACTCTAAACTCTATATAAATGTGAAATATAAATCTTCACAGAACATAGTGTATCACATACAGGTTATGTTTTAAATTGTCATTCATCAACATGCAATATTCCTGCATATGAACACAATGTCTACATAAAAACACCAAACAATACATCTTCCACTCATATCAGAAGCGGCAACTGACTTTGAAATAAATACAAGCATCGTTTTTTTTATATATATATATATTCATAACATGATTTACTGTTTTCCACCCCTAATATTCTCACCTTCTACTCATGCAGAATGCTTGTGTATGTGAATATCACATTAATACGTCAAAGCTGCCTTTGCACCATTACCTGTCAGCTAGTTGGTACACCAAGAAGCACACTGCATCTTGTTAAACAGCCAGTGTGGACTAGGGAACCACAAAGTATAGTCTTTATATAGCACATGCAATGGTCTGATTCATTTTACTTCAACAAATCACTGTGTGATTTCCTCTTTATACTATCAACTTTGAAAATACACCCAAAGAGTGAGGTGTGGGAAGAGCAAGCTAAACACATATTAATAGAATAGAAGTAATCTATTATTTCATCTTTAATTTTTCACCGCCACATCAGACCAATGTAGTTCTCATCATCCTCTTAATTAGCTGTCATAATATGGCCAAGAGGAGTTCCAGAAAAGATGCTTCCCTTGACACAGGACAGTGGAGAAGATGGGAGGAGGATGGTTTCTAGGATATTTCTCTGCTGTTTTTCTTTATAGTCTTTTTTAAGGCCAGGGTCCTCTTGGGGGCTGGCTGTATCTATCCTAGTAACTGGAAATTGAAGAGGAGAAAAGGTAAGGCTTCACCAGAGACACAATACATCACAGGTGACAGATGTCTGGTCGTGTCACAATACCAATTGTCCTTTTTTCTTCAGTTATTAGTTTTGCCTGTTGCCATGCTCAAACATACAACCATGTACCTTGTCTATGTTGTGGTGAGACTGATTTAAAATATTGGCAGCTGTAACATAAAGGGATCCCATGACACTCTAGAGACCTGTCACTACAAAGCTGTAAACACACATGGCACATTAAACTATTCTATAATACGCATTTAGAGCAGTATATTTAGCTGTAATGGTGGTGAGGTCTGGATAAATGTATGTGTATGTACACAGACCTGTGATATGTCTCTACCCGTGTTTGATTTTATGTTGCACATATGCCCTTGTAATACTGCACTTACTTTACTGGTTGTTATGAGGTCCTATGCCCCACAGCCCACAGGGCACAGGATATTGCCTTTTAAAGTTTCCAAATTTAATTTTTTAATATCAGCACTCCCATCAGACCAGTTGGCATTATATTGCAAAACAACAGGGTTTCATGAGGGCTGAAAGCCAATAATATCATTCCTGTGGTCTCAGGACTATTCAAGATAATTAGGTAGGTCTGCATAGAAAAAAAGCGCCACAAAGGGTAATACTTTAAGTACCCAATCATCAGTATGGCTAAGCTCTCTAATGATGACATGCTCAGCTTTGATCAAGATGCATGGCAAAAAGTTTATGCTCTTGTGGCATCACAAAGGATGAAAAGTCTCAGCAAGTGTTTGATAAAATATTCAGATTCTTTTCTTTTTTTTGTGCAGCAGGTAGCTGCTGATATTTTATGAAGGTGTTGGAGTTCACATGTCAGGAAAGTCTCCCTCCATCAATGGGTTCAGCCCATTTTTTTCTGCCTCATTTACAGCCTGATTGGAGTTTGGGCTGCCTGCAGAGGCCAGGCTCTGATTCTCTTTCATAATGAATGAGTCTCATAATTAGTAAGAGGGATAACCTTTTTATTGCACAAAGCATGGATATGTGTGTGCCTCTCCCTTTTTGCAGGTACAGTGCGCTTTTGTGTGCGTGTGTGTGAGTGCATGCATGTACGTGCTGGGTACTTGTGTGTTCCTTTTTGTGTCATTACTAATTGCTGTTAATGAGATGTCTGTTAGACTGTGTGCCTGTGGATAGAGCATATTTCTATATATATATATACATACATATATATATATATATATATATATATATACTCTGTATATTATGCTAAAGTTATTTTTTCATGGGTAACAGTTGCACTCCTGCAATGTGAGAAACACCCATCCTCTTCATTATTTGAACAGCCTTAATACCAGCTCCTTCGAAAGGTTAATTGCTACTGTCCATCTCTGACTGATGGAGATTTTGCCGGGAGTGAAGGCATAACACTTAACACAATACTGCTGCTGGGTTGCCACAGCGGAGTTCCTTTGAGGAGAAAGAGAAAACCTTTTAGCCTTGTGCTGCGGCAACTCATGCTGAAATTAAAGTCTCATTGCTGCGTTTATTACTCGTTAGTGTCCAGGCTCAGGGAAGAGTTAGCTTGTTGTGGCAATCGTTAATTGGGCAAAAGGCAAATAGCTAACCAGGCTTTTGATTGACAGGGATGCATTCCTTCTGTGTGTTCCCAATTAGCAGTCAGCTGTAAAACAAATACTTTAAGTCATGTTTGTGATCTCATACTGGAGAGGCTTTTGATTGTGTAAAGAACATGATCTCTGTTATTAGCTCCCTGCGTTTTGATCTGAAATTATGTTCCATTTTTATTCAAGATATAATATTGTCACCATTAGCCTGTGTATTTCTAAATCAGAATTGGCTTTATTTGCACTTTGTAACCTCCCTATTATATTCTTCTTTTTATTTATATATTTATATACTTATTTATTATTTCATATGTTTTTAATTGCTGTCACTTTGTGAAGCACCATGTGAACTCTGTCTGCAAGAGGTGTTATATAAATAAACTTTACTTACTTACACAGTAGAGACCATGTTTACCATGTTGACCATGTTCAACATAATACACTGGATAAATCTCAGGATATTCCACCCAAAAACTCAGAGTAAAAAATAATAAAAATAATTGTGAATTATCTGCCTATGATCTCAAACCCTACTGAACACCACATCAACATAACAATATACACAGCAACAACAGAGTCTCAGTGTGGTGAACTGTGAACTGTTTGTTAAACTATAATACAATTACAAACAAAACAGCCATGTTTGTCCAAGGGCAAGAATTTTTGTAAGCAGACATGTTGGGGACCAGACATTCAAATAAGAAAATTTTAATTTATTTGGGCCTAATTAGTGCAATTACTGTTTAATATTTCCACTTTCTTACAGAATGTGTTATTTTTATAAGCCTGTATCAGAATGACTCCTAAAAAAAACATGGGAAGGCTGTTATAGTAAACTGTGGTAAAAAAACAAAACAAAACAAAACAAAATGCTCTCAGTAGCAGACCTCAGCCAAGGAGGCAGTGCACTGAGGAGTGACTGTTCAAATCTGTAATTCTGGAAATGTAATTGAAGAACGCGGCCCTGATTGGCAGTCAGCGTTAAGCAGCTTTGATGCTATTATGCAGCATCCTGATTGGTGGAGAATGTTGTCCCCATGCTTGCATGAAGATAGGGCACGCAACACATTCCATTCATAAAAGATGGAGCTGTGTTTCAGATGTACCTGTCCTGAGTTGCTGCTATTCAGTGACAACCAGCCAATCAGGTGCAGTATTGTGAGTGAGGTAGGCCTGACTCCTGCATTGGGTTATGTTGGCTACTCGTGGGTAAGAGATAATAAGCTGACAGGTGGATTCAGTAATCGGACAAACCAACAGGTCAAAGAAGAGTTTCAGTATTGGATGAACAAAAAGGGTAGATATCCTAAATTACACATTTTTTTCCTCCTCACGTTTTCTGAATTCATTAATATTCTGCAGGCCGGATGGGAAGCTTTGGTGGACCGGATGACTGCCAGTTGCCAGTCACTGTTATGACACAAAACCTGTGAGAAAAATATTGACTGAGCAGTGATGTTTTCCTCTTGAAAAGCAAGGTTGCATGGCGGTCTTTCATGTGATCAAACTTGTCTGTAGCTTGCTGCAGAAATCTGACAGTCCATGAATGAATTTGTTTTCAATAGATAACAGAGAGGGCACTCAATCTCTGCTGTGCCACTTTTCCCGAAAAAGTCAAAATCTTTTTTTTAGGGTGGATGAGTTTCTCTCAGACTCGATAGATAATATCTGTAGATGTCGCAGTCACTGAGGCAGAACAGTGATGGTTAAGTCTTTAAGTTAGCAGATTTTTCTCAAAAGTAGTACCTGCTCTGTCTGACTGTCCAACCAGGCAGGGGAATATTGTTGGACCCCACAGGCTGTTACGAGGAATATGCAGACATGCTCTGTGGCCACCGATGTGGGTGAGTGACTTACTATGACTTTATATCATGAAAAGTAACATGTACAGGCCAATGTTTGAATTAACTTCCATGTTTCTTCCATGGAGTGTTGCTGAGCCAAGTATCCTATCGCTTTTATTTTAGAAATGAACTATAACAACAAAGTGAAAATAAATAACTGAATAAAACAAATAAATAAGTAAGAGCTGGTCTACATATCTAATTGTCTTACCTAATCTCTGAAAAACGGCTTAATAACTCACATTTTCATGGATAACTTCAAAGCCAGAAAATATGCCTATTACTTGGACATCTATCTTTTTTATACATAATATTTTTCAGTTTCAGTATTGCATGAGCATCTAATGAAATCTGACATGAGAATCTGTGTCAGTTACCGCTCCTTTTTTTCCCCCCTCCAGACGTTATGAATGTGTTATACACCGGACTTCAAGTGAAGTGTAACCAAAGGTTCCTAAGGCAATCTGCAGCAGGAAGGTGGGAACAAGCGAACGTTCAGATGTATTATAAATGGAGAGGCCCAAAAGCAGGGAGGGTCATTTGAGCATGGGAAGCAGCTGCCAATCTGAAGGCAACAGAGTCAGGAAAAGTGTGTGTGAGAGACTGAGTGAAAATCTGATATACAGTATTTTTCTCTTCTCTTCTCTTCTCTTCTCTTCTCTTCTCTTCTCTTCTCTTCTCTTCTCTTCCTCTCTCTCTCTCTCTCTCACTCTCTCTCTGGAAAAGTAGGTTTTCAGAAATTGCTGCATGTGGCAGAAACAATTTAAATGTCATTCCTTACCATTTGATTCAAACTTGTGATTATTCCATGAGGATTCCTGGGCTCTCAAAAGGACTTTGTATTACTTTCATTTTAAAATGAATCTAATAACATTTGCATAACAAGGTAGAGTCCAACATTGTGCTACATTTAATACTGTGACACTGCTCACCGCAACGACTTAATCATTTCCCTAATAGTTTATTAATAAGTTAGGCTCTCATTCGCCAAATACAGTATTTATAAAATAAAATATTCAAAGGTTTAAGATCACTGTGTTGTAAGAATAAAATATTCCTGTTTTGCAGTTAGAAGTAATTTCAAAGAGGGTTCATGAAAATAATTTATAAGCTTTGTTCAGTGAAGAGTTAGGACCTGGATAGGGACTGCATGTCAGATTTATGAAATGCTACTTATCCTGCTATAAATTTGGGGAAAAAAATCCCTTTATTGTATTGAGCATTCATGAAAATACTTTCTTTTCACACCCTGTCAGCTTTCACAGTTGGCCATAAACGGTTGTTGATATGCAGCAATGCATTAATTATGAAAGAAGACACTGTATGTCAAATGGAAGGAAGGTCTGGTACCTAAAATAAAGAGAGATTTTGCAGCGTGAATATCATTGCAGAGTTCAACAACCATAGATTAACATCAAAATATGTTTTATGTCTTAATTTGTTGTGCTAAAAAAGCTTAGCTGAAATTTCAGAGCAGAGGTTTATGTTGTGAGACATACAAATCAAAAAGAGATAGCACTGCATCTGAACAGCTGCACTGATTTAAATACCATGTCATATGCATGCTAATCATCCCTGACAGGAAGTGTTTGTAAGGCAACAAACCATTAACAAACCAGTTAAAAAAAAAAAAAAAAAAGGAATAGTCTTTGTTCATAAGCTTGTATTTGTGCACGACTGACCCACATTTCTCTTTCTCCAATAATGCTCTTACTGATAGTTTGAGTGCAGTTTCAGATCTCTTGTTTGAAGGACTTTCATTGTGCCTTTCACTCAGTGACCTTGTAGTGAAAGTTTAATTTAATTCCAGTAATGCTTAAGAAAAATCTAAAAAATTATGAATATCATCTACATTTCATGTCTTCTACAATATATTTCTCAGCCTCTGTAACAGAAATGCCATTAATTTGGATCTCATGGTAAAACGGATTCTAAATGTGAAGATTTAGTAACTGATGATCAAACAACTTTTTAGTTTCTCTCATTTTACTTTATCTGTTTACTTTCAATAATTAGTATTTTCTATTTTTGAACAACTAAAAAAAAAGAAAAGAAAGTGAATTATTTCAGAAGAGGTTTCATGCAGAAGCTGCACTCACATTAATTGCCATATCACTGACAAAACATTTGCTGATTTATTGAGGGACAGAATTGCCTATGTGGCAAGGAATGTCAGTCAGATGAATGTTTTGTAAAATGAATGTGTCATAGAGGAATATGCAGATGAATCAACATCTTATCATTTAGCTGTGCCTGATTCAAAGCTAAAAAAAAAAAAAAAAAAACAGGGCTGTGTGGAATGAATTGTAGCAACACTATCTTGACGCCTATCCAGTTGGGACATGAGATGACCAGGTTGCATTTACTGTCACTTATGTTCATTCTTAGATGTAAAAGCTGCAAATTTGAACAGGAACTATGATGGGCCTTAAAAATCTACTTCAGAAAAAAAAAAAGCTAATGTATTTAGTAGAAAACAAAAATATGAATATAAAATGTATTTGCAGTAAGTTACTGATTTACATTTTAGAAAATTTAAAAATGTCTGTTATTGTCTTTTCTTTGCAGTGGAGAACATAGCTCAAACTATATATTTTTTTAATGGGGGAACATTAGAAATGACAAAAGTAAGTCCACAAACAAAGTAAGGCCCAATTACTCTTCTCTCCCCTGCAGATTCACTGTGAAAAGATCCACAGTTGGCCATTTTCTGATGCTTATGGAGAGCCCACATAATTTTTACTCTGTGATGGCTGGGATTTAATGGATGTGATTTTGCTGAAATGCTCATATGATCTGGCAGTTGGCTGACTTTGTCAAGCAATGAAAGTTTTTTATTAAAATCCTCACAAACCTCTCAAATCATGGTCAGCAGGAGTGAACACAAAAAATCAGCATCATTTCAGTCAAATCACTCATCCTCACTTTGAATTACATGGCATTTTGTGTAGATATAATTCATGCTCTCTTGCTGTGTTGTACTTCCAATATTGCCTACTAATAGTGGCCAGTGACACACTGAGGGAATTGGATAGCTTTTGGGCCAACCAGGCTGTTGATTCAATCCCAGCCTTGTTAGGTCTAGTGAATATATATTCAGCCTAATTCAGAAAAGATATTTGATGTGTATATATTCAGGAAAGACATTTCTAAATGGAAATTTTATTGAATGATTGATATTTCCCCCCGGGGATATTCAATCACATATTTTGGCTAATGAGAACAGACAGAGTGGGAATTGGGTAGGTATAAGGGCTAGTCATGACAGCTTATTTTTATATGAAATAGCAAGATCTATTTCATATCAAGGCTGGTGCCATTGTGCAAGTTAGGATATGAAGTCCTCTGCCAAAGTCATATTATTGTCTCCAACTCCAGTTCCATTTTCCTGCACATTGCAGTATTCAGAGTAGGCTGCCTGTGCCGGCTATCAAATCAAGTATGTAGCTGTACTCAATAAAAATAGATTTGACACAGAAATTAACTCCCAAATTGGTGGAATTATTAGAAATTAAATTCACAGCACTGTCTATTGACAGAAAGGGAATAGGGTCATGGAGGGGTCATGTTTTTCTGTTATTAAAAAGGAAAAACAATAGCTTCGCCATGATTTCTCCATTTAGTCGATTGGGTTATCATCCAAAATGTTATGATTGGAATGTGCTTGCATAGTGTTTAATATGCTCTGCCAATCAAATGCTGTGGTCTTGGAAAGACTCGATAGACCTCACTCCTCTCTAACTTCTTGTGGGCTAAACATTAGGATGGCCATGGTGAAATCATGAGGCGCTGTCTGTTTTCAGTGGTGAGACCAGTTTGGATCATCACTGGTTTGAATCATCTCACATACTGCCAGAGGAATAAGATCCAGTTTACATTTTAATAAGAGTAAGAGCAATCACAGCAGCAGAATCACAGTTTTACAGAGAGACACAGAGACATTTCATATTACTGGATTCATCTATGACATTAAAGTTATCACTTTGCCTCCTCTCATGTAGTAGACTGATTGCCACTCTGATGCCAGGATGTCAAAAAGGTTGAAATTTCCTCTCAAACCAACAGTTTATCTGCGAACACTGACAGTTACTTTTGCAACCTTTATATCTCTGAGGACAAAAAGGCAACCTAATTAAAATGCAGATGTCAGCTTTAAGGAAGTGTACTACTACAACAGTGTGCTTTTATTAATTTCCAAGAGGCTCTCATGGTAAGAGGAGTAGGTGTTCAGGTCAATAAGACACATCATGCACAATATTACACTTCTTATATGCCTCAGAGAAATAATTAGTTGACAGCAATGCAAGTAGGAGCCACTAATGTCTGTGTGATGGAGAAAAATAAAGTTTTTTTCATGTGCAACTACTTCAAAGCCTCATCTATATTGATGGTGAATAGTCTGACTTACTCAATAATACATATTACATTATCCAGTTGTTCAGAAACAAGGACACATAGATGGCAAACCCACTCTTTATGTGCACCCATGTGCTATAGCCTACACATTGTCTTTGGCAGATATATATCGTTTATGTCCTACTTATTAATTTACTGGCAGGCACAGCTTGCATTGTGAGCCACTATATTAGCACATCGTCACAGGCTTTTTGAAAAGAAACTGTAATGGCACCGGTTAAAAATTCAGCGGCCATCAGGAGGCAAAGTGAACAAGAATTCAGACCTTCAAATTAGTGAAACTGTCAGGTAGGCTAGGTCGGTATAGAAAACACATCCGCTGGGACAGACTAGTGATGGTGACATCTGCGGGGATATGCGGACTGGAGGCAGGTTAACAAGCATTAAGTTCCACTGGACGACCTGCCAGTGCATTTTTTTTTTTTTTTTTTTTTTTTGCGTGAATCCAGTCTGGAACCCACAACACAATGCTGCTTTTCTGATCACCTCTGGAAAATGATCATTGAATTGTAAATATGTGAGCAGTGAAGCTGTTCTCAGCCCAGATATGCACATTTGGAAGTGGACTGAAAGATGAAAAAAGACTGGGAGAACTTCAAGTGTCATACAATTTATTTCTGTCTATATGTATTTATGTAAACTAAATTGTTGTAATGTTCAAAATAAATAACCAAACTGAATAATGAACTTACTACTGTGCATGCAGTCAACTTAATGAATCTTGGCTCTCTTTTAGATGCATGTTGGATAGCCTGGCTTCCTGAATGATTTGGTGCACTCGAAAACTCAAACGGCACATGTTGATTTTGCTGACCTGACCTGACAGGATTAACTGTATTATATAGCGACACTGACACAAGCTCCACCACACTGGTTGTGAGTCTAAATGTTGATATGCAACATATTTTGGATTGAGAAACTTTGACATTTCAATGTTTTTGTTGGTTTCCAGAAATGTAATTTGCCAACATTTTACTCTGGTGACTAAGTTGCAGAAACACAAAGATGATTTAAATACTTGGCTCTGCACGCGTTTCCCTGTAATAAGCGGTAAGCTGGCACATCCAAATGGAATTCACCTATAACTGATCCTGTGAGTGAGTGAATGTAAGAGTCATAGAACTCATAGCGATGCTTCACACACACAGGAAAAAGAACCAGCAGTCAAAGAGCACTCTTGCAACACATGTAATCAGTCAATCTAATGAACTAACAAGCCAAAGTATCATACCATACTGCAGGCTGGAAACAACTCCATCCAAGACCTTGAAAAAAAAAAGTAATGAAATAAAGCTAGTAATTCAAGCCAGTTGCAACATGGAGGATCACTTGGATTGTTCCTAAAGAGCAATGCTTTTTGAACAATGTATTTTGGAATGAAAACAGTGAACTGATAACTGACCTTTATTAATTTAAGCAATAAAAAAATCGAAATGCTTTACAAAAATATGGATTGTGTTTTGATGCTTACTTACAACTCAGCTGGGCTTGAAATGGCTTAATGACAATGACACTTTAAGTGGAACGAACAGAAGCAAATTTACAGTTTCTTTTGTCTGCATGTTTTGCCATGTGCCAAGCTACCATCTAATTGCTGTCTTTGTTCGCTCTGTCTTGGTCTTTCGCCAGTCAGATCTATCCAATAAATTATGATGACGTTTATGCCACAATAGGCTGCATTATATGGAATTTACAGTGCAGCAAAGTAGCAAGTTCATTTACAGATGGAAGCATAATACAATTCTCATCGAGAGAATGCCAAGAGTGTGCAAAGCAGTAATCAGAGCAAAGGGTGGCTATTTTGAAGAAACTAGAATATTAAACATGTTTTCAGTTATTTCACCTTTTTTTGTTAAGTACATAACTCCACATGTGTTCATTCATAGTTTTGATTCCTTCAGTGAGAATCTACAATGTAAATAGTCATGAAAATAAAGAAAACGCATTGAATGAGAAGGTGTGTCCAAACTTTTGGCCTGTACTGTATATATATATACATATATATATATATATATATATATATATATATACACACACACACACACACACATATATATATAGTATAATGTCTGTTATCAATGAATGAATTCTGATTATCTGATTAAATGTTAATGATTTACTCTGACTTTCAGAAATAAATTCTTACCTGTATTAAAGAAGCAAAAGCCCTTTCACTTCCACATATCAAATATTATCTTAAAAAAGAAGACCTGCTCTTCTAGCTTTTATCAGTGCTCAGATAGACCTCAGCATCTGAAATTGTATGCCATCCAAACTAAGCTGCAGCGTTCTTGATTTATGTGGAAAGTAGGATATATCACTCAAAAATACAGGATCTACATGCCTCTAAAAATAAATCAAATGCATACAGTGTGATTTACTATTTTGGTCTGGTTTTAACAGCAGCAAGAACGGGTATGGCCTTCCATTCAGTATTGACATCCTGAGTAAGAACTGAGATACTGAATAGTAAGCTCCTTTGTCCAGGTTGAACTGATTCTGCTCTCCTGTCCAAAATCCTGTCTTTAATTCGCTGAGCTGTTTTGTTATATCTTGATTTGTGCAGTTGCCACATGATTGGTGACTTATGGTACAGCGTTTATCACTGAGACTGTAGCCATGGCCGGTAGATTACTGCTTGAGGTAATAGGTTTACAGGCTGGAAACTTTGCCAAAGCCAATACACCAGCCACCAATTATAACGCTGCAACCCCTCAAACCTGGATCCTATGCACATAACACCATACAAAGCCCTAGATGATGAAACCAGCTGTGTTGACAGATGTTCATGGGGAATCCTGTTTCTCATGGAGGGAGGTACAGTATGGCATACCAGTGGGGATTTGGAGCCTAAAAGCTAGATCTGTCTGACTTGGATGGCAACAATAAATTATGGGAGCTGTCAAATATGTTTTTGTCTTTGTGTGAGGATAATTACTGTATCCTCCTGACCTGCTCTTCCAGCTCTGATTTGTCTGTCTCACATTCAGCGCCGCATTTAATTCAACAGCCTAATCAATTCAATTCAGTCCAATCTATTCAGTTCAGTCCAGTCCAATCTAATCAATTCAGTTTAATTCCATTCGGTTCATTCAGGAATTACAGGTAAGTACTGTATGATGACATTTGTCCAGGTCCAGACACAACTGTGAGTTGTATACATACATATAATGCCTTCCTCTGGGTGCCTCAAAGATGAAAAGCACAGGCAATTTAAGAGTGACACCCACACAGGAATTGCTTATCATGCCACCTCTGAGCAGAAAAGGTACACGGATAGGGCACCAGTGTAGTGCAAAATTTGTATGGAAACATCCAAATTTTGCACTTAGTTAGAGCACATTTTAAAAATTTGGCAAAACAAAATGTGAATCAGTTCACATTTCCATCAACTATGCGATGCAAATTAGTTTGAAAAGTGCATGACCGTAGGCTATTACATACTCAAAGTTGGATAACCAAACAGTTCGGTGGATAGAGAGATTTCATGAACTTGTTTGTGTGTGTGTGTGTGTGTGTGTGTGTGTGTGTGTGTGTGTGTGTGTGTGTGTGTGTGTGTGTGTGTGTGTGTTTTCTTATGTGCAAATTCAAAATTGCATAAAAACAGGAGGACTGAAACCCCACTTGTCTCTAAAACCCACAAAAAAAGATCAATAAGTGGTGGGAATAATCATGGGTATCAGTAAGTTACACATTTGGAGTGCAGCTGTTTCTTAAGAACACATTTGTGCTCACCCCTCTACAATGTATTCAGGTCTCTACTTAAGATACATGTATTCAAAGCAGTTGTTGTTAACAGAGCTGTATCCCACCTGGCATCATGTTGCTCTTAACAAGTCTGAAAGTATCAAGTCTTCAATCACTGGTCACTACTTCATGCAGCTAAGCACAGAAAAACCTTCACTTTACAATCTCTTTTACATCAAATGCCATTGGAATTCCCCTGAATAGATATCTACTTATTTATAAATCAAAATATCAACAATTGCATGTCTGTAGTTACAAATCATTGCTATTGCTACATGAAAACCTTATAACTACGATTTTGGTGGGTTACTCATTTATTTAAAAAAAAAAAATAAAATAAAAAAATTCAACCGTTGTGCCTATGAAAGCTTTTCAAGAACTGGTGGATCTGAGTTCCTGGAAATCTCAGAATGTGAAATATTTGCCAGTAAAACTGTCACCGACAAAATCCAAAGTGGCACACTGGACTCCTGCACTGCAATATTATTGCAACTGCAATGATGGTAATAAGTGTAATAATATGGTACGCAAATGCTTAAGTTGCTAATCAATGCGGAAGTATTACTGAAGTATTTATTATTGTGTATTAATTATGTGCTAAAAATAATGGTCTAAGTCTGGTTTTGGTGTGTTCTTTGTTAAGGTGTTTCTTATTTTTCTAATGTGTTACCTCAATGTAAGTACATTTTTTTAGCCCTTGTAATGAAATGTACATGGATTCCAAAGCTGACTCTGACTCTGATTCAGATCTACTGTATATGTGTAGAACTGAGGAAATCAGAATAGCTCTGTCTGGGCTAAAAGGGTTAAGTCTATTCTTTACATCTGGCAGACAATACACACGTATCCAGACAGGCATCTACAGACAGGAGGCGGCTGAACAGAGGCTATTCCCAAGGTGTGTTGTTTACTCGAGGTTGAGCTGCAGCAGCTGAGCTTTGTTCATAAAATTACTCAAAATAACCAATTATCCATCTCTGGCAGTGTATAGAACCATCCCCAAACCCCAGAGGATGCCTGTAGTCCTGACACTGACAGAAACAACTCATGTCACACGGTCTAAATATAGCTTTTTTATCCTTCCCTTTTTCCTTCTCTTTCCCAGTGTTCTGTCTGATTTAGTCGATCTATCTGTCGTTCCGTCTGTCTGCCTCTACATTTGTCTGTCTGTCTATTTGCCTGTCTGTCTGCATATCACTCTCATATCAAAAGCAACCAAGTAATATATGAGCACTGGCTATAATAGAGGAGGAGCAGAATAGCATATAGAAATCCACGCAATCATAAATACACAATGCAACTTTTGATGAATTATTTATTGGCTGGTTACATATGATAATCAAAATACCTTGAAGGTTTGCTGCCATGAGCTCTCAGGACTACTTAGTGTGATATCAGTGCTGTGTATTTTTTAATTTAATTTAATTTATTTATTTTTTGCATGACTAAATTAGATATTTCATCAGCTACAGCTGAAGGAAGGCTGGGCCTTAGTGGGGGGTGCTGGACTGATCAAGATGCAAACTTATGTACATTTGCAAGAGTGTTGGTCTGTGTGTTTTTCTGAGATGATGTGTGTGTGAAACAGAGATGGCGGGCATCTGCATACAAATGTGTGCATACATGCATACAAGTACACCGATATGTACTTCTGCTCGGGTTGTCGCGATATACCGGTACTAATGATAACTGTGATGTTTATAAATGAAATATGGGTATGTTGTTAATAATATGCATATGGTAATATTATGTAAATAGTTCAGCACCTGCCTGTTAAATCATTTCTTTGTCTCTGTTTTTACTGGCTCCCCCCTCCAATGCCACACACACACACACACACACACACACACACACACACAGAGTGCACAAACCTGACATGGTTACAGACTCTCTCCACCTCCCTCTGCTAGTATTTTGCCTGTAATACATTTGCCAAAAAAGAGACAAATGCACAGTAAAGAGAGATTAATTTGACTGATATAATTTATTTATTTATTTATTACAAATTTTCTACAGACATCATGATAATATTATTATCATGAAATGTTTTGGCCATGAAAATTAAGTAGTGATCACTGAAATCTGATATTGTGACTCCTGCCCTATGTATGTCTTCCCAAAAAAATGACATGAAACATTACAGCCTGGTTATACCTTATAGGTGTCACTATAGTGACACGTGTAAGGTAATCATGTAAATGAAAGAATGTATAATAATAGCAGATTCATACCTTTGAAGTGTTACATAGAGTATAATGCAGCAAAAAAGGCAGTATGACTATAGTCAAAATACCTTCTGTAAGATTTACCCAGACTGAGACAAGATGTTCATACCATCTGTACATCCACTGGTGCAGTTTCTGTGGGTAGCCTTTCGTGTTAGCTTAGCATAAAGAATTGCAGTCTATGGGAGTCATTAGCCTAGCTCAGTCAAAGTGAAAAAAAAAATAAAGCTTACTGCAACTCAAAAGCTGTTGGATTTACACATTTGAAATACTTGTCTAGCACAGTGATTCACTGACTGCTGAAGGTACTTGCACTGTACTTACATGTTAGTACGGTTTGATCTTCTCGTCTCTGTCTGAGTCTGATACACGTAAAGCCGTCCATTAAAAGTTATTAAATTATTTTACTGCATGACATGAAAGCAAAAAAGCACCAATACATGGCAGCTATAGTGTAATTGACACTTCAGAGACTTTACGTGTGCACGTACTATGGCCAGTAGTCATGCTAGAATATACTGTAGAGTCCCTCCGTGCCACTGTAGTGCCAATATTGTATAGTGCAGTTATTCTTTTCATGTTTCATTGCTTAAATAATGGCCATGCTCTAGCTTATCAGAAGTACATGGTCACCCCAGGACAAAAGTCTTAATAAATGTTATAATGAATTATATCATCCTCATAGAAAGTGTGACTAAAGGTTCTACTGCAGTGTACTTTGCAGTAATGTGTTAACATATCTCCAAGCCCTCATTTTCACCGTGCATTAAATTTTAATGAAGGAGACAATGGTTTCCAACAATCTTTGGTCTACAAGTTTTTGTTTGCATTTGATTCCGTTTCCACTACAGGCCGCACTGTCTGATAAATGTAGAAATGAGGTAAGAAGTAGCTAAAACATATACAAAAGAACTAACATTTTTTGTACTATTTAAATGTTTTCACAGCACTCTAGAGAAAGAGGTCAGATTTTTCGGTGCTGTGGAGGTTTTCCTCCTGGATTTACATTATTGCATGCAGGCAAACTAACCAAAAAGGCTTTTCTAACAGCAGTGGGGAATTTTCAAAGTGGTAAGGAAGAGGGCTCTTAATAGTGAAATGAAACATTTTTGTCATATCTAGCAAGCCATGAGAGACTCACATGAATTCACCAAACTTCACTTATAATGCTCCCTGATGAATTGTGAGGTGGCATAAAATTTTTCAGTCTACATATCAAGTAACTGTGATAGATGGCCCCGGAGAGGGAGGAGGGGGAATTAAGAGAAACAGAGACATACAGCATGTTGAAATTAAGCTGAAAATTGGGACGAAAAGCAGAAATGGGCTGGGTGGATTGGGCTTGGTGGTGGAAGAATTCCACTGGGCAACCTTCTAATTAGTTCTGCTAGCCTGAGGCAGTGCATTGCCACTGGCCTCATAGCATACAGAGTTCCTGCAAGGCCCCCTAATAGAATGATTGACCGCTCTGGCAAAGAAACTGATGATAGCTATCATAAGCCCAGCACTTGCATTTAATTACCCTAGGGTTTACAATGCATGATAAATACTCACATACATAAAGATCGATAATTGGCATTCTCAGTTTGGAATATTAACTATCAGACTTTCTTGTGTGCCGCTGAATGAGTCACCCTCGCTAACCTACACTTCTCTTGCATTTGCCTTCTCTTCTACTAATTTCTTCCATCATGAATCAATCACTCTTTTTCACCTGGGTCGTTAAATGTATTCATCCTTTCTCTTACACACTGCAGTGCCACCGGAGAAGCTGATCTGTTAATGGCGAAAAACAACCATGGCAACAAAATGTGCAAAGCAATAAGTTGATCAACAATGTCACAGAAATGGACTCTTTCATGGAATGTGGTCATTTTGTTTCACAAGGTTGTGAGTGATTTTTTTTTTATTTTACTTAGAGAAAAGAGCTGGAGTTAGACTACAACTAAGTTCCTTTGTGCTGCTCCTTAATTGGCCAGCAAGGGAAATCAGCCATTGAAATGGTGTCACAGTGAAAGTGTGCTATCCCAATGAGCGAGTGTTAAGGGGAGCTTGTCAGGGGCTAGCACTGGCAACATGCTTCAGGAGCAACTTTACCATACCTAATGTCTAATTTTCACACAGGAAGCATGATGGAGACCGCACAGTGTGTGGTGTAAATTTTCCCTCTACCATCGTTTTTTCTCCCTGGCACACAAATGCCATAATCTCAGTACTCAGCAGATATAAACTAGGACAATCGTTTGATCATAAACACCATCAGAGAGGCCAGCTTCAGTGTCAGTTATTGTTAATGTGAAATTTCACCAACGTGTGGTGAATGTCAAAGTAAGTTGCTTTAATTATCCAAATAGTGTGAATTCACCCGCAGTCACTCCAGACTGTTCCTCTCCTATGAGATGGCCTCATTAATTCAGATTATATTCACACCTCTCAGGGTTGTTGTTCACAGGTTTTCCTTATCTGTTTTTCTTCTTTTTGTGCTTCGTTTTGACAGCGTACAGGAATGGACAAGAAAACTCCAAAGAATTGAATGTGCATGTGTGCAGCGGGGTGAGCATATTTTCTTTGAATGTATTGCTGAAGGTGTTGATTGTTGTTAGCTGGTCATATCACACCGAACTCTTTATAGAAAGGGTAAATACAGCAAGTGACAGTTATGTAACCACAAATGAAACCATGCACGTCCTTGAGGTAATTCCAAGTTTTATGTTACTGTGTGGGTCATAGGATACCCACTGTTCATTTCCTGTATTTCTGGGTACTTTGCTGCATAATGGTGATTGAAAATGCTGTCATACATGCTGCCATGAAAGACAAAAATGTCAATATGGATCAGTAAGTACAATGATTAATTGCTCTGGTGGATGTTAACTGCAGCCCAAAATAATTTTTTTTTTTTTTTTTTTTTTTTTTTTTTTTTGCCTTGTTTAGGAATCAGTAACACTGAGGAATTTGAGTTTTCTGTTCACATCAACAAATCTTACAAACTTTGCCAAGGCTGGCTGCCTTCCACATGCACAGAAATGGATTGTACCTGTCATTTCTATTTGTATGTGTCACTCTGTGTTCCCACAAAGATATCTTTGAGATGATTCAGGATAGAGCCATGAAACAAGAGGAGTGCTTACTGTGCTTTGGGGTAAAAAATGTATGCACTATTTGATCTGCATTGCATGAAGAGGTTAAACACTACTTTGATGTCAATATCAGCTGTCTTGAATCCTCACAGCTGCTATGACTTTTAGCATGAGGAGAAAATTAAAAATGTATTTTTGTGAAGGGTCAAAATGAAGTTATACCCATGACAAATGCAGAATATACAAGTAATTTAACAGTAGGTTCAGATGGCAATGAGAACCATGTAGGCCTCATTATCAACTCATTGAATTTGATTAAATTAAAAAAAAAAAAAAAGAAAAAGAAAAAGAAAAAGAAAAAGAACGAAAAGAAAACTAAATTCTGTGCTGCTGTTTTTATGGTTAGTTTGGTTTTTAACTTAAACAGACAGCAATTTTGCATAGTACACCTTTAAAATGATCAGCTGCTTTAGTTTATACACACACACACACACACACACACACACACAAACACAAAGCCACCACATTGTAATTACAAATTGCTTACATTAAGATGAGCTCTATAGCTTCCTGTTCCATCACTAAGATTGGATAATTAAATGGTGGTGCTAGCTGGTGACAGGACATCTGAACCTGATTGTCCAGTAGTTCCTCCTGATGAAGTGTTGATATATTCAGCAGGACATCACACAGGAAGGGAAGTTGCTGTAAACCACTCTAATCAGCTATGGCCACACTTTCTAACTTTACTCTCATTAAAGCTGGCAAGTGACATTTAACTACTACACCAGGGACTCCGCAATGCAAATAAATGGCGATTTCAGTGTGAGAATTATAATGGCGTCCTTATTCAACTTTTAATGACCCAATCTACTTTTCAAAGTCACCTCCTCAGGAATAGGTAGGCTTTCCGGCTCTTCTAGACGTTCTGATGGGCAAATAGACGGCAAATGATGTCAATTCCACTGTACATGGAGTGTTGCCAGTGAGGGGAGTGGAAGGCTAAAAGCTCAATCACTTTCTTTAAATCTTCTCCACTTCCCCCACTCCCAAACTGGCTCTAAGAAGGCCCATTTGGGTATTTTCATGCTACATTTCTTACAGGGGTCTCTCTAATCCCCAGGCTCACCTAATGAGGAGGTAATGAAAAGTTAATCCACATAGCTCAACTCCACCTAGCCTTTGGCTAATGCTGCTTTTAACTCCAGCTCTCATTAACTTTTAAAACATGGGCCATTAACAACAGGTTGGTTGGCTACCCATCGGCTGGCCTCCCAAGCACTCTGTCATCCAACCACTCACTGTCTCTGAAATTTAAAGCACAATTAGGCGGGTCAGGGAAATTCTCGGTACACACTGACCCCTAATTAGGGTACAATCTGGAATTTCTGGAGCTCAGCTGTCACTGTATTGATTTCACTTCAGGTTCCTCTCGCTCAAGAGGTGGGCATGTTGAGCATCAGATCCAAGATAGACCCAGATGTCTTTGAGTTTTTGTTTATTTACTTTTTTGATCATTGTTAAAAAAAAAAAAAAAAAATGTCAGCTGATTTTTGTCACTGTAAATTACACACAGGGAGCACTCTCACTCTTTTCTCCACCATGTTCATTTTGTACAGTAATAAAGATGCAGTTTTTTTCCAGTCCTTTTTATTTTTTCAGAGTAGCTAACATATTGATTTGTTGTGTATGCATTCTGTGTTCATTAAGGAAATTATGAATCATTTAAGAGGATGATTAAAAATGAATCACATCCAACATTTCAAGCTTTAGGGGGAGATCTGGTTATTTGACATAACAGACAAGCACTGCTACCTCTCCCCAGAATTCAGTGCTGCCTCCAGTAAGAAATGCCACCATTGTCTCCCTGCCTCTATGTGACAACATTGGGTCATAAAACATGTCTGACTGAACCAACAATAAATAGTGATTTGATTGCAAATGGTTAATGCAAGGGCAAACAAGTGCGTAAATTTTGCATTCCTGGAGCTTTCTTGACAGCTCTCAACTGATTACCAATTCATCATTTTTGTGCTGTGGTGACACATAGTTCTACAGCACTGTTGCTCTGGAGAATGAGAATGAGGTTAATGAATGTGGATGAGGCTAATTCCCCTGTCCTTGCCAGACCACAGACCTATAAAATGTCCATATATACACGCCTGCATGGATGAGATGGTTTGTGGCCAAATAGAAATGTTCATAGTGCTCATGGGAAAGGCAGCCAGAATAAAAGCACATGCTGCTGGCTCCTTTCAGAGTCATCAAGATAACATCTTTCATATGTTGAAGGAGACGTCAGTGCAGCTTCATGAACCTCTTGTGTGTATTGTCTTACATTAGCGTGACAGGGAAGCTGCACAACCTGTGGAAGCCCAACAAAGATTACACTTTACAGCTGTGATAACAACCCTAAACAAAGACGAACACAAACGTTCACATGCCTATCCTAAATAAGCCAGACTTAAATAGGGCAAGGATTTATGTAAGGAGTTATGTGATAAGACCTTGGGTGTGTGGGTGCATACTACAGCAGAAAGTAAAGTCCACAGGCTTCATGGTAAAATTTTAATCAAATGCAGATCAGACTGGCAGCAACTACCAAGGTGCCTGTCACCACTTTTATCTGGTCATTTTGGATCCTCTCCTGCCTTTGCTTGACCAACACCTGTGCCTCTGCATGGCTTGTAGTTTGTGCCAGTCACACAACCTGGCCTCTGTGGACCCAGCACTACACAAAACAAGACAGCACAACACAACACAACACATCACAACACAACACAACACAACACAAGATGCTCTCTCTCTCTCTCACACACTCACAGAACTCTCTCTCTCTCACTGTCTCATTGAGAATTCAATCATCATATAATTTGATGATTTATACTCAACCTACATAAGGAATGAGGACGATAATTTTTCAACAGAAAATTAGTTCACCACTATATCATAACTGTGACTTTTACTGGAAGATGTTTATAAAATTTTCTTTGTTCATAGATTTAAAATGGTTATGACCCACTCCACGCAGGTATTGCAGATAAGCACTAAATCTATCAGTTAAAATAGGCCTAAGGTGGCAAAAGACAGCTTTAATTCCTGATAACTTCAAGCTGCTGCATAAAGAATAATCACTTACTGAAATACTGCAGTTCAGCCCCCTTCCACCCCCAAAGAATTGTCTTCCTTTCTCCTCAGGGGGCTGCCGATTATCTGTTGTCACATTCAACTACAGTATTCCAGTCCCTGTTACAGTGTAGACACCCGCTGGGAGGGGGTAGATAGTATTTGAAGCATTCTCTCATGATTTAAGACAGATTCAGCGACTAATTTATGGGCTTGCTTTGTAATTGCACAGGCATGCTTTTGCATACGAAATCCACCAGTGAGTAATAGCTCGTGTGCAGTGCCACGTTGCTAGTGCCAGACAGTCAATTTTACATAGTTAGAAATCAATTTATGAGCCTTTACCTTGACTGTGTGTATCGCGATGACTCTCGCATGTGCCTGGAGGATGATCTTAACTCGATTTATCAACCCATCCTAATGAGAACAACATACTCATTCTGGCACTTATGTATTTTTAAACAGCAAAATTTAATTTTAATTGGCCAGGCGCTACAGTTACACTTTATATTAAGTTGTTAATTACAATGATTAATTGAAATCATTAATCATTAATTGTAACCATTAATCATCATGTAATGAAAGTCGATACTTATCTCTTGCCTAACCTAACCTAACCTTGTGTGTTAGAGTGTTGATTACAGACTAGTGACAGAGTAGTGATTGTGCTTTATATAATCAAGGATAATCGAGCCTTTACTATGCAAAACCCTTGCCTTAGACTGTATTAAGCATTGATTGATCTTTTTTGAGTATTCCTTTTGTCATTAAAATACCTAGAAACTTTTCTTTAAATTGGTTTAACAGTGTGCAGTGATACAGCTCCTGGTAATAATCTAAGATCGCTCTCATTCTTCGCTGAACCTCTGTAGGGAAAGAGCAAGGAGTTAGCCTGTGAATCAAAATCTGCTGATTCTCAATTTCACACTTATGAAATTAGCAGAGTCTTGAGAGACCAAGGAGACATGATTCAGCAGAATTTGTCTTTGACGACGGGGAGAGAGGTTGGACGTCAACCAAAATCTCTACAGCAACTTGCAAAATGTGAATCACATTTTAACCAAGACACGAAGCCAAACAATAATATATCATTAGGTGGCATATGGAAAAGGCGAGTTTTTGTTAGCATTACTTTGTCAGAGCAGCCTGAAAAGTAAGCCTGGAATGCACACCGGCAATGACCTTAAAGCCTCGGCCACCTCCGAAGTGAAATTTCTTTTGGTTTTGTTGCTAGAGATAGAGGGAGGAAGCAAGTAAACAGCTCCGGGTTGTGAGACTAAAGTGGTTGCTATGCATACAACAAACATAAGGCAAGTCCTCCCATTGTTTAACAGTGTGACTAAACAATGTTAGGGTTAGAGGCCATGAACATTTTCTAACCAGCTGTCTTTGCAGTAACCAAGGTGCCGCTGAGAGAGGGGGCCTCACTGAAGAAGCAACAGTCTCTACGGCTAGTGCATTGGCCGAGGGGAAGGATTTACCAGAGGGCTAATAGAGAGGAGCCTGCCTCACACTCTATGATTAATTAATTATCATTTTCTGCTTGATGGCTCTCTGAGGGCCATGGTGCTTTGCTGCTGATGCACTGTCAGCATTTGAGGCTTATTACTGTGCCAAGCCATGTAAACCATATAGAATATTCTCTCGGTTACTTTACAAATTATGGAGTCATAATTTCAAACTAAAAATGGAATTGGCAGATTCATTACATTCTATATTAAAACAATTTCATAGAAACATATGCAATTACAGTGATCGCGGGCATGCTATGGTGAGCAGGTTATTTAATAAGAGTGGTTCAGCGCTTAAGTTCCACTCGATAGTTTCTTAGTCCTGGCACATATGGATTTCATCTTTCATTTATTGTTCATGTCCTGTCAGAGTGTCTCTACAGGCAGTGCTTAAGATTATTCCCATCACTGTGCTTTCAGAGGAGCAATTAATTTAGTGAAAAATAATTTGAGGCAGAATAGATAAAACATCAACTGGGATTTAACTTTCAAAACTGTAATTACAAAAAAAAAAAAAAAAAAAAAAAAAAAAAACAATAGAGATGAAAATGTTTAGTGCCTTGAATCTTCTGTCATATTTGCATGGCACAATTTTGGGCCTAGCTTGAGAACATTTGGTTTTGAATAAATAATCACTTCAGATTTTGTTGATATTTTGAATAAACGGACTTACAGACATTGACTGTTCTTGCACCCCAGCAACTGTTAATTCTTTGATATTTCCAAAATAAATATCAAATATTGGACATAGTGGTTTGGCTAAGTCAAACTTGTAAATGGCTTCTTGCGATATTGTTGTGCACGCATTGCGCTGTTACAGAGAAGTCATATGAAGTCCTCACTGAGCCCTTGGCACAGCTAATAGACCAGATGAAATACTGGAAAACTTTCTAGTGCCCAGATTGAAAGCCGTGCATGCATTCGTTCATTCATCCCTGTTGGGGGCACTTTGGCACAGAAAAGCCATTCTTCTAACAGCCTAATTTGGGTCATTTCACTGGACCAGTCATCTAAACAAGCTAACAGGCCCACTGAGGTCTGGACGAGGAGCTTCGTTATTACACATAGGATAAAACCTTCCTCTGGCAGAATATTCATGGCATATCTATTCTGTGCCTACATACATTGCTGCTGTTACAACTGGTACAGTTGTTTATTTGATGGCACTTTAATGTATGTGTGTTATGAATAGGATGAGTAAATTGGAAAATAATTTGAACCAGATCTATGGGAAAGATGAGTATGAATACAAAATAAATGCATAACATTTTTAGTAAAACATTTTAAGTGGAATGTTAACTATGTGACTGGACTATAGAAATCATATAACAACTTTTAAATATATGCAAGAAATATACATTAGAAAATAGATATATAAGATAGCAATTAAATAATATAAGAAGTTGTTATTTGAGTTTATGGATCAGACCAATGCATAGGGTATTTAGAGTACAGTAACAGAAGGTGAAGCAGAACGGAGCTTTTGGTTTTGAAAATCAAGGCAGCGGGTAAAGCTGTTCTAATTGCCTGCTGAATAGGAAAAAAAGCTATAATGACTGCAATTTAATCACCTGCTGACATAAGCAAAGAGTGAGAGGGTGAAAATGCAGTTGGGTCGTATTAAGAACTCCAGTCTCACAGGATACGGGGCACATGAAGAGGTAGGCATTCTGCACTGCGGGGGGACTATCGAAGCCAGCATGCCTTTAAGCGCCAGATGACTTTTACGTTGCTATATGCTCACATAATTGGCAATTTCTCAACACTGTGGGATCTCACCATGACTCAGAATGTCAAGGAGACACAAAAATGTTTCTAATTGTGGAAGACATAAAATACAAATGCATTCAAATGTGAGCCTCACAAATCTATGCAGACCGATTTCCTTTGCCTCTGTGTTGCTTTTAGGAAGCCAGAGCATGCAAAATGCAAACTATGCAGCTAAAGTAAGTCACTGTAAAAAGATGTTCAATGTAATATAGTTATTAATTCCATCATTTCATTATTCCATCAATACCACTGATTAGACCAAAATCAGTAAGATAATAGCTGTATGTAAAAGCAGCAGTTACTTTATAAATAGCACTGTTGTTTAGTTATTGATATTCAAAGCATAATAATATGACTGACCACATTATTGATTCGAAACTACAAGAAAGAATATCAATTATTTTTGTCTTTCATATTTCAGCACCAAGCTTCATCACTGTGTAGGTGGTATTCTGCATAAAACTAATGTGATATCAATTAGCTATTAATAAAAATGTCTTGCCCTTTTCTGTAAATGTCTGATTTGACTCAGCAGTTAATGTGCAAGGATCATGTGCATGCACACAGGGAGGGTGCGGAGGACCATGGCTCATTCTGCATGAAATTAACAACAAGCTAATGGCTGAGCTGGAGGGATACCACTGACGAAACTCAAGACTGCTCGTTTTCTGAGTCATTCCACTGCAATTTCATATTCTCTATACAACAGATATGCCAAATATAACAGCAGCCGCCTTCTAATAATGTCATATGCGAGCTGATTCTATTTTAAAAGTTGTTTTCGCTGAGTGTTGTGTTTGAAACAGCTTGTCAAACGCCTGTCAGTTGTAGCTCTACCGGTGTAAAAATGCCTTCCCCATGCTGGATAATACTGTATGGGGGACAGGTGGCAGCTGGGCCCATAAAGGGCTGCACAATGGTGTGGAACAATGACGAGGCAGAGTCATTGACCATTGGGGAGCATCATGAAATGGCGAGCATGCCATTGTACAAAACCATCGTTCCATTCAGCCTTTATGACACCTGAAAGGGCAATCAGACTTCACTCACAAATACAAGCTGGACTCAAGAAACAAGCCTTCATAAAAGTACAGACCACTACTTTGAACATTCTGCAAGCTATTCCAGCAACCCAATACTATGTGTTTTGTAATGGTTATTGTATAACACCTTGAACCAATGTTTTTTTTTTTTTTTTTTAAAAAAAACAATTCTAGCTTTCATGGCGAATATTTACCAACATGGTACATAGCTCATGTTGGGGCTTGTGGCTATCAGCACATCTGCCAGTTCCCATAAAGGTAAAAAATATTAATGGCTAGGATCTCTATTATGTGCCTCAAACAAGCTGTGTGAGTGCAATGGTTTTAAGCCAAAAAGACAGAAAACGTGGGTGTCTATGCATTCTAAAGATCTGTTTGTTTTCCTCTCTCTCTCTCTCTCTCTCTCTCTCTCTCTCTCTCCTTACAATAGAGCAATAGGTTTTTTAGATACTAAAATATATGTTTACTAATATGCGTGGTATTTATTTATAATGAATTAACCTTCATTTATAAATGTAATTAATTTGAAGCACATTCTATTTGCACAATACCAACCTGTCATTAACATCTGCACCTTGATAGGATGTAGATGAAAACAATCAGGCAAAACATTTGAGTTTCCTTGATAACTCTGCGACACAAAGACCAACTCGAGGCTGGGAATGCATGTCTGCCTGAAATACAATGCGACTTGCAGAAAACAAAATATGTGTAGGTTGAAGATGCATTTAAGTGCACTTGACTTGTGTCAGACATCGTGTTGTTTGCATCCATAAAACCCGAGAAACTAAAAACTACTGTATCTTCCTACCAGCCCTATCAGGGACCAGCCCCAGCAACACACAATGACAATAAAATACAAAGCAGGGACAGTTAAGGCAGGAGATGGAAAAAAAAGTGTATATATATGCAGGATTATATTTATACATTGAACTAGAAGGGGCACCTGCTTTTATTCCCTCTGTACTGGTATTTAAACCTCGGTCATAAAATATGAAATTATTTATTCATTATTATTTAAGCTGTAAGGCACACAATAATGAAAGCAATGTGATAAGAAAAGACCAAGTAAGGACGCTGCTGCTCTTCCAACTCCATTACTCATCCTCCTCCTCTGCAGGCGGAGGTATGATGAAGGCCTATCTTCAGGGGAAATACTGTTTTACATCAGTGCATCAGTGACCCCAAATTGCAAGTGAATTGGTCATATCCCCCTTGTTAGACTCCTTAGAGGGTGAATATCTCCAAATCATGAGTCATTCAGACTGTAGGACAAGTCGAATGTAGTAGGCCACACATCCATTTTTTTCTGATTCACTCTTTGTGGCTTTACAATTGCCAGACAAATTTTAATGCTTATCCTGCTGTGGTTACTCGCTTCGTCACTGTCTGGTGCTGATATATCTTTACATAAAACCAGCTTTTGTAGCATGCGTCTTCATTTAATGTGACTGTGTTTAAATACGACACAAATTAAAGGATACATTAGAATCTAAGTATTTTTTTCTTCTTCCCTGCAACAATCTGTAGCTCAGAAACTGTATGTCGCACAGCAACCAAATTTGCTGGCCAGGTTCCAAATGCCCCCTTCAAGTCAAGGAAGAAAAATTACGCCGATCAGCCAGATGCCAGGGCCATAATGTTTAGAATCAAATCTCTGCCCCTCTACTCCCTCCCTAAATTACAGCTATTGCTCAGTTTTGAAAATCCAAAGAGTTTGGCTGCAGTGTCAAATACAGTTGACAGAAAAAACACGCAAACAGGAAGTGAGGCACAATTCCCAACACTTGATGCTCAAGCAAACCAATTTTACATATATGTTTGAAATAAATTTAAAAAAAAAAGAAAAGAAAAGCAAAATGAAATAAAAGCCGATCCCAGGCGATGGTTTTGACGATGAATGAGACAGCAGCTCCAGTGGAGGGGGAGGAGGGCTGAATGGAGATGAGATGGTGATTGGCTTGTGTATGTGGAAAGACTCTGAAAGCGGTAATGGTAAAATTTGGGATAAAATATGGTTTCTAAACACAACTTTGAGTATGGAGACCTTTTATTCTGGATGTGGAGAGTAAAAAGTTTTTTCATGACTTGAACACCATCTTTGCTTTGGTGTGTAACTAAAGTAGGCTAGTCAAAGTTGCTAAAATACAAACAATGAAAAGTTTGACAATGGCATTGTACTTTGTCCCATACAGGCTTTAAATAGCGATGCCACTGCAGCTAACGCCCTGGACCAGAGCTAACTGAATACCATGTGAATCACGTGCAGCTAGAATAACACAGCACGTTTATGCCATTTGTTTTTAGATTTAGTTTAACTCTTAATCCTTATTCATTTTTGTAGTTGTCATGCTACACTCTCATTAACTCAACATTTTGTATGTTTAGTATAGATTTACTATACTGTCAGACCTATAGTATGCTAAATTCTCTAATTCTTGAATTCTTGGTGATTCCTCAAGTAATTCTTGTTGTCCAGTGATCAATCATAAAGATTTCTTACCCTATCCTCTTTACTCATAAAATGTATGTTATGAGTTAAGTTCTATTTTCAGCTGCAGTCCAGAGCTCTAATGCGTGACCACATTCAATCAGGATGGTAGTGGAGGAAGATTGCCACACTTAGCCCACACAGAGAGCTGCAGTGTGCAGTAAGGGAGGATCAGCAACTATCAAGCTCAGTTAAAGAGTCACTAACACAGCGAGGAAACATCAACCACTGCTATCATCTTTGTATCTCGGAATTTTGTCCATGTCGGTCAAGAGAATTTGATGGTGAAGACGCAGTAATACCAAGGGAGGCATATTTCCTTTTTGATTAAACCTTAATGCTTAATGACCATCCAAACTTCACCTCAGCCTGTTCGCTAGGGGCCACAAAGTGGGTCAGATCACATGTGGTTGTGCTGAACAGCACCACCATCAGGACAAATTGACAAATTTTTTCAAATGGCATCAGCTTTCTACGGAGCCCTAAAAGGGACATGGGGAAGAAAAAAGTATACTTGGGAGAAAAAAAGGTTATATTTCATTGTTAAATATTTTTTTTGTTCTTGTGGGAAACTTTTGTGTTCTCTTTCAAAACGTTCGTGTTTTCCCGAGAAACATTTAATGGGATTTTTTTTTGGACTTGTAAAAGTAAATGTAAAAGAACTTCAGGGTCACTTAGTGCAAACAGTGGAGCAGCTTGTAAAATTTTACTTTGAGCTTGGTTTTAAGTTTCTCAGGAGATGCAACATTTGTGCTCTCTTGGAAAACATTTGCATGCTCCTGCAAAGCTTTGTGTTCTTTGTGTTTTTTTTTTGTTTTTTTTCTTTTTTCTTCAGGAGAGCCCAAAAGTTTTGAGAGAATGCAAAAGTGTGTGTGTGTGTGTGTGTGTGTGTGTGTGTGTGTGTCTGTGTGTATTATTCTTTTTTTCCCCATATGTAATTTTTTTTTCTCCCCCTTGTCCCTTTAGGGGTTCCGTAGCATCCCACTAACAGCTGCAGGATAGTCACTGAAATGTTTTATTGTAAGTGGTAGAACTTTTCTAAAATGCTGAATCATGATTGCAGTTTTGTTTATATTGACTTGCTTTATTTATGACTTGTTTTATTTATTTCATTTTATTTTATTTTTGCTGCCTTTGTGAAGGACTTTATAACATGGATTTTGAAAAGTGCTCTATAAATAAAGATTATTATTATTATTATTATTATTATTATTATTATTATTATTATTATTATTATCACTGTCAAATAGGGTTTCTTTTTTTTCTTTTTTTTCTTTTTTTTTTTTTTTTTAAGTGAAATGTGATTGTGGCAAGCAAGCAGCCTGTTACAGGAAGGAAACAAAGGTCTCTGGTTCTCACCCATGCATTTTTATTCATCACTGTAATAATACCAACACAAATTATGCCTGTACTGAGATAGATCCTCCCTATGCATCACTATGTTTAACAGCCTTTGAATAACCCCCTTCCATTCCCCCAGGCAACAGTCAATATACACAAACAGGAAGCTTTAACAAGAAATAAAAAAAAAAAAAAGACTAAACTAACAAAGAATGAAATAGAGAATTGTAACATTTGTTCATCACAACAGATTGTCTCACATGTTATTAGATTTTTAATACAAATATCCTTTTCGGGAAACAAAGCCAATATACATTGTCTTATCTCAAGCTGTTTAACACGTGCACCCACAGATATATTGGCAGAGGTTAATTAGGTGGAGGTGTTTCTTGTCAAGGTCTGCCTTCTGACCGATTCTCAACCTCCTCCCTGCCCATCAAACAGCAAAGTCTCCTAACATTTTGGACAGAGTGCCTATTTGCCGATGTTTAGGAGAAACATCGTATGCCACCCTTGAGTTTTGATTCATCATTTCTTCTGGATGGCAAAAGTCTCCATACCTGACATCAGGGTTTAACTTGAGCAAATTGGGTATATCTGTGGGGTTTCAGTTAGGGGAGGTGGGATACTGTCGTCTGCTGCAGTCCCACATTGTGATTTAGGTTGTTAAGATGGATGTAACTTTCTGTTTTCCTCTGGTGTATCAAGTATAAGTTCACTGTTTCTCCTGCAAGCCTCCATGCCTATTGTGAGTCATCCTGGCTTGCTCTTTAAAAACATCAGCATGCTACTGGGCCACAACACCCCTCCAACCTTCTACACAAACATAAACCTTACATCTATATTTCACTTTATCGTGCACTTAGGAAATAATATAACATCTGGTCACTGTGGCAGTGCTGGTTTGACATTCTGTTCACCTCAGCAGATCCAACACACCTGTTATGTGCTTATTACATTATACGGCTTTATTGGTTTGATTCTGTTTGCCTTATTGGTTTGATGGTGTTCTGCCTTATAAAATGCAAAAAGTATAAGTGTACCAAAAAAAAAAAAAAAAAAAAAAAAAAGAATACATACTGTATAATGAGACTGCACTGGCTAATTAACAGGTACACCGTTTCACAGGGGCAATATTCTGCACCAGGCAACATAAAGGAATCGACCCCGAAACAGCTTTTCTGTTCGTCACATAAAAATCATGCCTGGAGCAGTTGGAAGTGGCTGGTGTGATAACAACTAACACATTTTTGAAATCAAATTGCTCTAATCACTTCACATGTGATTTGGCACTCTCCAGCTCAGCCTGTAATGTACCGGTTTTCCCAGGAATGAGGTGAGCTAGGTCGCCCACAATTTTCTGACACGGGGGCTATTATTAGAGATGTGAAGATGTAAATGTATGCATAAAATGTAAGAAAACTATGTTTCCTCAGCACAAAAAAGTTTATGTGGATCAAATAAAGTTTGAAATAGGCAGCACTTTGACATGGAAATAGTACAGTGGAACATATAACAGTTTGGAGGTCAGGGTCTATACATTTCCCTTTTCCCTTTTAAACCCTTAACGTAAACCTTAACCCCCCAACATAATCCTTTGGCAGTAGAGGGCATTCATGTCCACAACACGTCAATCTGCATTCAAGATTATGTGCAGTTTTGTTCATTTCAATAAATTTGGAAATGCGTTTGTGCTCATTCAATAAATTTTGTGAGACTGTGTTGAGCGATGCATGAGGCATCAGTCAAACTACATGTCAACAATGGAATGCATTTTCCTTCCTGTTAGGTCTGGGTGTAATTGCATTCTTTTTAGTAATCTAAATTTGACACCCCATTTTCAACAATGACAGTATTGTAATTGCTTTGAGAAGTCATTCGCTTAGCTTTTGAATGATATCAAAATACAACCACCCCCTCCTTACCAACCTCACCCTACTCAGCACCCTGTCTACCTGCAATGAAGTGCCATTATCAACACCTTTCATTCAGTCAACCATGCTGCCTATTTGGAATTACTCAAGCACTGTCAGACCATCAGTCAGTCTGTCCTACATGGCTGAGAATGAGCAATGTCTTCTCTTTTTTTATTGTATATCAAATAGATGATATTCCATACACTGTGTGTAGGTGCACACCAATACTCCAAAGTTGTTTGAAATAATTGTCTCATGTCATAGCTGTATGTAAATGCTATATCCCATTTGCAGAGGCTAGGTTAAAAGCAAGAATCTCAGTTCTTAGAAATATAAAGTTCATTTGGATTTGCTGATATTAAATTGGACACTGAAGCATGTAAACACAGTTTTCCATTTATTGCCTTTTTTGTGGCCAATCATACAATTTGTTCCATTTAATTATCAGAAAAATGTGTAATTTCATGCATCCTATGGTATTTGTGATTTAAAAATTAATAAACACGGCTTATTTAAAATTTAACATTAGCTAGGGTATGCGCTTCTGTACAGTATACTCAAAATGCTTTCCATGTCATTGATATTTTGTGCATACAAAGTCACTGAAGTTCCAATGATAATCATTGTCGCTTACAATTCTAGATAGTAAATCCTCCAATCCTCCAAACGCTGTTCTGTGACTAAAATTTATCACTGAATAATGAATAATGAACTTAACCTGACACCATTCACTTTGTTGAAAACACCTCTTTGGGGATAGGTCCCTGTTTCCACTGAAGGGCTGGCAGTGGCAGATGTAATTAGATGGGGAGAATTCCTCCAGGTGTTTTATGGCTGCTCACAAGGTCAGCCCAGCCATGTTTAGGATGCCATTCAGGCGTGAAGAGGAGGAGTCGGGCCTGGTTGACTGGTGGTGTGTGCATTGTCACCCCCTCAGGTGACTCACATGAGTTCCGCCTGCACCCCTCTCCATTGTTGTAAAGTTTGACAGCAAATCACAGGGGACCATTGTCTGTCCAGATGCATTATAAGCCCATGATCTAGGTTATTGAAGGAGGCTGTGCTGCTGCTTTCCCTAACACTCTCTGTGTGATATATGGTCAATTCCATGAGATTACAGAAGCATCCTGGCATACACAATCCACCAGACCGATTAACACTGAAGACCCGGGGCTCGGTGTGGCGTGGTGCGTGAAGAGCACCAGTGTCAAAACGTGAATGAAACGGACCTGTTGGAGGAGGCAAAGACGACCATGCTGTCTGGATGGGAGGGGAATCTAAAGTGAATCCTTAAGCAGGTTGTGTGGTTCTGCTTTGTGGCAGATACTCTGGAGAGAAGCTTCCCATCTGTCCTGCTCTCACCTTGGCTGGTGTCTGCTAGCTTGGCCTCCTTGTCACATTTGAGTGGTTGCTATGGGGCTAGTCCACTGAGGCCCACTCATAGACCACAGAGAGCAGGGCCATATCATCAATCACACAGATGAGCAACACACACCGCAGGGACCTCCTTTCTGTGATGGCCAAGGATCTAGATCCTTTTGTCATGATTTTTTTTTGTGAAGGGAGGGGGTGAAAGATTGAAATAATTTTACACCTTGGTTGATCATTAAAAACAATAAGATTACCAGATCAAACTTGTTCTGTAAACCTTTAGTGAAATTTCAGGTGTGCCAAACATCTATAACTCACTAAGAATAAACTGATTATAAATACACCTATAATATATAACAGTTGGTATCTAATACTTCTAATAATCTAATACAATATTTAATACTGCTAATTAATCACATAGCATTAATGTGGTGTACACTCACAAAGCCTTACATCAATACACAGACTAAATTTGTGCCATGGCAAATTTGGTTGATGGAAGAATATTGCATGCTATTAACCTGTTACAGTGGAGTGCCTAACATCTCACACACTTGAAACACATTATAATCCATTAGAGCTCTATCCTCTTAGTTTTTCTTTTCTTTTTCTTTTTTTCTTTTCTTTTCTTTTTTTTTTGAAAATGAATTGAGATGTTTCTTCTTCATCCCAAATTTGTTTCAAAAACCATTGCAATTTTTCAGCACTATGGCCTGGGAACTAACTTAAAGTCTAAAGGCCAGGGGCTAATGTCACAGCATTCTACCAAGAGACTAATGGAACTCATGCTGAACCACCTGTGAACATGGTGAGATAATTGCCATTTGGGAGAGCCGAAGAGCATGTAGTGATAATAAAGTCTGGGGAGCAGGAGGTCTGCCTCTGTCTGGTAATTGAAGAGTGAAATGCCATGTGACTTGGCCACGCATCAGGTAAAGAAACTAAAGGTTTATTCACAGGCCCCATTATGGGAAAGTGCGTTCTTGCTTGGTTTAACAGGAGGTCAATTATAATGGAGTCGTGCTTAGATTGTCACCACAAAGTGCATAATCAAGGGGTGCTGCTGGGCTAACCACTAATCCATAGCTGTGCACTTAAGCATGCCAAGCTTGCAGCCATGGAGGGTTATTCAATGTGCACGCATGGTTTGGACCCAGAGGTTCAGCAGATTCAATTAACCATCAATACCTGGTTCTTATAAACCCCACAGATATTTTGTAGGAGGTCACAACAGGTCTGCCAATTATATTGTTATGATAAACACACCTACAGACATGCACATTTATTGTACACACTTCTAGCATTGAGAAAAATAAATACTCTATTGCATATGTATACTTCACAGTACCACAAAATATCAGAATGGTTTGTTTTTGTTGTTTTTGGTGCCTTCTTATCCTGGCAATTCACTGGCTTCACTATGTGAATGCGTGCATGTGCGTGTGTGTGTGTGCGTGTGTGTGTGCGTGTGTGTGTGTGTGTGTGTGTGTGTGCGTGTGTGTGTGTGTGTGTGTGTGTGTGTGTGTGTGCGTGTGTGTGTGCGTGTGTGTGTGCGTGTGTGTGTGCGTGTGTGTGTGCGTGTGTGTGTGCGTGTGTGTGTGTGTGCGTGTGTGCGTGCGTGTGTGTGTGCGTGCGTGTGTGTGTGCGTGTGTGTGTGTGTGTGTGTGTGTGTGTGCGTGTGTGTGTGCGTGTGTGTGTGCGTGTGTGTGTGCGTGTGTGTGTGTGTGTGTGTGTGTGTGTGTGTGTGTGTGTGTGTGCGTGCGTGCGTGCGTGTGTGTGTGTGTGTGTGTGTGTGTGTGTGTGTGTGTTGTGTGTGTGTGTGTGTGGATATGGATGATCCCCCCTCATCAAGACCAGCTGTCAGTCAGGTAGCTTATAAACACAGCATTAGCCTCCAATACAGGTGAATGTCAGCATAGGATTGTCTTAAAAGCCACCTTTAATCAGCAAGCCATCCTCCTGGGGATAAGTCCACTTTGATGATATTAACTTCACTCAGCACATCACAAACAGGTCAAGTCTCTCGAATGAGGACTTGGACATTTATGAGAAGATTGACTTTAATTATAGGGAAGACAGTACCTTTCTTAAAGCAAAAATATGCAGGATCCACTGATCCTCAGGAAGAATATTGGCTGAGAAGATCAGTGGATGAGCGGATGGTGCATAATTCTTTTGATGTGGGAAATACTCTTTATTAATCACAAGTGCATTTTTCTCTGAGTGCACAAAGAAAATAAGTATAATTAATTCATGAAGTCCGCAGCCAGATGTCTCTGTTTGCAGGGGGTGGTATAGATACTTTTAAAAACGCAATCCCTTGCACTTTACTAATTTAAATTCATAATGTTGTCATATAGAGTTCTTAGAGTTGGTAATTGGCCAATTATTTTGGTAAAAAAAAAAAAAAAAAAAGTACCTTTAAAGCCTAGACATACTGTAAATGAAAAATCCCTTTTAGAGTTTGTAAATATTAGAAAATGTTTTATGGAAATGATTATTAACTATTTTTCAAGATAAGTAAAATGACGTGTATCCATAACCTCAAATTCAAAATGTTTTTTTCTGGATTGAGTCATTTTTTCTGATAAATCCAACAAGTATTTACACTTATGTTTTTCTGCTGTATGGTAATCTTGTTGCATTTTATGTTACTTCCAACTGTCTTCATAATCTACACAGAGAGATCTCAGATCTCTTTCCATGTTCCTTCTTTACCCAGCAGACTGGATTATTACTGTGAGCCTACAGCCAAATCAGAGCAGCACATCTGCCCACACAGGTCCATGCTAAGGTCTAGTACCCACTAGCACAGTGCCAAATTACCACAGTGATAGCTTTCTTCATAACTTTCTGCTTCTTAAAACCTGGGACGCAACTTAAATCACCTCCAGCTGAAAACCTAGATGCTTTTTCTTGTCATTCTATTTTTGGAGAAATTTGGCTTGTGAGCCTAAGCTGAGCATCCTACTGATGTGCATCATGCCTCCCCATAATTTTTCCTTATATAAAGACAGCCTAAATGGGTCAGAACCCTGCTGGAGATGAGCTTCCGAATCAGCTTGAACAGGGAGAGGGAATGGGAAATCATTTATACAACCAACAACCTGTGTAGTCACAGAATACAAAAACAAATGAGACAACAAAGAAAGGACTTTGGGGACTTTGCCACGTGTCCAACAACAAATGAAATTAAACAACTACAATGCAGAGTTTGAGTAATGCACAGCTGTGCAAGAAAAGCTCCAGTGTTTCAAAGCCATTTTCCCATGCATTTGTGTATGCATGCATACACAAGTTTGTGAGCGTGTTTACATATGTGATTGCACTGTTGTCAGTGTGTGTGCTGAAAGGTGGGTATGGCTGTGGTAAGTAAACTATTAACAGGGTGCAGAAGATGTGGGAAAATTACTAATTCTCGACAAAGTGTATTATCCAGGAGTGTGTTTGGTGTTTCATTTGTGTCTACAAAGATCTTTTGCCCTCATCATTTTATTAGTCACCATCATATTCTTGGATTTTGTCCAAGCACACCTCTTTCATGCCCATTTTGTTACAGGGCTGCAGAGTTGGATAAGACGCTGGTGTAGTGGATATGTTGTTCCCCTGTGCTGCTTCCACTCAGACACATCCTGACCTATTTTCTACCATGTCAACAGTATTGATCAACTGCTCAGCCCAATGAGGGGGATTTTAGCCTGTTATGAGATGGAATTAGTTTCTTGTCACACAGACACACAATTACTTTGACTTTCCCTAAACATTTAGGGCTATTTCACGAGAAAAAAAAAAATCCATACCTTGCATAATGTCAAGGGAAGGCACATAGAAAGGATGGGTCTTTATCAGGGTAATATGAAACACAGGCAGCTGCAAATACAAAAGCACACTGCAACAGAATATCGTGCGTGTGTGTGTGTGTGTGTGTGTGTGTGTGTGTGTGTGTGTGTGTGTGTGCACACGTTTGGGTGGGTGGCTGGGTGTGTATTTGCTGTGCCTGTACCATTTGCATGAGAGCACTTTTTAGTCATTCATTAACAGTTTTTTCAGTCCTCAAGGCAAAAGCCATAGGTTAAATTTGCTGTGTGATTTTCTGTTCCAGTTTCAGCAAGTTATTTTTCATTTCACATTCAGTACACTTTTGCTTTAAGGTACATCAATGTAACAGCATTTTTTTTTTTTCAATCTCTTGCCTCCCTAAATTCCATTGCCTTCTCAGCTCAAATTTCCCACAAAAAAACAAAAAACAAAAAAACAAAAACAAAAACAAAACAAAACAAAACAAAACAAAACAGAAAGATGCTTCAGAAGCTGTGAACATGTTTCTTGGATATCCAGACAAATAACAATGAATACAGCTAGATCCACCATGCTTGGTGTTAGCCCTCTGTCTTCCCTCTTGAGTTTACGCCTCCTGCTCTGTGCTGTTGATATCCCGACCCTAACCCATGGATCTGGGATCATTGGCTTCTTCTGGCCTCAACACAGAACGCTATCAGATTAGCTGAACTATCTCTTGACCAATATGGGGTCTCAGTATCTCCAAAAACCTATAATGAGAAAACTGAGATTGAATTTGAAACTCAGTATGACCGGGGGGATTAGTGTGCAGCCCGAGACTTCTTTACCTCAAAGACGTCAGTCGGATTTGAGCTGGAGGGGGGGTTGGGAGGTGGGTTTGTATCGTGACCTACATTTCTGCTAAATTGGTTGCAATGCAGGGACTTATGACATGGGAGGTGTCTAAGAATGTTGCTACCCCCAGCAGTGGGATTTGTGGGTAAGGACTCAGTCAGCTGTAATTTACCAGGGATATAGGGCAAGAAACAGTTTATATCTGATTTCAGTTTGGTGGGGTCAATTGTAACAATCAACTCTACAGATGAATGGATGAGTGGTATCAAATAGATAATGACTCTCTGCGCTATTTAGGGGATTGTTATCACTGGCAAGGCTGTGTGTGTTTTTGATCTACAATTTGCGCCAAAGTCAAACTATATGCACTCATAGACACATACACAAACAAATGATATACACGTACTCACAAACACACAGACACAGACACAGACACGGACACACACACACACATACACACACTGCCCAAGTCCTTTTCAATCTGGCCTGGAGCTTTGTCAGCCCCTCTGCACATCATGTTGATAACAAGAGGACCACTTTTATCACATGGCCTCTCTCCTCCAGAGAGAACAAAATTGCCAAAATACGAAACATAACTGTAATTTCCATGAATAATAGACTTTCTTCTAAATTCTTTCCCCAGCACACGCACACACACACACACACACACACACACACACACACGCACACACGCACGCACACGCACACGCACACGCACACACACACACACACACACACACACACACACACACACACACACACACACGCACGCACACAAACACACGCACACACACACGCACACACACTTTGTATTTAATAAATAACCAAGTGGTTAGTGTTGCCTGGCAACCATGTCATCAGTACATTGTTTTAACACATTTTGAATGATACTGGGCTCAAGTTCCACTACACATTGTACAACTTGAAGGTTCGTGTACGGTACAAATTATTTTCTGTGGCCTTCACCAGGTACAACTGCCTGCAGCCAAGTTAATATTCTAAAAATTACAATGAAAATCCCTTATTCTCTGGACATGGACAGACTCCTCTGAGTATTGTGGATAGAAGCTTCTATCCTGGCTAATGTTAAATATTCTTTTGTTCTCTGCATTTTCTGTAGAACTCAATAGATGGACAGAATTGGATAGGAATTAGAAACATATTTTTATGAGTTGAATTTTATTTGGCAGCTGTGATTTTCAGTTATATATTAATCTGCATATTGTTGTCATGCTGTAGTTTTATATTATTAATGAATGAATGAGTTGCAAGAATATTGCAGCCAATAATAGGTATTTACTTCATTTCACACTTAATTTAACTCATTCTAAATCAATGCTTTAATTTTAGAGAGACAGAATGAGTAAAATAATTATATATTCTCAATATGTGAGCTGCCATTTGAGGTGTTCAAAAAGCCTGGATGAAAAACAATGCATTCTGTCTTTGCTTTATGATAGCCAAACATTTCTCCCAAATTCACAGGTTGTTTTCAGTGCGAACAGCAGCATGAAGGCGGACCTTTGGCAGTCTCTCAAATGCATCCTGTGCCCTTGAAAATCAAGAATGGCCTGTTCACACGGCAACTTATCTCCCAAAGTGAAGCTGACGTCTAATCAACACCTGCAACCCCTTCCTTTGCCGCATGTCCAAGTGAGACTTCAAAAGTTGTGCCAAGCCACACGCTTCCCGCCGTGTGCGAGACGGTAGCGGCGAAAGGGAGAGAGGAGAGAGAGATTTCTAATCAAAGCCCCCCAGAAGCGCTGCTGTTATTTTTCGCCATGTGCATTGGATAGTACCTGTGATGTGCTGTTGAAGCCTTGTGTCCCTTTGAATTGTGAGGTGGCTCATCTCACAGCCTATTCTCCTAGAGTGATTGTGTCCAATAGACACAGATTACACAGCTCAACAGTGAAGCTGGACAACCTCTCGCCTGGTATTGCCTTTGGTCGCGCATATACCTGGAGTGGAGAAGTGTGGCTCTTTCTACATCAGTTCTTTACATGATGCCAGGATGAAATGCTGCATGCAATAATATGTCTCATAACAACCTTGATTCACTGAATCCATTACTGCTCTGGCCTGTGAAATCCATGCAAGTGCTTTGTGCCATCCAGCCACAAAGGCTGATTTGCCGTATTGAGCAGGGGTGTCGATGTGTCATGAATTGTTGTCTCAGGGGTAAAAATGCCGCTGCAATGATACCGGTGTATTCTATTGTTTGTGGTTCAAGATTGCATCGTAGACACTGGTCATCATATTGCTCTTGCCTATGCTATTAATGGGCTAAACCGCCTTTGTCGACAGTCAATAGTGGAGATGAATGCAGTCTTTGTCAAATAGGCTCAGTGTTAAGATGGTGAAAGGAGCTTATCAGTCTGGTGCTGCGTGCTTGTAATAATCAATTACAGGTGACTATCAGTGACCTTGAAATGTATTGAATCTGCAGAAATACAATGAGAGGATTTGAATTGCACACACCCGTGTAATACTGCCAAGGTTTCTCCACACACTGTGCCGGAACCAGACTGAATAAGGCTGTGTAGATATATTTTTCTCCTGCCCAAACCTAATATCTTCCTGAAATGCATCGTCTCCCCTGGCCTTATCTCCCTCTCTGCTCCCTCTGCTGTAATTGTCGATGAGAAGCTTTTGGTGTTGCTGTTCCACCAGCACTAGCATGCAGAACGTGTATCCGTCAATCTGTTCAGTTCTCCCTGAGCAGTTCCCTCACAGAAATCCGTTTAGGGCTTTTCTTATTGAGTGGAGTGCATTGGAGTCCTTCTGGGCCCTCAGCTCCCTAACCTAGTTTCCCTCTGTGTCTTTTCAATGAACCCCCTCCCACTTGTGGGTACATATGCTCACTACATCGTAACAGCAAAATAGCACAGACAAAGAAAAAGCCAATGATAAAAGAGACTGAGATCAATGAAATGTGGTTATCTCTGTATAATCTGTTTATGCAGGTAGTTACAGAAATTGCACTTCACATTTGGCGGCTGTGAATTGCTGTTTGTCAGAGTTTGATGTTATTTTCAAACTCTCTCTTGATGAAGCAATTTGTAACTCATTGTCATAAATATGTTAATATTCTCTAGTGGTATATATGGTCCATCTCATTAGGGGAAAAGCGACTTAATTATTCAACTGCTAGTGTATGAAATTAACCAAATGGTCCTTACCATATATTTCTATGGCTAACTTTGAGCTGTTAATTGCAGGCAGTGGAGTTCAAGACAAGAATTTATCTCCATTCAAGACTTTCACACCAGTCTAGCTAGAGTTGTTTACTCTCTTCAGTGTGCCTGCCATGGATGAAGGTAGCTTTAATTGGGAAGCAGTGTCTGTTGTCATAGTTGTAGTCATAATACGTTTTACACAACAAATGAATTTTGAAACAGAAGGAGACATAACTGGCTGTTCATTCCTGTTCTTAAGTACCTCAGCATGTTGCCATAATTGGTGTGTCACTAACTGAATACCATAGCTTTGAACATGTTGCATGCTGAGGGCACTGTTAAAAACCTTGTGTGCTAGACAGGCGACTGCAAGGATTTAATGTTATATTGCAATCTTGCAAAATCTTAAGGCATCCTTAGGTCATTACATAAGAATATTGGACAAAAAAATTCAACAGGATGAATTGAATTTACATTTTTATATTGTCAACCTAGAATAACAACAACAAACAAACAAATAGGCTATCCAAACATGCATGGATGAAAAGAGAAAACTAAGAAAGCAATCTGCTGCCACTCTCCCTCTTAAGTTCCATAGAACAAAAAATGAAAATCTGACTGACTTCAGTTTATGCCGCTTTGCTGGTAGCCAAATTAAAATCCATTTGAGTCCATTTGGATCATTATTTTTTTTCCAATTTCCTGCAACAGAATCAAAAATCAAATGGTCAAAACGTACATTAATCTACAGTAAAGCACAAAACAGTGACAATTCGCATTTAGGAAACCATTTCTTACAACAAATAAATAACTGCCTTTGCCAGTTAAAAACAACTACCATATTGTGACCAGCCAATCAATAACAAAGCAGAAGTACAGAGGTGGTTTGGTAAAAAGTTTAAACTTGAGGCGTGGCGGATGCTGTTGCTATAAAGCCCATCATGGATTTAACTCCACTATAGAGGAATCAGAGTGCATTATTGGAAAGCAGTAGGCTCCATCGCTAAAAGAGGAGGATGAGAATCAACAGATGGCTGTCAAAGGGCGACTTTCTGAGCAACACCAGGTGCTAGCTTCTATATCAAGTGTTTTCCTTGCACTCAAGCTTCATGTCACATTCGGGGCCTCTGCCACAATGTGTGAGAGCTAACTGGACTCAAGAACGTTTTTACGGACCACAGACGAGCAGTAATGCACACTCCCAAGGGTCAATTTGTTCAACTTATGTTTGAGAGGGACCTTTTGAAAAAACTCCACAAATGGAAAGATCTTATCTTCCAAAAGGTCAACACATGTCGTTGTCACCTGCAGCCCCTCTAATGGTGGGAAGCCTCTATAACTTTACGCACTCACTTTGGTTAACCTTAATTCCCCATTCATTTTCAAAACATAAAACATGACATGTTTTAGGTGACGACAAACTTCAACTTTGTGTGGATGTCGATTAAAATCATTAACATGCTGTTTCTTTTTGGTGAAATTAATAATACAAAGCTGCCACTCCTTGCAATCTATCATAGCAGTGATCTTTGTAACTAATAATGACTTCTCATTGGCCTAAAACCATTTGTTTTCTGATCCTGGTAAGGAAAAAAAAACCTCAGTGCTTGTCTACACTATGCCTTGCACATCTATAAAAAAAAAAATTGTTTTCAACAAGGACAGATGACTATGTTAATGTTAGGTGTATTACTCTAGGAGGGCGTCATTATGTCTTTTGATTATTCATACCCCAGAGTATGAATAGACATAATAAAAATAGTAAATGGCATCTTCCACAATGTGAGCAAATGTCCCTGTGCAGCTATGTTTAGCGTTGCTATAGCATTGACATGCTGGATTGTAGGAGCATAATAGCATTAACTAAATATTATAATGTTCCAATGACTGTTTTCAACACTTTCTAACATAACGTTTTTCTAACATAACCATCTATATTCTGCCACTTATCCCGGACCAGGTCACACTGGTAGCTGGCTGAGGTCAGCCCAGATGATCCTTTCCAAGGCCACATCCACCATCTCCTCCTGGGGGATCCCATGGCGTTCCCAGGCCAGCAGGGATACATAATCCTCCAAGCGTGTCCTCCCAGCTGGTCGTGCATGGAACACCTCCATAGGGAGGCCCCCAGGAGGCATACTGATGCCCAAACCACCTCAAATTTCAAAGTGCAGGAGCAGCAGCTCCACTCTGAGCTCCTTGTGCATGTCTGAGCACCTCACCCTCTCCCTAAGTGTGCACCCCGCCACCCTGCAGAGGAAAGGATTTCATTCTTTCAGTCACTAACCTGAAGTTGTCACTATAGGTGACGGCTGGAACATAGGTCAACCAGGACTCCATTCTCACCGCGACGGCTCCTCACCTGAGACTGATCTCCTTGGTCAAAGGGTCACACAAACCCCTCCACCACGATAAAGTTGTGACTCCAGGAGGGAATGTCCAATGTGAAGAGGAATGGACCCTCTAACACACACCCCACCCCATCCCATGCTCATTCGCTACATCTTGACACTGACGCAAATGAGACCATGTAGCAACAAGGGTGCACTTCTCATACCTTGTTTTAAGTTGTGTGATTATTTTTTATTCAGTTCATCTTTGTTTTTATGCTCTCTCATTAAAGATAGTAATCTGATTCCATATGTGACTGCTGTTCATGCTTGAACAATGCACTAACAATTCACTGTTTTCTGCCTTTATGTAACCAGGATGCTGTAATCCAGTCGTTCAATAATGTATGTGTAGTAGCTTTATTTCAATTATTCATTTCAATTGTTCCCCAGTAGGTTACTATGTGTGGCTAAGGGCTTTAAAAATTTATGTTCACAACTTTGGTACAGATTTCAAATGTATTTGGAGGTGCTTGGGGCTTCATAAGAATTCAATCAGCAATCACAGCACAATTATCATACTGAAATCAATAGACATCAATTGCTGTAAAGAAAATTGCTGCTGTAAAATGTATGTGCGTGTTTTGATTTCCTGGAACTAAGCATGTCTAATTAGTGCACAAATCTTTGTAAACACATTATTACATTTATATGAAACCCTCATTTTGTAGTCTTTCTTCATGCACAGAAAACAGCAGTGATGCAGATTAGTTGTTTGCAAGGTAACAATGTTTGAGAGGGAGCTCATTAAAATACCTCCACTACTGAGGAGGAATAATTTTAAGTGTTGTTGTAATGGAAGACTTTGATCCAATTAAGTGTGATATCTGCAGTCCAAAGAAGAATGAGCTGTGTGCACTATCTCAAAATCTAGTGTACCTATCAAGCGCAAGAAAATGAAAAACCAGGTCCCACCAGTTTGTCCCAGACTCCAAGATCAAAAGAATTTTTACATACAGAGTCACAGTATGTGAGTACAGTGTAGGCTTTTCTTACAGCTAGGAAGACAAATATTTGGGGAGTTAATGCACAATTTTTATTTATTTATTTATCATTGCAGAAAACATCAAAGCACTGAACTACGGCTTGACTGGCTGAACCTATTTCTACATTTCATATACTGTATGCATTTTTTTCCCCAGCGCAAACAGAACAAAAAGAAATCTGACACCAATAAACCAACCGAAGTTGGTGGCTCCAACTGGTCCGGCACAGAGGTAATGTGACACAACACAAACTCCTCCAAGAAAACTGCTTTGTCATATGTGTTTTTAGTTTGAGAGCAAGATTATTTAACTGTCATTCTTGAGAGATGGCTTGTTTTCTAGATGCTTGATCGAGTCCATCTTAAGGCAACTGAAAATGCTGATGGGGTGTGGGGATGGCGTCTAAAACAGAGCAATGGCCACAAACCAAGCTTTGAAAGCCAGAAATCTCAGCCTTTGACAGAGGAATCATTATATCATTGATATTGGTCAACAATCCTATCAGTCCTGAGACCTGCCAATACACTGGTTGTTTTGTGCAATGGGACAGTAAGAATCTTAATTTTTTGCACTTTGAAAAGATTCTTTGGACTGTATTTCATGGGATTTCACATATTTCGTCAAACAGAAATGCTCCAGTCCTACAGCAGCCCCTACCGCTTGACTTTTCTTCCCTGTCTGTGAGTTTGTGTTCCTCCAGTGCCCCTCTGTGAGCAGTGGGCCCTATAGTACTTGCTGCTTCCTTGCTGTCTCTCCATTAGGCGCCTAACAGAGCGTTGGGCTGCGGCTGCTCTCTCCCTCAATGCTTCCATCTCCCTGTCGCCCTTCAGGTCTCATCGCCCTCGCAATGGAGGATCCATCCGCCATGATCCCAGGACACACACTGTCCTCCATTACCCAGCCTCACAGCCCACTGCGTTCAAATCCCACTCCCAGGACCCATATATGTGCATGAGCCCATGTTTGCATGTGTGTGTGTGAGTGTGTGTGTATGGGTGTGTGTGTTTGTGCGACTCTTCCAGTCCCAACCAAGGACACTTGGTGTTCTCTAGTTACACCACCCCAACACACACACACACACACACACACACACACACGAGTGAGTGAGTGAGTGAGAGAGTGAGAGAGAGAGAGAGAGAGAGAGAGAGAGACAAAGAGAGAGACAAAGAGAGAGAGACATAGAGCTACTGAGTAAAAGATCAATAGACCCTTTCAAAAGGTTTCATTTTTAGCTTGGATGAAGTCCAGCTGTAGATTCCTTACACATTAACAGAACAAAAAAAAGCCTTTGGCAATGACAATTCAGACCCCTGAGCCATCCTGTGAAAACTGAACATCTGCCATAAAATCAGCCCCAAATAAACTATTAACGTTGCTGAAGTTTGTAAAGAGAAAGTTTTTTTAGACAACCTACTGCTGAAAGGCGAAATTTACTAATTTAATTTTTCAAAAAACTTTTTCCAATTGCTCAAAAACGTTGAGCCCCGCAGAATTCACCTGCTGTCATTTTGGCAGCAGGTTTTGATATATCTGGGACTATGATAAATTTATCCTTACCAGCTAACCGCAAAAGTTAATAATAGATAAATGAGGGAATAAATCATAGCTTTTGCTAAACCACAACGACACTAACAAAATGCTCCGGTTTTTAATAGTCTTTATGATTCGGACTAGTTTTATTTTTTTCTGTATTTTAAATTTTAATCAAAATCTAAAGTAGCTAGAGAGTGTAAATTTGAGTTTTTCAGTTTTAATGTAGTTTTGTTCTCACAAACATTTCATTTTAGTTCTTATTAAGTTTTTTTTTTTTCTGCCAAGTTTAATATTGTTTGTGTGTCAACATATTGATAACAGTTGTTTACTCATTTCATTCCTTAAGGGTTGACTTCCATAATCTGTTTTGACATTAGCTGATACCAAAAATCAACCTTTTTTTTTTTTTTTTTTAGTTTTTCAGTTATCAATCAGCTGTTTTTTCTTCTTGATTCTGCAAGTTATGTAACTGTAAAAACCTTGGTGGCTGATATATGGAAACCTCAATCCTACAAAAGACTAGGAATGCATGGCATCACCACAATGCTGTTTTTATTCACATCAGATCAGGCTTTGCCCAGAGTCACAAACACCCCCAAAGCGGAGATAACATTTTTTTTATCCATAGGATCCAATTAAAAACTGTGAAATCACTGAAAGTCATTTGCTATCTTGGATGCTTATCTGCACTATGTGTGCAGAAGTGATTATACTTGAGAACTCCAGGAAATTGTGGTGATGAGACAAGAGGGAATCATGACTAACTCCCAGTTAAAGGATGTGATGAAGAATATTCTGATGGAAACACTGGTGGAGGTTGAAAATAAATCTTTGATCACTGTTCTCCTTCATATTATATCAATTTGGCTGTGCTCTCATGTGAACAAACACTGTAACATGTGGGTGTTATTTGCTCATCCATGGTTTACTGTTTTTATTTTTCATAATAACACTCCAAGTGTTCTACATAATGATAATTCTGTTTGCCATATTCAGCAATCTATTAATCATGTTAATTGTTTCGTGCAGATGTGTTATGCAAACACATTCAAATGACAGCAGTGCCTGCATCGTGAGAAGTAAGCTTGGTCACTCTGTTGGATTCAACTTCAAAAGTAGAGTCCAAAGACATTACTTGACACAGGTGTATACCAATTATTTTATCATTATTTTGTTTGGTTTGTGCACAGTTCACAATTTCAGTGATATGTTGTTATAATTTGGGGTGTTCTCACTTTAACATAATGATTGGTCACAGTGCCTCATAAAAATTAAGAATTAAGGGCACGCAGAAGGGTTTTAGGATGGTGGACAACATTAATCAAATGAACATTGAAAGCTCTCATTTCTAATGCAGAGTATTTTTTCTTCTGAGCAGTGAATGTTACTAATTTGGGAGCTCACTGCCAGGTATTAAAGTAATTAAGGAATTGCACAGCAGGCAACTCATATTGATGAATTATAGCCTCAAACAGACAAGAATATTGGACTGCCATTTTAGAATGCTGAGTTGACACTGAAGGTAAAAGAAATTTAGAGGCGTTTCAGTCTGAATGGCATCGCATGAGCATCGGAAGGTAATGTCACGTTGAATTACACATCCAATAAGACAAGCTGCGCAAAAGGTGAACTGCACTAGCAGAGAATTGATATAGAAGAGCACAAAATCCAGTGAGACCTTGAATTTCCCTCAAGTAAACAGACTTTCAGGTCAGTGGCCTGCTGAGCACTACAAGAAGTGTGTAACACTTGTCTCTTTACATATGTAGTGGATGCAAAGGCTAACAATAGCATGCCTTGGGACTCCCTGGTGACTCAGTAGGCTGAGGTGTATGCCATGTGCATGAGCATGTGACGCCATGGGTTCAGATACAGCGCATTGCCTTTATTGAGCATCCTCTTTCATCTTCCTTGTGTTTATTCACTGTGGACAATTTAGCAAAGTAAAACATGCTTTTACAATAACCTTGATTTTTTTTGTTTTTTAAAAGGAAATCTTAACTGTGTGACCCAAGATCAAGCTCCCATGACTGCAAGTGTCTGCCATTAAGGGCTCTAGTTTCCTGGCGCAGCGCGGGGTGGCGCAGTGAGGCGAACCCCGCGCAGAGCTAGTTTCGACCGGCGAAACGGCAGAGGCGGACAGTTTCCAAGTTTCGCAGACGGAGGTTCGCCGAGATGGGAGTGGCGGCGCAGCGGGGGGAGGTGCCGACAGATTCGGCTTGGCGCAGTGACAGTTTCGTTCCAAAAGGCTTCGCCGAGGTGCGCCAAAAGCTCGCCATCTGAAACCACGTCTACTTTCAGCGCAAGGCGGAGCGGAGCCGGTGCAGTCGAAGTTTGGCTGCCTGGCGCACATTACCAAAACCTCACAATCAGCACAAATGGTGCCAATCTCCTTTGATCTGACATCAGCTGTGATGGGACAGTTGATATGGAGATATATGTATGTGCTGATTGTGATCGTAGCATTGAATAGTGGTTTTTTTTCGGTATTTATTGCATTGTTCATGTGTCTGACATTCCGGAAGCCTGCCTGTGAGGTTTGGGTGACGTGTCCGCACTGCTCGCCGGTCTCCGCTCCGCGCGGGTCTCCTGGGCTCCGCTCCGCCTGCGGCAATAGACCTCCATGTCAGCTGTGTAAACTTTCATTACGCCTTCACGCAGCGCATTTTAAAGGCAAGGACAGGGGCTCATTTGATTGGTTACATGTGAATCGGCTGTATCAAACCCACTCCATGCCTTCTCTCCTTCCCTCCGCCGGTAGGAGGGACAGCGGAGTACTTGCGCCACCGAGAACGGCGTGCCAAACTTGGAAAATCCGCCTGGCCACACCCAGTTGGCGAAGCGCATCTGCGCTACACCCCCGCCTCGCCTGGTCTGCAAAACTAGAGCCTTTAGACACAAACTCAGTGAGTGCCAAGCATGTTTCCAAAGCTTTCAATAAAGAGTTTTCACGATGTATTTAAAGTGACACATCATAATAACAATAGTAAATAACAGTAAATTCTTGTTGTTCTTATAGCTTCTGTAGGATAATGAAAAGGGGTTTTATTGTGCTTACATGTACACACAGTGTATCATTTCAGCTTTGTCCTATCAACAAATATTTAACTAATTCATGCACAACAAAATTTCATAGAAAGAATGTATTGCTTTAATAACTCAGTGGCTCGCTAATGCATGATCTAACTTTATCACATTTGTTGTCTCACACTGGGGTATTTTTGGTGTTGATGATACAAACACACGATAGAGCAGCAACACTCTAGCTCCCTTTTCTCCCAGCAGGCAGCCTTTTTTATAGTCATTTGGTATAGGTTTCAAAGCTCAGTAATGATGCATGCATAACCTTAATGCATTGGTGAGAGTATCATGTCACCCTGTTAACAACACTTAGAGAGGGAAAATGGATCATTCAAATGTGGCACACGGCTAATTTGATGGCCATGGAACATCGCAATCTCCCAGTTTTCTGTAAACATCCATCCTGGCGCTTAAAGGTGAAAAAAACAAAACAAAAAAAAACGGGAAACACAAATTGAAAAGTAAGAGCGAGCTTAAGACTGGAGCGGTGCAGAGGTGAGGCAGTTGTCGACTGAAGTGCGAGTGGCAGATAGGAGGGGAGCTAGCAGACAGGTGGGTGTGGAGAGGAGCCACATAACCATGAGGAAGCACATAATGGCTGGGGACGGGGAGGAGGAGGAGGCCTCTGCAGGCAGGGGTGCTTCCTGTGAATTACCAGCTACAGCTATGGAGAGCTCCGGCAGTAGCGTGCTAATGAAAGACTTGATAAGCCGGCAGAGCAGGAGTCAATTGCAAGGCTTCTGCTAAGGCATTTTTTCTGCCAAATTATTCCTTTTCCTCTCATTTAAAAGTGATGGCAGAGGCCCCTTGTCCAGGACTTCTTAAAGCCTTGGCTCCTTTCCTCCATCATATATGCACACTGTGACAGAAGGAGTAAAAAGGCCATAAGGGGCGACGGGGATCCTTTATTCCACTGTATTCTTCTTCCTTTACTTCCTTTACTTGTGTCCACATGCCTAGCTTGTTTTATGTGTATGGGTGCAATGTTGGAGGATGATCATGGACATAAAACATAGAGCAAGGCTAAGGAAAATCAATAACAGTGATGGAGACCGTTTACTGTTTCATTATTCCAGATTCATGACCTACCACTGCCCCATGCTGTTGTTGCCCCTGGGCTAAAGCTCATTGTCACTCACATTTGCTCATTAAGTGCCAATCACACAGTACTCCAGGCTATAATTTTGCCAGCACTTGGTGGCACTGCAGATGTCACATAATGATCCCCTGCCTACTTCCTGCATAATTTAATGTAGGTGCAGTTGACAGAGTTTACCCTTGACAGTGAACTCTGTCACTGTGTAAACTGGTGCTGAATTAGGTCAACCTCAATTTTTTACGGCTTTATGCAAAGAGAAAGACGGTGATGTTTCTTTGTTAACCAAATGGATAAGGAAAATGATACTGCAATTGCCTCCTCTTTTGCATGCTTTAGCCAATATGTTCAAGCTCAAAGGAACATGAACTGCCTGACTACTTCAAAAGGGTACTGTCAGTAGAGGAATGATGATTTTTGAATCATAATTTAAATTTTCACAGAAAATGACAATTATGTGATCTTCGCCGGGGTGTGTACCAAACAAGCATGCTTTCTTACATCTGGAAAATATGATTTGTGGGCAAAAAGCGTCTCTCTAGCACCATGATACTTTACTTACAACAATGTTCTGTCAGATATTTTCCCTTGACCGAAAAAAAACTGTAGCTTCTGCAATTTGGGTATTTGGCCACATTGCAATTTCAATACTATTTTAATGAACTGTTCAGTCCCAGCGGGCAGTGAGTAGTTGGGAGTTGTTGTCCATGTAACATAATATTCAAGGGTTGCTTTTAATAATGTACTCCATTACAGATTACTACATACATTCTCCAAAAGGTTAAGGTAGCATGTTTCACAAAGTGGCTGAAGAAAGGAAAACAATTTTCTTAATCTGTACTTTTGAATTTCTTGACCACTTGTAATTTAGCTAACTTAGCTGGCTAGCCAGTGAATCTGTCTTGCGATAGTGCGCATTAGCACAATAAAAATATGACACACTTCAAAGTGCCTCTTAAGGTTTGAAGTCTTTTGATGCAGAAGGAAGTTTCAATGTGGCAGACACAATTTGCACCAGACTGTTGTTTCAGCCTTTTTCTTGCTTGAAAATAAAGTCCTCATAGTATTTCCAGGCTGTAAAAGCATTCCGCTTCAGCTCCTGCCTGTGCGTCTATTTACTGCAGCGCTGAGAGCAACCAGGAATGCAGACGTGATGGGACAACTCTGGCAGAGACTGATGGTCCAGCTGACTAAACACTGATGAAAATATAAAATAATAAATAAATAAATAAATAAATAAATATTCTCCATAGTTATCAGAATATTTCTAAAAGTTAACTACAGTCTGATTAATCTCATTTAAACTGTAACAGATTACAGATCTTATTTTGTATTTTAACTATGTAGCACTGTTCCTCATCAAGATTAGATGCAATGGGGAAATTTGCTGTCTGTATCTATCTATATGTATAGTAGGCCTACAATTTTAGCCCAGAAGGCCTGACCAAAATTAATTTACAGAGACTCTTTGTATGAACAAGGCTGTGATTGCACTGTATTTATAAGAACAATATAACACAATTCACAGGGTTCTCCTTTTCCCATTGAAGACTGTGATTAAATATGAAGATGCGTCCCTGCATGGCAGTGAATGAAATGAAAAGTGTCATGTGTCAACAGCCATGATCCTAACTTTAATTGACAAGCTGTCATAGTTTGGGCATTTGGGAGGCAAATACATCATTTACAGCCCCAAGAGACAGAGACCTGAGACCTGAGAGATTCCTGTTCCTGTTCCAACAAATTAAAAACACGTGATTTGCAGAGCCAGACCATATAAATATGCAGAAATCCGAGTGGCCAGTGGAGATAAAAAATGCCTGTGGGATGATGCTCAGATTCTTTCAATCAAAACATGTGACTAAATATAAATACGCATCACAAAATATACTCAACAGGCATTAAAATAACAATAATTTAGACCTGCAAACCAATGCCTGCATGCTGTGTCTAACATGAGCACATTAATAGTTCTTTTCCACAAAATGAATAATTCTTCACACAGCATGTATGTAATTAAAAACACTTTGAGTCGACAGTTCTGCTCAGAGAACAGATACCCCTGGGGAACTCCTTTGGCATTGTAGTGCTGCATTCCCTGTATGAAAGCATGTATAGCCATTGCTTCCATGTAATATGGAAGAAATACATATATACTGGCAAACCAGTGTCTCTTGTGCTCAGATGCATGTACTCAGGTGCTTTCTTGCATACTGAAAGTGTTTCAAACATGATTTTTTTTTTGCATATAACTTTTGTCTTTTGAATACACAAATACTAAAGATTATTTACTGTGCTGTATTTTCTTTCTTTTCTTTTTTTTTTCTTTCTTTTTTTTTTTTTTTTACCTCCTGGAGTTGTTTGGAGCTATGTGTGTCCTTTGTAGTGGAGCTGACATAGTCTCTAGAAATGTGATTCTTGTGTAGCGTTTGTCTTGCTGATCTCCATCATATCCCAAGAGATCAAAGTAGTGACTGTTCACCTTGACTGGGTCACCAAACAAATCATCCAAAGGAACTGACAACTGTGCCACATTCAGAGGTTGGGCAGATGTGCTGTTTAGTCACTGCATGTTTTCATGAGCACACATCACCATATTGTTTAGGATAGTCATGTGATTGACTCTGTTCTGCTGGAAATAGAAAATAGTATAGAGTCTTGGATGGGTATCATCTTTTCAAAGTCACAAAGTTTGGGCAGTACAGCTTACACTATGGGAACTAGCATTATATGGGAACTAGCATTATATAGAATCACTCAAACATATTCTAACATTAATCAGCATGATGCATATCAAACAAGTTTTACATGCAATCCTCACAGTTCCCCTTGGAAACCAACCAGAAATGGGTTGCTGTGAGCAACAATAGCCCAAAGCAGGGATGGTTAATCATGCGTCATTGAGGGACAGGAGTCTGTGGGCTTTCAGTCCCACAATAGAAAGTAGATTTCACTAATTCACATATCTTCAAGCAAGGAGGAGGAACTAATCAGTCATATCACATGGTTGTAGTGTTTGGTTGGCACCAAATTTGCCAATCCCTGGCCTCGAGATATTTCTTTATAGTGTTGCCAGTAGTAGTAACTTTGATTCCAGATATATGAATGAGAATACAACTCATTTTGTGAATTCACTTGTGCAGTTCCCATGGAACATTCAATGTTTGCTTACATAATTAGATTTATTCTAAAACAACAGACTACAGAACCAAAACTCTCTAGTCTAAAGTTTGTCTACTCATCAACCCCCCACAGCACCCTTGCAACCACTTAGCAATGCCCTAGCAACCACCTACAACACCATGGCAACCACCTATGAACATCCAAGTAACCACTTAGAAAACAATTAAAAAAAGCGCCTCAGATAAACCTCATACTGTGCAAAGCAGTTGCAGCATCAGTATAGTATAAGAAATATTAAATAATTTCCTGTTGCCAGTAGGTGGCGCTATGACTATGACTCAGTGTTGATATGTGGATGAGTTCAGGCCTAGACTCTTGTCAAGCATGAAAAATGTGGGGCCAGTTTAACAAAGTTCACATGAGTTATATCAACTTCATATTTCATTGCAAAACATGCAAATTGACACCACGTCAAAGGCGTTCCACAAAAACTCAAAAACTTCACAATTTTGTTGGAGGAGATAATCAAAGTACAATGCCTGTAAATGCAAAATAAACTGCAAAATAAATTGAAAATAGCTGACTTGCTGTTGGCTAAGAGCCTTTATTGTAAGTCTGTAAATCAGCCCACCAAATTTCTTACACCTATGTCAAATTGAAAGGTGGGCAGATGTACCCTGAAAATTGCTAGGGGGGGGGGGACTATTGAGCCAACTTGCCACACCCAGGCCCAAGACCCATATCAGATATCAATTTTCGCCACCTCTGATGTAGGTACAAAGTTTTGTGAGCTTTCGAGCACCACTTGAACCTCCAAAATGCATTTTAAGTTTAAAAGTTATAATCCCCAGGATACGCACAAGGCAGCAGGCACATTCAAAATTTATCCAGAAATTGCCTAGTTCTACAATGTTACCTGCAGATTTGTGATGTGAGAAAACTTGTCCCTGGATTTAAAGTCTCATAGACAGTGTTGAAGTTGGCATGGTAAATATTTCTTAATACAGACTTAACCATTTTGGATCAAAGGGATAATATATGGAGACTAAAGTGCAGCAGTAATCATCTTTTAGCAAGAAAAATGCCATTTCCAGATTACTGCTTGGGAGGCAGTCAGACTTAAAGCTGCTCAGAGTGGCTAACAGCACTGAAGGCTGAAAATCCCATCTCCATCTGGATTTGATTTGAAATGTAAATGCACTTTGTTGCAATACAGAAATCACAGCAATGTTGCAACTCAAGACATGCCTCCAGCGTGATCTAAACCCTAATGCATTCCACTTGTTGCTTAAATTCTCCCCCTCTCTCTGCCTCGCTCTCTCAGTCTTTCTCTTGCTCACTCGCCCTTCCTTGAATATTTTTTAAAGCGCTTTTTTCCTCTCAGATAAAAGTTAATTGAATTGGATTCTAATCTCTTTTGAGATGTGTCATAGGGAGAAATAAATAAATAAAAGCTATTAGCGAGGGGGCTACAGAAATCCCTCTATCTCCTCATTCTTCACTCCTCTGGGATCTGGCTCAATCTCAAGACTGTTTTTGGCGATTAGGTCCTTGGTGTTCTTAGCTGAATGGCTCTTTTATCAACCGCTATGCCTTTTTTTCTTCTCTTCGCCTCCCGGCTCAATGCGAGAGGGGCTTGGATGCACCCCTCTCATCCCCCCTTTTTCCCATGCTCCATTTCTCCCCCTTTTCTCTCCTCTGCTCCTCTCTCCTGGAGGGACTGCCATCCAGTCTGTACAGATGCACAGATGACCTACATTATCATCATCACCACAGAAAATGAATTTACTCCCCTCTAGATCTCTGGAAATGGCCACCAACCCTTTCTTGTCTTTACACTGACACATGACTGTCTATGTGCTTCTTTCCTACTCTGATTCCTTCCACATAGCCAAAGATGAATGGTGCAACACATCTGATTACGTACAGGGATAGAGAGTGCGGCAAGAGAATCAACAAGTTTGTGACAATCTTAGAAGACATCCGAAGCAATTATGTGTCCAGGCAGTGCTTGCAGATAGGAAGCAAGGCTGATGAAAGGTGAATGTGCCATTTATTTGCCGTTGCAGTAACATTAATGAATAATAAAGCATTGTACATCCCGTTTGCTGTATATCTTTCATGCATTTTTGCTCTGCTAAATGAGGTATAATGAGATAGCAACACATACCATAGACACAAGCACATGCCCACTAATGCATGACCATTGCACAAATACACACACGCACATACACCCAGACACACACACATGCACAGGAATAAGTGGGGAAAATCAGCCTATTAATATGCACTCTGAATGGTGTGGTCTTTTAGAAGAGGAATGTGCTTAATAGATGCCAATTATCAATCCAGTCTCATCTGTGTACCAATATGCACCCTGGCAAAACCTACAAACATTGGGAATAATCATTTCTACCAATAAGTAGATCAGCATCTCACCATGAGAATATGCCACTATTTCATGAGCACATTGAATAATTGATCAAGTGGCCATTGGAGTTTCCTAGGGAGTGGCGGAATGAAGCAAAGCTATATGTTTACTAAACCACCAGCCAATATTATAGCACACTTTACCCCACACACAGAAAACTTCATTCATTCAGCAGCCGATAGCAGATTGTTTTGCTCAACCTGTTGATAAAGGTATTCCAAACCAAGGGCTATTTTTAGGGACCAGCTAATTAGCATTGCATTTTACATCTAGTGCTGAAAACAGGTTGAAGAGAAAGATAATTAAGCGTTCTATTTTGCCCTCCTATTTGTAGCTCATTTGAGACTTAATTGTGGCTAATTATGCAGTGATGTGAGTATTGATAAGTAGTGAGGTTACACACCTTTTCAAGGAAGCCACAAGAGACATCAAAACAGCGTCTCATCACAACCATGAATGTTTCCCAAGCGTTACCATTTACCTCGGAGAAATGAGTGTAAGATTTCAATAGGGATCTAAAACAGTCACTTGAGCTAAAGTAAGAGCATGCTGTCACAACAAAGCGCGCAGTTTACACTGTGCCAGGAATCAAGAAATAAGGCTGGTAAATATTCTCAAGTCAATCTGCCGCCGCATAAATCTGAAAAGAAACTTGCATGTTGAGGCAAATTAAGGATGTGACTATGCCTCAATGAATCTCTGTCTAATAGGATATTAATCAAATCTTCAGTGGTTCAGAAATTACTCTATTAAACACAAATATTTTACTTGATAGTTCACAATCTGTCAAAATAAAGCATGTCGTTTCATTGCCCAGCTATTTTAGGATCACCACAGTGTCCATCTTTGTATAGTAGGACGAGGTGTGAGGCAGATGTAATGTCTTGCACCCAGCTCAGCTCCTCTGCCTATTTGTTTGTTTATAATTACTAACCTAGCCCTGCAGCCCATTGACTTTTCTGTGCTTAAAGTGCCACAAGCACATTTCATGCAATTTACCTCCTGAATAATTTCTAATTGATTGGGAATCAGGGACAACCCACGTTGATGTATTGTTGGAGTCAGGGATACTTTTAGGCGGTGAATTTATGGGCTTCTCAGTTGGAGAGTAAATGTCCTCCATATTTCATATTGTCATTTCAATTCATGCCACCAGCAGTGTATTTGCGCACATTCCCCCAGTCAGAGGGCTAGCATAATGCCAATGCTATCTGTCACTTAAGACCCTGGCTGAAGATAGGAGGATGGGGGAGGCAGGGATCAGTATTTACCCACCTGGCCAATTAGAAGACAAAGAAACCTACAAGATGGAGTCTGCCTGCAGGAGCAGGTACTAGTCGTTGTTATGGCACTCACAGCAGTTGCTAGGCAACACCATCTATCTGTTATTGAGCAAACTTGTTGTAGGTATGGCTATTATATGTATAAATCACTGGTAATCTCCATACTTCAGACAAGGTCAGAGCTGTTGCTGAACATTTTGGGGCCCCAAGCGACATCTTAAAATGGGCCCCCTCCCAAACCAGAACCACTGTCATTTTAATATCTCTGAATGAAAATGAATGACTAGCCACACTGTACTATCGATAAAGCTTTTAATTAACACAGAAAACATATTGAACTATTTACATTCTTACCACCTCTACAAACAAGGCATTCTCAACTACTTACAGGTTTTTGTGCACTTTCACTCTCTGGCTCTAAAAGGTCATTTCACTGTGCAGAGGAACCAGGGCCATTCCAGTCAGCAAAACAGTTCCTGTCCACAGACGCAGGCACAGTGCCACACACACTTTCTACATGCTCTTATTTCTTTCTTTCTTTGCATTGAACCACATCCAAGTGTCTGCTCAGGCTCTGACTGTGGCAATGACAGAAGTGCTTTGTGAGACTTACCTGTGGTGAAGGGAGGTGAAGGAGAAGGGGGCTGTGGAGGCCTACAAGAGGAGGAGGCTCCTGTGTTCCCATCATCAGCTGTACAGACCCACTACAGCTATGAAGTGAGATAGAACTTGTTATCCAAGCCCAAGGTTTTCTTATTCACATGTAAAGGAATTGTTGTGAAAGTAAAATACACAATTCTATACATAGCACAGAGCAATTTGATGACAATGACAGAAAAGTGGCCATAAAATACATAGGTTTTGTAAATATAATTTATCGACATGCTTTAGCGATATGATAATATGATTTCTGATGATTTTTGCCTCCTTCAAAATCCTCCACTACCTCGCTTGTAAAGTTGTCTAAGGCTGAGTCTCCATCATCTCACTGCTGAATCCATCCTTGGGTGATGACTTGCTCCATTGTGTATCGCTTTTGAGCCATGCTGCATTTATTTTATTGCTACAAGTATGTTTGTTGTGTCTCCTCTCCTCTCTCTGTCTGCCTTGTGTACACACAGCCGGATTCCCACATGAATTCACTCGCCTCAGACGCTGAATTTTTGTCACCTGACTGTTGGTCTCAACCAAATCATTCAGCGCTTCCCTGTTTTGTGTTTTTTGACGGGATCTGTGCAAATGATTAATTTTTGCAAAATTTTTAATGACACATTTAGAATCAAGTGATTTTGATTAACTATATCTATTTTAACCTTAGATGCGGTTATATTTCCTGACGGTAACATTTGTCACACTTGGTGCATTCAGGGACCATCAGAAACTTGTATCTGGTAATGATAATTGGTGTCATTTTGGCATTTTTTTTTTTTTTTTAAACATGCCTTCCAATATAGGGTGTTATAGGTTTCAGGGGGTTAAGAGAGCCCTCAACAACAACAACAACAACAAAAAAAACTGTCACTTATATTCCAAATAAACAAAAAGAGCCCTGGATATGATATATACATGAGAAAGCATAACAAATACAAAAATTAATACATTTCAAACAATTAGAAGAGAAAAACAAGACTGTACATAAAAGCATAAGCTATGGGAAAACTCAGAAGGTTTATAAATTGCCTGACACTTCTGATTTAAGAGATTAATCTTACATGAAATCCCAGGTAAGAATGAACAGTGTTGTAGTTTGCAAAAGGAAAGATGAGCTATGGGTTTCTGTAAGGAGTTGATATATGCACCGCTTGGCAGGGGGTGCGGTGTAAGCAGAAATGATGAGAGCGGTGACACGTTGGCATACATCAAATAGAAAGTTGTAATGATCCAGGGAATCCATATTAAAAATCAAATACCTGTGTCTATTATGAAACAAATTCCATGAGGGCCATGTATTTGGCATACTAGCATTACTAAGTCGCTATAGAGTTTATACTCCCATAGTATTGAAGGTACTAGTTATCTGTTTCCAAATCATGAATATATCTGGCTAGCCACTTCCACCTCCCTCATTGCACCAGCATCAGAGTCACATGCACGAGCTTGCATGAGGGTGGGGGCAACTTGGATGAGCTACTGGATCTGAAGTGGGTGCTGTTTGAGTTAAAATTATTGACTTATATCCACCCACTCTAAAAAGTTACCTACCCTACCTTTAACACATACAGTGTGACAGTGAAATATTCAAACGTTTGTGTTTCAGTCTTGGCAAGGTGTTCCGCTTCACAAACTTGAATTATGTTGGCACGCTGCCCTTTCACAAATAAACTGGCTATGTCGACTGACAGTCAGAACACCTGATGCTTATGTGTAGACAAAGTCAGCGAGAATTGTAGTGTCACTTGGCAAAAACATCAGACATAGGGAAGAAGTATATTTGTGTTAAACCAGTCCTCGAGGACTCAGTGCTGGATAACACTTTCCACAATGCCTTTTAAATCAGCTGAACTTGGAGCAATTTCTAACAAGGTAATGAATTAAAAACAAACAAACAAAAAAAAAAACAAAGTGGCCATTCAATCTTAATATCAAGGAATTGTTTAGCAGCTTTACATTTAGATGGTTAACTGATCAAATAATCCCACTAAAATCTACACTTCTGAAGTTTCATTTTGCTTATACAATTACGATGGCTGCCAGAGTTTTATAATATTATCATGCCCTCAAGAGCAGCTTGGAATCGCGTGCATCTGATGTGGAAAATACGAGCTTCTGACTTGATTGGTGCTCAAGAGCCGCTATTGGAAATATTGTCCCATAACCATAGCAACCCGCGAGCATCAATCATGGATGGTGTTAGGTGATTTTTTTTTTTTTTTTTTCAGCAGGTTTTATATAACTGCAGAGAACAAATATTTATATTATTTGTCTATTTCCATCTACCAATTAAAAATTCATGCATGTTTTTAATATGTTACTATTGGGGCTGTTCCCAAGCACTATGTTACACTACATTGCAACATCTGACCTTCATTATAAGGGTTTATATGGAAAATTAAAAAAATGTTACTGTCACTCTAAAGCTACACGGGGGCATTGAAAGTGTCGGGTCAACTTAATGGCACCTGCCACATGGATGGCAAACGCATTGTAGTGTCATCTGGAGGGAAGACTCTACCTGAAATGTACCTTACCTGAAATAAGGGATAAAGAATCTACCTTTGAAATTTAAGAAAAAGGAGAATTTACTTGCAAAAGCTAGTGACTGTGTCTGCAGACAGAAATAGAGAAAACATGAGGGATGCAAAATGTCCTGTGTTAAAAAATACCTCTTATTATGATAAAGTGGTCCCTCGTTAATCGCGGGAGTTACGTTCTAAAAATAACCCGCAATACGCAAAATCCGCGAAGAAGTCAGCTTTATTTATTACAATTATTATAGATGTTTTAAGGCTGTAAAACCCCTCACTACACACTTTATACACTTTTCTCAGACAGGCATTAACATTTTCTCACTTTTCTCTCTTGTTTAAACACTCTCAAAGTTCAAACCTTCGTGTAAAAATAAGTCCAGTAAAAAAAAAAAAAAAAAGCATGCAAAATTGCACAAAAAAAAATCCACGAAACTGCGAGGCCACGAAAGGTGAACCGCGTTATAGTGAGGGATAGCTGTAATCTGCATTTGAACTTTATTTATATGAAATAGCAGCATATACGGTTAGTCATGAGCCAAAAAAGAGCTGATAAGCTTTCATGCTGATTGCTCAAAAGGAGGCATGGCGGTGGGTGTTACAGATCACAAACAGGGCAGATTAATGTAATGTGGCAAACTTTTGTGGAAAGCTTGGTTATGGGACAAGAAAGAGCTTCTTACAATGACTGGCCAAAATAGGGCATGACAGTCGGCGTGGCCTGGCAAAACAGGGTGCTCCCTTCCAAATGGATTCGAAGTTGGTCATAAGCCACAGAAAAGCAAATTAACTGTTCATGCCGATTTGCCAAATTGGGGCATGACAGTGGGTGTGGCATATCACGAAAAGCTGCAGAACTTCCAAATGGATTCATGCACTTGGAAAACTTTAACCTTTAATGCCGACTGGCCAAAAGGGAGTGTGGTGGTGAGTGTTGCCTATCAAAAAAGGGGGTTTAACTCCAGTGACAGAAATACTCCTGAAAATCAACTACACAGAGATACAAAACCTTCAATTAAAAGCATGAAAAGTAGGAACTGACAAAGGTTTAATTTGGTCAACTGTGTGAAAATGTGTGGAAATGGGAATATCATAAGAATTGCATTGAGAATCGAGAATTGCCTAGTCTATATGCAGCGTCAGATCATAATTGATGAAACACTTATCACTTATTTTCCCATTCACATAATAAAATGAATGCCAGCATTTGCCACTAGGAATTGGATCTAAGTCAATCTTGACACTGGAGACTCTGGTGCAGTGTAGCAATGTCAGCTGACTTTAAAGAGAGCATTCACGGACTGATCAAAGGTGACATGCTTTTCGTTTTCTCCGCCATGTTTACCGCCATGAAGTCAAAGCTCGGAAGCTCAGGTAGTTTTGATATTTCTGAATTTCCCATTTGTAATTATGACTTTGAGGGGGATGTTAATATGAGAAGAATGACTGGAGTGGAGTCCAAAATGTTGTATTAGACACAGATGCTGATTTGATGAATGAGACTGATGTGTTACTCTGACAACCATATTTGGATGGACATTCCAGCTATCCACTCATGAAACAATATTCATTTAACATGGCGGCATTATCAAACTTCTATGGAAGCCATGTTAGGAGCTCCAAAGGAAATTAGCATGTCCTTTCTATTCATTCAAATTCTATGACTGGGGATTGCCAAAAAGCCACAGTTACATAAGACGGTTGCGATTTTATTGTGTTTATTGTAAGCAGGATATTCTGCCAACTTTTAAACACAACACACATTTGAGTTTTCTAAATAATATTATAATATAAATGTGCAAATAAACACATGGAATTTAATGGTGCCCATGCATCGCTGCTAACAATGAGACATCGCCTTAAGAAATAAAACTAATTATTGCTGGCATAAATTTCAGACATTTAAAATTTTGGATTTATGCACCAATTTTAATATCAGAGTTGAGCCGCATGATGCATTATACAGGGGGAAAGAGAGAGAGAGGGGGAGAGAGAGAGAGGGATGAGGGCAACAAGCCAAATCATGTCTATTAGTACTGCGTTTGCCCAGATTCCCAGCATGAAAGGTACACTCTCTAACCGATGCACTTTTCTCTGTATATGTAATTAATTCATTAAATATTATATCAGTCCTGCAGCCCACAGCTGCTCAGTTCAAAGGAAGTTTTGTATCATGGCGAAGAGCCCAGGGCCCAACTCACATACATACACCAACATCTCTGTTTCTGTCTCTCTCTCTTTTTCTTTCTCTGTCTCTGCATCTTGCTCTCTCTTTCTCTCTCACTCAGGCACAGTCCAGTGGTGCCAGTTTTGCCCCAGGCTGACTGATCACAGGAAGAAGCAACATTTTTGAATTCAGGGGAGGACTGAGTCACACAGTCCCAGCATCAGTCTCTGTGTGTTACCCAGCTTTGCTGTTTTTCACTACTGCAGACCGCTATGCTTCAAATGGAATTTTAATGGCCTACTGCTAAAACAGTATCATTGTTTTTTTCCTATTTGTCTCTCCTTTTGTCTCCAACCTGATAATGTTTTTGTGTTGGTATTTTCTCACTTCAGGCGTGTTGGTGGTCCTCTTGTAGAATTTGCTTTTAAGAATCTTGTGCTCATCGCAAAAGCCATATTCTGTCTAAGATGAGTGTTAAACCTTAGAATACAGCAATATGACACTCAGAAAGTAATTTCCTCCCATTTATGGGAAATACCTGATGTGAAGAAGCATTTAGTTTTAAATTCTTCATACTGTTACAATGCAATAATATGGTGCCACTATAATTTAAATTGTACCTGGGAAAATCAAACCATTATAACCTTTAGAAAATGAAGGAAATCTGCTTGCCTGTGTTACACTGTTATTGACATTATCAACCAACTGCCAAGTGTGGATGAGTTGTAATACCTTGAGGAGCTCACCTATTTATATTCAGAGACGTTCCCATACAGGAGAGGGCAGTGCAGTGAACCTCTCTGACTTCAGCCAGCAGAGGGATTCAGAAAGAGAATAGTGAGATTAGATGGATAGAGTGAAAGTTTAAACCCAGAGCTTGTGCACACACAGACTGTAATCCTACAGAAATCTCCTTGCTGTATCCTTCATATTCAACTTCAGAAGATGACCTTTGGTTTCACTTTTGGTCATATACTATTACTGTATATTCAAGGATGTGTTAAATGAGCAAGTCAGTCAATAGGTAAACCTCAGTTCAAAATGTGTACAACACTGAAAAATGACGGTCTCAACATATCATGTCCTCAGTGGATTTGTTTCCAGTTACAGTTTCCAGTTGACCTTTGTCTTCTTTTGTTTGCTTGTTTTTTTATTGGCAGTCCCCAGTCACATAACATGTTGTTTTTTAATGCAAAGTTGGAGGCTGTCTTGCAAATGAGTTTCACGCACATTATGCAAATTATTCCATTTTGCATGAAAGTTAAGTCTCTTTCTTGCCTTTGCTCTCTCTCTCTCTCTCTCTCTCTCTCTCTCTCTCTCTCTCTCCCTCTCTCTCTCTCTCTCTCTCTCTCTCTCTCTCTCTCTCATACACACACACACACATTTGTGGATTGTAAAATGGGGTTTGATTCCAGAATACGTCCCTCCTCTCAGCTTTGGGGCTGGATCATGTCTTGAAGTGCACAATGCTTTGGCATATCTGTGCTCCCAGATTTTTTCCCAAACACCCATTCATCCACACACACACACACACACACACACACACACACACACACATGCGCGCGTGTGGGTGCGCGCAATACCTTGACAGGATTCAGAATTAGCCCACTTAATGAACATTTCCTAAACATCTAACTGACATACAAAGCTAATGGAGAATCAAACAAATTAACCTTTAATACCAGTGGGGAGCATTTAAGTGCTGGTTGTGCTCATTGTATATCTATTAGAACTCCTTTGGTCTCTTGCTCTCTCACACACAATGAACCCTTACCCCACACCCCTGTTGCTGCTGGTTGCAGCTGTGAAGCGAGGTAAGACTGTATGTGGGGCATCAGAGAGCTCATTAATGTGACTGTGCAATCAAATCAGGTCAGATGGATGCATTGGTGCCTAGAGGAGGGATTTTGATAGCCAGCTCAGAGATGCCTTATAATAAGTTAATTAGACATTCACTTACTGATCCCGCAGCTATCCTATCACTTGATAGTTCCTTGATAGGGTTTAGGTCTTGAAAATTGAGTGTCTGGTGTCTTATCAGTCAACAATAATAATGGGAGAGTCATTAGAATAAAAAAACAGCCTGTTTCCTGACTTGGAATTTGACCCTGTGAGGAGTGGAATACAACATTTATAAATTAATTAAAAACACAGAGAGAAACATTAATCAAAGTGCAATTTCACCCTAAAGCATTTTACCCCCATATTAGGGCTAAATAGCCCTGATATATGCTCTGTAGCCCCAAGAGATTGTTTTAAAAGGGCTACAGTACCTGCATGTAAACAGCATGGATCAAGAAATATGACTACGCAGTTTGAAGACTTTGACCAAGACAAGATGACCTAATTTTATGTTTTTGACATTTGAAATTCAGGGCTATTTGCTGTAAACCTGAATATACAAGCACCTGCATATTTGAACGTGAAGAAATCAGACAATGCGAAGAAGAGCAGGAAGATAAAGCTGGCAAGTGGGAAAAAAAAAGTCAGGCAATAATGTTCAAGTAAATTAACAGCTGTTCTCCCCAAACCCCAGACAATACCTGGCATTGCCTTTGTCATACGTACATTTATGTGTCCTCTGTTATTGAAATATTGCTTTAAAAATACTTCTGGGGACCGCAAAAAGAGTAGCTACTGTTATAATAAAGTCGCTAATGGGGATTGAAATAACCATAAATATTAACATAGGTGTCCAGCCATGCATACAGAGATTGAATAAGATTGTGGACAGCTCCGGATGATGTAAATGATTAACATAAAAGGTCCAGCAGCATTGGAAATGTTATCCCAGCTCCTGGGTGATAGACTGGTGCTAACACTAACACAATAGTAAGTCAACCAAATCATCTATCTGTGTAGAAATTGCTTAACTGTCTAACTGGCTTTCCTATGGTAACTGAGAAAGCTCGCTGTAGCAGCTGTGTCGTTTTGGTTGGCAGACAGGATGTATGTTGTGCTCAGATTGCCTGGGGAAAGCCAAGTGCACAGTCTAGCAAGCCTTTTTTTTTTTTTTTTTTTTTAAATTTATCATCTTTTATATGTAATGTTATATTTTATAGTTGAGGGGGTGGAATTGAGGGAACAGTGCAGTGCAATATAGGTGTCGGTAAACAGAGATTTCAGTTTCTCCTCCAAACTCCTCCAATGATAAATCTTTATGCTTCTTTTGAATTTTATTGTAAACTTAAGACAGAATAGAATGTGCTCAGAGGTTGCAAAGTTGCAAGGTGGAATTTTGCTTTAAAGTTGTTGGTATTCTTCCAGCTGTAGTAATATGTGACCCTTGTGTGACACCCTTGGAGTAGGGGCATAGCTGTATTCTTGAAGATGACTTCTGGATGTACAATCAACACAGACATATGGTGTGATGGCTGGGGAATTTCTCACACAGCTGTAGCGCAATCCTCAATAAAAGAAAATGGTGTGGAAAAACAAAATAGTGTCATATTATCTTGCCTATTATCAGGGCAAGCTGGATGCAGTTTGGAAGGAGAAAGCAGCTATTCAGAGCCGAGTTTCATGGTGGAGCTTCATGCCCATGACCTCAACTGTAAATTACTCAATATAATATTTTTAGTACACATACAGTATTTCTCACCTGCAACTGATTCTTGATAATAATATTTTTGATGGATTAGTGTGGATGGGTGGATGATTTTAATGTGGGTTGTATTTGCAAAATAATAAATAACCATGTTTATTTTATATTTTTATTTATGTTATATATGTTGGCTCATGTCATTTTCCCCTCTGTGCTCTATGTTAAAATCAGCCCTACAGCCTCTGCAACAGGCATGGCCACTATCCTGGTGACTTGCAGATATAAATGTACCTTGGTCCAACTCTGCTTAAATTTGCAGGTGTATTTGGATTTTTTTAGATGGAACACCGTCCAGCCCTGACATTTTGACAACAGCTAAGTTAGCTGGCCCTCCTGCCTGCACAGAGAGCAGCTGCACACATGCCGCATGACTCGCATAGTGGGTTGCAAGTTGCGGTGACAGATGGGTTGAAATTGTAAGTAGTGTGGGGATTGTGTGTGTAGTTTGTGTTTCACAGACGATCTTGCAACTTAGGTAATGTCAGACAAACATACAAAACTTATGGATCTATGCATGGAGAAGCAACAAAACAGGAGGGTGCTGAGAGATGGCCTTGAGATATAGGAGAAATCCGAGTGTTGGCAGGTATGTATACATGAGGATGTACAACATACATACTGCTGGAGTATATTCAGTACATGGAATGAAGTATGTGGTCAGTTACAATATAAAATATAGCTGGCAGGAAGCCTGCAACAACTAATTAAGGTGATTTCACAGATTAGTTCACCTTTTCTGGTTGAAGTTGCACTAATCAGTTAAATCACATGGTGTAGTGTTTGGTTGGAGTGAAAACCTGCATGCTCTTGGCACTCCATCGCAAATGATTGCCTTACTCTGTGACAGATTGTGTGTGTATACTCAGCATTGTCAATTATTACTCTTCTCATAGAGCAGCTGTGAAATAATTAATCCATTCAATATTAAATAAGGCCAGCACCCCAACGCTGCAATGTTCAGTGTAAGAATAAGAGTACAGGGTCCTTGTATACTGTATAGCTACACATTCACAGGCATACACCATGTCTCTCTCTCGGTTTATTCAGGATTTTCAAGTGTGTGTTTGTCTCACAGAGTTGGAGCATTGTCACTGGGTCCTTAAGTCCTATAGATCCTCAGGTAACGAGGGAGCTTGTCTTTTTCTCGAGCTGTAGCCTCAGTTGTCTAGGCCCCATCGCTCATCGCTGGTGTCTCAGAGGGAGAGCCCCGACAAAGTGGCATCTGTGATGTCAGTGGGAGTCAGCGGTGACAAAATATCTTTGAAGTAGTAAGAGCAGCTGGTTTTGTCAGTTTAATAAAAAGTATGTAGCTTTGGTGTGTGATGTCAGTACCATGGCTTCACAGTAAATAATTCATCTGATATCCGTGAATTATCACTGGTCGCCGTATACCACATCGGCAGGCAATTTAACCTTTGTAAAATTTGCAACAAACAGTGCTTTTGCGAGTCAGTAAGAACATACTACGGGTTGATTTTACACAAACATGGATGCAAGGACAAAAACGATGTCTTGATTTTGTCTAAGTGCAGCTTCTCCACCAAGGTAATGGAGATAGATATGTATCTTCAAACTAATTATTTATCTTCAGGGCAAACAGCAAGCTAAAGTACTCCCAGCAAAATTTAGATTGATTTATTATTTAGTGAGTGATATGAAATTATTGAGGGAGAGCTTCTATTGAATCCAGACCTCCTGCTCACTCACTCAGTACTAACTGCTCAGCTTACCTGCGGCCTGTGGCAAGGACACAGGAGATAAAGAACACCCTGTGTCTGAAATGCAAGCCCCACTCCGCTATTGTTTTCACCAGAGGAGAGAACATGCTCCCCTGGCTGGCAATGGGCTCAACACTGATTTGATATAAACAGATGTGTTAATAGTAGAAACATGTATTCAAGCTCTCAATAATTAACATTTTCACAGATTTGTTTTAATAAAGATTTTGTTGTTCACAGCTTTTTGGAATTACAGCCACCAAGAGGGTCTGAAAAGTTATTAAATGTAACAATGAAGTTGCCAATTAAGCAACTGTTAGCAGCTATGTTCTCAGCTTTGCACCCTTTGTTGTGTTGCCCTCAGTGGGTGATTTGAGTTCACAGATTGGTAGCTGTGGTGCCAATGGTGTTGCAGCGACATACTGTAAATCAAGTCCACTACCTAGTTGGCAGCTGATGGGTGATGCTGCACAAATGTTCAGCTGCGGCCAACTTTTCCACAAAGACAAGCCAGGAAATTGTACAACCATGGGGAACACTGAGGATATTTCTCTGGTCATAGAACATTACGTCTCTATCACTCTCAAGTCGTCTCATGTCATCTGTAAGTCACGCTGAAGCATTGCATGTGTATTCTTAAAAGAGATGATCGTTTCCTCCACACATTAAAATGCTTGCTGTGAATTTACATTTATGGGGTTATCACTCATTTAGAAAGCGGTGCATTATGGGCTTTGTTAGTAAATTATCATAAATTTAGTTTATTGTTTGTTTATCATGCACATTCAGGGAATTATTTTCAATGATCAATTGAAGAGTACAGCAAAACATTTCTTTTCTCTTTGGCAATCAACCAGTGTAAATTGAGGCACTCATTAATACAGGCATTGTAATTGCTTGGTGGTGTTACACTTAGATTTACTCTCATCAATAAATAAAATGCCATCACTGCTGTTTGATTATAGTGTGTTCGTTATTCTGAAGTAATGAGATGGGGCTGTTAAGGAGGTAATGTATGATTTATTCAAAAACATAATTTAGAATGGATGAGAAGGAATGTTTTTTAGTCACTGTATTGCAGGCTTATATTTTATTCTCTTGCTCTATACCATACCACATTTACAAAATGTAGCCGTGCTTGGAAGATTCAAAGGCTTCAGCAATAGTGAAAGTAAAATAATTCTGGAAATGTTTTGCCCAGTGGTGTTTTGAAAAAAGCCATTTCAGGAACATAAAGAGCCAGAGGGAACATTTCCTGGAGGCAGAGCGACTTTTGTGTTATATCAATTTCTTATGGCATGCTGTTGTTACCCTTCTGTATTGGTGCCATATAGCCTCACAAAACATTCCTTTAGGAACTAGCCTCAAGGGTTTTTAGCATTGTGCTGTAAGTCAGCTGCTGTGTCATTGTACAGTTCATAGAATTTCTTAATGTCAAGAGGACTTCTTTGCTGCCTGTTTGCAAATTTAATAAGTAGATGGGCTAATACACAAAAATACTCTCAATCACATGTATAAAAAGGTCATGTATCAATATATTCATAAATTTGTGGGCACAGTCCATGTTAAAAAAAAAAAAAAAATCCAACCAACTAAAAAACACATAATACAAACTTCTAATTTGGGCTGCAGTCATGTGTGTTCAGTGGTATTCACATGGGTAGGGCAATGAATCCAAATGACTTGACAATGGGAAGCACATTCACGGTAAGGCCAGACAATTCTTCTAAATATTATTAAAATATCATTAAAATGCAATATGTCCAAGTGCAATATCTAAATCACAGAGGTGTTGTGGTCGTACCGAGATTCCCTGGGCTACAAATCACATTTTCCAGACATAAGAAAACGTGTTTATTTGGTACAGACCCCAGGAAAAATCACATCATCATCATTTTTTTCAGTAAAAAATAAAATTGTGATGCAACAATTCCCTCTGATATCATTCCTATCACAATTGCAGTATGTATAATTGCAATATTTTTTTTCCTTTTTTTTAACAGTGTTCAGTCCTACTTCACAGCTCCTTAATGATCCTTTACCTGACCCAACTGGTATGAGAATCATGACCTCCATGTCAGAAACCATGGCTCTCTCCAGGAAAAAGCTGGGTTCCCAAGTGGAGGAGTATTGGCATTTCATTCATGAGTGGGGGATGCAGGAACAGTGAGATGGATGGGTGGATGGGTGCCGTGGTTTCAGTGGTACAGGCACTATATTAGACCATAGTGGTGAAGAAGTTGAAGGGAAAGCTCTCTATGTACTTGTCAGTCTTCACCAACTCTCACCTATGGCCACAAGCTCTTCAAGCGGTGACCAAAAGAATGAGATCACAGTTACAAACAGCAAAAATTAGGTTTCTCCCAGTGGGTTGCAAGGCGTATCCCTTGTGATGGGGTAAGAAGGTCTGGGAGGACCTCAGACTAGAGCTGCTGCTTCTCCAGATCAAATCGAGCCAGTTGAGGTGGTTCGGGCATCTGATAAGGATGCCCCCGGGTTGTTTGCCTTTGGAGGTGTACCAGGCGTGTTTGACCAGGAGGAAGCCTCGGGGCAGACCCAGGACACGTTGGAGGGATTATATCTGTCATCCGGCCTGCATGGGAGTGCCTTGGGATCCCCAGTAGGAGCCAGTGGAAATTGCCAGGGACAGAGAGGCCTGGACTGCACTCTTGGCCCTGTTGCCACCACGACCTTGAGGGATAAGTGAACTGAGAGTGGATGGACAGATGGACATAATGGCAGTGTCGAAATGCCAAAGAGGCAAAACACAATACTCACAAAAAATCTTCCAGAAATGGCATCCAAGAAAGTGCAAAAGAAGGTCTTAATGACTCAGAAATGAAAGATGATAACAGTGTAATTAAAAAAAAAAAAAAAAAAAACTGAAGTAGTGGCAATATGACCCCACAAAAAGATGAGCTGTGTAGGAGATCATGAAGCAGATGAATGTTGTTACATCTTCACAGAGAACCATGCAAGAGACTGGCTGGATTTAAAGCTGTTTTCGAAAATGTGAGCCAACCAAAGCCACCCCAAGGAACATGCACAAGCAACAAGAGGAGCTCAGGGAGCAACTGCTGGTGCCCTCAAATGGATGAATGGATCAGCATCAATTGGGATGTGTTGGTCTCTGGCATTGACCCAGATGAGGACGGCAAAATCATGCCCAGCGCTGAAAATATTTACCCCACCAACGGGCTCAAGGGAGCAAAACTCACTGAGTGTCAGTTGACCTAAATGTCCCTTCTCCACTACTCACTTTACTCTTCACTCTTAAAGTTAGTTTAAAATGTTGGTTTCATTATGTCATGTAATAATTTGAGAAAAAGTATTCAATCTATTAAACATCCTGTTTCAAAAATTGACCAGGAAATTAGCGCCATTGTTTGGCGGGACAAACATTGCTGTCATAATCAACAAATGTCACTCTGGCACATTAGCACTGTCTCTGGCTTCTCAATCGCACATCACCATGAAACTGCAAAAGGAGCACTGTGGTTGTGATGAATTATAGACTAAATTAAGCATCATATTTTCCCAGCATAGGTCTACCTGCACCAGTAGGCCTAGTTGCAATGACAGCTGGTTAGACAGTTGATGTAGGGGGTTATACTTTAAAACACTCTGAGAAACATGTAAAGCGAAAACAGAGTGGATTACAACTAATAAAATCTGCTTTTCCGTTCCAGGGCATAACTGGGGTTAGGTTAAAAACAGGCTAAACAAAGAAACTGTCAGTTGTGTTTTAATGGAAAAAAGATTCCGAAATATTGTCCAATATTTCCTTCACAAAGATTGCATTTGCCATCATTTGAAAAGCTGGTAGCAGAGACTGAAATACAAAATTGGCACATGTGAAAGAGCGATTTCCTGTGACCTTGAGTTTCTTGAGAGGTGCATATAATGAAAAAAAAAATTAACTCGAAAAGTGGTGGCTCTATTTTTGATGTTAAACTTTTCTTTTTAAACAAAATTTAGAGAACGTGGACCATAGCCACTGTGGAGAAAAGTCTCTCAAGTCTTTGCGCTGGTGAGTAAAGTGATATGATATAAAGCTGAAGTACATGTCCTGCTTTGTACACTTTGTACTTAGTGAAAACCAGACGATGATGTGCTATAACTCATATTGACTGAGTTATTCCATAACAAAACGATTGTCTTGTAAGAAGGCATGCTTCACTCAAACTGGGGCTGCACTGACAACAAAAAGCACAGGTATCATCAACCAATGACAATCAATTATACTCAGGCAGGACCAACCATTATAGAGCATTTTACAGCAACCAGGAGGGGTGTCTGTTGCACTTGTAGTACTACATGAAATAGTATACTATGAGAATATTACAGTACAGACAGTAAAGTGTGTGTCAATGACATTTATGTTGTCCGAAACAGGGCGTTAATGGGGCTACGCTAGCAACAGGCTAGCAATGGAAACTGTGGCTCCACTATGACAAGCTTAGTGTGCTAAAAGCGTTAGCATAATATAGTCTTGTCAAGGTGGCATACAGGGGGTGACAGGAGTTGTAAACACCAGAGAATATGCTGCACCAGCCAACTTGAACAATACTCATTGAAAAGAGACAACTGCACTTTAATTAGGCGTAACCTACTTTTGTACTCTCTTCGGGCTCTTAGGCCTTGTTCCCACCTTGTATTAACATCTGTCCTGAGAAATCCGAATACGAGCTGACATCTCTAAGTACAGGTGTAAACAGCAGCAATATGCTTCCTGAGTGATTGGATCTCAGGACGCTTTTGGAGGTAGTCTGGGTAGCTTTTGTCTGCATTGCATTCGAGACATGTGTCCCACTACGCATTGTGGAACCACCTACTAACCTGACGTCCTCTGTCTTGTCCAGCCCAACACCCCGACACCGGCCAGAGTGTCACTTTTCCAATAGAGAAAATATCTTACCTGACTCTGCCCAGTGCAGATGAGCGGTCAGCTGATGGATCAAATGCACACTGAAGCGCAGGTCTGCTATAAAGCCGCTGGTTAATGAATAAAACCCCATTTAATAAGACATGAACTCCCCTAAATACATGATGCAAGAAATTCAGGGGGTCTCTAAAATATGTATTGACACTATGCAGGGCTTTTTCTTCCATATAAAAGTCAAAGATGGCAGCCTTTTTTACACAATTAAACATATTCTGTCTAACCCTAGACATGATAGAGTTACTATAGGAATACTACAGAAATATTGTGGGCAGCCGTGCGTTGCAGTTACTACAGGAATATCACAGAAATATTACAGGTTGATTCATCCACCTAAGCGGAGAACCCTCTCAGACCCGTTGGAATAATTAAATAATCTGAGCCTGAACGTGATTGGGTTGAGCCTGTAACAGATGTGAAATGCGTCTTCAGTAATGCATTAAAATGAGGCAGGAGTGCGCAAGGATGTCTGCTTTTGTTAAATACCTGCTGCCTGTTAAATGCCATTTTAATTTTATTTTTTGCGTGGAGGAAGGACTAGCAAAGTCTCTCTCCCTCTTTCTGAAATGATACATGTTTATTAGCATATGGAGCAGGAAAGTGAAATCCAATCACAAGTGGGCAGGCAAGATGCATGTTAATGCCAGGTGTATATGGACGGACCGACAGCTGTCCACTTGTATTTGGATTTACGAAGATGCATTATAGGATACCAGGTGGGAACAGAGCCTTGCAGTGACCTTGCTCTTGAGATAGCCTCCGTCACCTGCTACATTAGCATATTCAAATAAAATTTGCACCTAATGTGTGAAGTTTGTGTGTTAACTGCACTGTTTTTCCTTGACAGTGTCTTTGACATTTTTTAATGAAAATGCATAGCAAGTGGCTTTGGTTACTGATTGACTGATTGGCTACTTTTTCTCAATTTATTATATAACATAAAGGTGTGAAGAAAGTAATGTTTTGACGAAACTATATTTCAGTTAGAAAACGTGTGAGTAAACAATGGATATTACAATGCAATGTGTATACAGGGTAAAATTATTGACATCTAGTCTCTGATTTGATCAATCCCTGTGTGCATGCATCTGAGCAAGTTGAGAGAAACAGGGAGCGGCAATATTGAGGAACCTATAATCAGAGCCTACAGGTGGAAGCTGGTGTTGAGGTGGGAGTGAAGATTACAGCAGCAGGCAGCAACATGGAGGTGCACAGGGTGAATAAGTGCACTTCGCTGGTTTAAACAGACAGTCTTATTGGGATGGAGCATTTGTAGTGGATGTCTTGAGCAAGTGTAGGTCATGTGATAGTGGGGTGACTTGAAGTGACTGCCTGAACTGGCTTGCAGGCTCACTGCATTTATTTGTATATACCACCACTATATACCACCACTTTCTTAAATTCTTAGATGATTCTATCAGGATGTAATATCCTTGATCTGTTATGTATCCGTCCATATGTCAAGTTTTTGTACCTGAATTTCTGCACTGCTGAAGTTCCACTTTTTCAATGTCTTTGATGTCAGTATGCCCATGGGATTATGAATGTGGATGCTCTCCTTTGGCTTACATTTCTATTTATTGGCATTTCTGAGGTTGTGCCGTTGTATTAATTCATTATAAATATGTTCCTGTGCACATGCTTTCTACTTATTAGTGACTGGGATTCATCAACACACACATGAATACAGCTGAAACAGATATTTCCAGTGTTAGGTATTTAGACTGTATTTTTTGTGAACAGGCACACAAATTCATTAACATGTTGATAGATTAGGCCCATTGTTAGTGCAATACTTAATGTTGGTAAATGGTAGACTTACTGTGTGATTACAAATGGTCAGTCAGCTTATTTTATGTAACCCGACATAGTAAGCTCATTTGAGGTAAATGTTGTTTACATTGAGTGCAGTGGCCTGCTCTGGTCACATGGGGATTTTGTTCTGGACAACAGCAGGATGCTTGCAAGTAATTTACTTTGCAAAGACACAATATTCTGACGTGAACTGGCCTTTGCTGGATATTTGATCAAGCCAGCCTATAATCTCGAAACTTAGAGTGGAATGGCATCATAAAGGGCACAGATACACCCGTACAATAAATAACATCAACATAAAGTAGTCAGTGTTCTGATCTGGTCACACCCCAGAGATAAGTTTACAGTGCATGAAATGTGGCATTTTCGTTGTGAAGCGGCACTGTAAATAGTTGTAAAAGTACAGGCTAACAACTGCACACGGGAGTTTGTCAGCAGCACAAACCACCAGGAACTGCCTGGAATTGACGCTGTGTTTCAATTCCTGGCAATTTTACAAGCCTGAGAAGCTTGGCAGTTGACCCCCAGTCCCTAGGTCTACGAGAGGCTTTCACATGTAAATGAAAATGCTATGAGCTATACAAATGCAAATCAGGGGAATGAGGGGTCCAGGAACGGATGTGGATGAAAATGTTCACAGACAGTAAGGGAATCTTGACTCACCTCATATGGGGCAGAGGTGACACCTTGATCTAAAAGGCATTAACTCCATTTTTATTCAATAAAATCTCTGGTATAAATAGATCAGGCTTACAATAATTCTACACATAAATTGTAGCTTTTATAGAATTACCTTATGTAAGTAAGTATGCTCACAATTGTAAGTGTATACCATATAAGTATGCTGAAGTATGTGATGAATTACCTTGTATTATACACTAGCAATGGTCACTAATGTTATTAAAAAAGATACATAAAACAGTACTATTTCTTTCAACAATTTAAAGCTATCCAGTGAGGCTCAGTAACATGTTTTACCAATCAGCACATACACACAGGGATTGTGCCCCTGGACTGGAATACAAAACATAAACTAAAAACCCATCTCTTCAATCTGGCCTATCCATAACCTCTTTCACTGTGTATTTATTTTGTTCAATATCTTGTTCATACTTTAATTCATACATGCAGGGGTTGAAGGGCTAGATATAGTCTGTTCTCTGGCCTGGGCTACAAGATGTAGAGCTGAAAACTCACCACTTCGATCTTGCTTAAGAAGAGCTTAGTTCACTATGCTAAATGTCAATCACTGTGCAGAGTGCATGACAACAGTCACCTTTTCTTTTGTATTGCTTAAATGCACAGTGGATGTGTTTACCACACATCTTCGAGCAATGTACTCAATGGGGAGAAAAGATGCTGTCTGTTCCCTGCAAGCTCCACACTACTGGCTTTCCATAAAAAAGTGTCTGTCTGGATGGGGATGAAGACAGGTAACTTCTGTAATGACCTGTTTGAATGCTGTACCTTTTGACTGATGTTAACAACAATGAACTGCTACTAACAGGTATGGTTAGGTTCCTCCAAACTTTATATGTTCACACACCACTTACCATGTACTTATGCTGACTTTTGTACTTTATCAGTCAACGAGTCGGTTTTTGCAGGTGGAACTCTGAAGTTGTGCAGGAAAAGTCTGCATCTTCTCATGTATTAGATTGTCAGGCCAATAATCTGCAAAAAGACATGCTTTTGGAGTAACAGAGAATTTCGACCCAAAGTTTGCTGTTCTGTAACCTGTATGGGGCCGCTTGTTAATCAAGTGAGTGGTGAATTAGCAATGTGAACAGACTGTGGGCTGCTGCTACCTAACCCAGCTTGACACATTAGCTTTGCCCGGACAACTTCCGACCTAGAAACGAGAGACAACAACCAGATAGCACTCTGAGCTCCCCGGGAATGCTTAAGTTCCTCTGGCAATGCTGGATAACCACCAAACTCTGAAAATGCCTAAGTGCTGCCATGCTGCTCATGGACATAGGCCTGCGGACTGGTGGCAGTCCACAGCAAACTGGTATCCATGGAGGAGAGGGCGGCTGCTTTGGAAACTAAAGTTAACTGCAACGCCAGAGTGGACTCAGGCTTTTGCCAGTCTGGACTCAAGTCCTCATCAGGGTCCGCTCCTGATGAGGACTTAGAGTTGATACATGACAGAGTTCTGCTCAAAAAATAAATTAACAGACGGAGACGAAGTGCCTTAATTTTTTTTCTCCACGGTTGTCCGCACTGGTTAGAAACCAATATCGAGCAAGACTTCCTGCATCTTGTTGATCTCGTTCCCTTTTTTCTTTTACTGTGGCTCTTTTACGGTGAATTAGGATATTTCTGTTTTTTTATTTATAGCATATTTATTAAATTGATTTCCAGCTGCCTATAAGAACTATTACGAGACAGTACACAGTAGAGGTGTGCAGAGGTAGCAAACACTGAGGATACAAACAGGATGACATGTTTTATTTGCATGCTGCCCCTTCATGCTTGTTGCCACTGGTTTGCATAGCAGTTCACCACAGTGCTTTGTGTATTATGACAACACATACATTTATCTACTGTCCTTTAAAACGTGTGATTATCACACCAGAAACTACAACTGGTCCAGTTTAAATGCTGCACAAATTTGCTCCTTAGAAAACTGCTTTCTAGTACTGTGTACCTTATAAATATATTCAACTCCAAAGCTATTTGAAAATTTTTTTTCCTCCCCCTTATTTATGTTAAAGCAATGCCAATTTAGATTTTTCAGCTATGTTAACACGTTTTTCCCCTCTCATTTTAAGTGTTCAGTTCACATTTAAGTGAGCATGAGCACTTTACTCTGCCCTAAACATTTCAGTCATGGACTTTCTCACATCAACTCTTCTATTACAAGCTTCGAAAGGCTAAGCTTCTCATCAAGTGATTTCTACTGCAATGCTGGCTATGAAAACATACGCTAGCTAACATTAATATATTGTTGCAGCACTAGTAACCGCTGTAGCTATTTCAGTTTCACAAAGTGGTAACATGATGTTTCTTTTTTTGTTTCACTTTGCTGAACAGCTGGTTGGTCTTACCAGAAACTAAAGCCCGCCCAGTAGGTTGTGTCTAGATGGTAACCCTAGATTTGCGACTCTCACACATGCACACCTGATTCAGCACAATAGTGCATGACTCCTAACCTTAACCTTAACCCTAACTGAATTTGCGCGAGTTAAAAACTAAATTTGCGAGAATAGGGTTATCATCTAGACAGGACCCTGGAGAGGAGGCAGAGTCCATCTAGCAGTGTGTTTTTTTTTAGAAGAATCCGTGTCACTCCCTTGCCCCATGTACAGTCCGTAATTGGCAGGAGGAAACACCCGGAGCAATGTCTTCTTTGCAGCGTAGGCCTCCAAGCAACTCCGGACCTCGGCACAAAACTTCGCACAGGCACTTAAATCCTGTGTGGGCTGGAACCCTAAAAACCTACAGTATAACTCAGTATTTTTGTAATGTCATTTATGTTTTATAAATTATGTTGCTGATTGTTTTCTCGAACATGACACCGAACAGTACTGTGCACTTTCTTTGTCAATTTTATGAACGTATGAATGAGCCAAAATTGAAAATGAGACCTTTCATCCAACTCTTCAAGTCAAAAAAAGATGGCATCAAGAGTAATACATTAAAATGAAAATGCATTCAAATGAGGCAAAGCTATTATTAAACCTCTCACAGCCACAGATGACAATAAAAGGATCAAGTTATTATCTGATTGATCTGATGAGAAGAATCTATGCATACCAATGTGTTACAAACCTAATGAAGGTTTTTGTTTACCAGTACATGGGGTGGAATCTATCGCCTTTGTTTCACAAATGAATGAGCCTCCCAATGAAAAAATTGGTGCGTAGATTTGCTTTTTAATCATCTTTGAGACTCAAACCTCTCTTGCACATCTGTCAAATGCTCATTAGTGGAGGTGCTGAATAAATTGCTGTGTCACAATGTTCTATACAGGATATTATGTAATCCGAGGTTGACATTCAGTGACAAGGAAACAAACAAGCGAGTACAGGCCACCGTGGTTTTAGAATAACATCACTTTCGAATTTCACGAGAGACTAACTGCAAGGTGCCATGGGTATTTAGTTGGACTACTGACATTTCATTGTAAAGAAACCATTCCCATCTAAATTGACATAGATTAAAGCACCAAAAAAAAAATATTTTCAAATGAATTTACCATTGCAATTCCATTCAATGGTGGTATCTACCTGTAGCCAACCATATGGATGAGGGACAATTATCCACTAATGGTATAATGCACTTTTCAGATCTTTGCTACACCTATTAGCTGATTTAACAGTAAAGCCTGACAATCTGTTGGAAATTCCAGTCACATTAAGTGTATTTTTTTGAAAAATACACTATCCTTGAAGATGCGTCCATTGTGCAGCATTGTGAATAGTCAAACCCATTTTGTCGCTTTTCTGTGCTTATTATTATTATTTTTTTTAAATTTATGTTTCCCTATAGATGGCCAGTTACCAGGTTGAGCTCAATATCTTCTCATGGTCAACGTGGCGAACTCTAACCGGAGTTGTGTACATTTCAACAAATGCGAAACATTATATTATTTGATGCTCCTATTAATTTATACAAAGAAATATTATGACTGTGGTGAATAGCTGGGGCAGTGAGTTACTGTAACCTTGAAGCTTGCTCAGAAAGTATTAAGAGGTAAGGTCTAACTCTGGCACATCCAGGTCACTCCTATTGAAATGTGTTTGCTCTCAATCCCTCAATTATCTCTGCTTATTCATTAATGTTCTATTCCTTTGTGGCAGGATTTCTACAGCTGTGGCCTTTTATGTGTTTTAGGTGTTTCATTGGAAGACTTCAGTGTCCTTCAGCATTAAGTTAAGATTCAAAATCTTTGTTACAGTGAAGGCAACCTGACAAAAAACTTTTTTTCTGAATTGAACATAAATGTTGAATATTTAATAACTATGCTATTAACATTTTTACTTAACCTATCCCAAGAAGGAAACATTTCACAATCCCATGTTTTGCTCTCTCTCTCTCTCTCTCTCTCTCTCTCTCTCTCTCTCTCTCCCTCCCTCCCTCTCTCCCTCCCTCTCTCTCTCTCTCTCTCTCTCTTTCTCTCTCTCTCTCTCTTATACTGTCATTGCATTGAGCTGTAAGCTGCTGCAATGCTGTAAAGCAGCAGGTTTTATTTACTTGTGAGAACATCAGTAAATAACAGCGTTGAAGCCATAAGTCTGCCGCACTATTGCTTTTCTTCTTTCTATTGTTCCTACTCTTTTTGTGGCCTAAAATAATCTGCGCCTTTTACATTGTGACTAATATTTCCAGAATGGCCGTGGAATCAAAAACATCAGATTCCTTGGCTCAAGTGAAACCACTGCATGAACTGATTTTCATTCCACCATGACAATTTTTCCACCGTTTTGTGTTTTTATTTATTTATTTAGTGATTTACTTGTTGTGTTTTCACTTAGGTGGGATTCCAGGTGGATTGGCCTGGTAGCAGCATTTTACTTTAGGTTTGTCAGTGTCATCTTTAAAACATTTGTTAGTGTTGGTTATCTAAAAACCAGTTAGCAAGTTAACTTACACATTTACAATATGTTAGCCCTATCCCACTGTTAGTTATGTGTACAACACTAACTTTATCTTCTATATTTAAAATAAAATCTGAATATTTTTATTTACTGTAAAAGTTAAAACAGAACTAAACTTACTGTTTAGCATACAAGTTGAGTGAATGTAGTTCATCCAATCCATCTGCACACAGTGGTGTTTACTATTGTTTGTCCTCCTGAGTACAGTAGATAACTTCTACATGATTGCATGAAATGTAAACAAGAAACAAGACATGTGGTTTGTGTCTTTATTAAAAAGCAAATATCTGGTTAGCACAAAATCAAACTGCAACTATTGTACTGGCACTATGAGCTGAAAAATACTACAAAAAATACTACAAAACAATAGCATTTCAACTTTTTCAACATTTCTCTCCCCCTACAGAGCCACGGAAGGCAAGGTTGCACCTCACATACAGCTGGAGCATTTACAGTGGTTTGTAAATAACATTGCAGGTGAGTTTCTATGATCAAAGGTTTGAGAGGCTTTTTACAAAGCACAATGCAATTTTCTCCAATCTGTCTGTTCAGACATCACAAATGAGTGTCATTCATTTTGATGTCAGAAAAAACATGCAGTTTTCAACAAGGCAATATCAAGGCAGCAGAGAATGTGCATGAAAGCAGATCGTTATCATATTGTGGTACCCGGGTGGAAATGCAGAGAAGACTGGTATTTTTACCTGTATCTTGACTAGTACTTTTTGTCTTTAATGTTTTTTTTTTTTTTTTTTTTTTTTTTTTTTTAATTGCAACAGACAAAATCTCATGTGGTTCTGTGTGGGCTGTTTGTGTGGGTGTTTTGCCATGTATAGAGAGTGTGGGTGTCACTGGGCATTTACAGAAAACTGTAGAACCAATAAAATGAAGAGCATATAAAAAGTTAGAAATAGCGAAAGTTTTTTGTACCTATTGACAAGCACTGATATTAAACTAGACTAACTTTAAAATGTTCAAAAAAAAAAACACAAAATGTTTATAATACACTGTGCCATGTTGGGAGACTGGGATGGTGGCAGCCAACCATCAGAATGTCACATTCCTCTCTGGAGGGAGGGAAAGGAGCACCCAAAGTAATAATCAAGAAAAAGACACAGTCCTTGCCATTAGTCATTAAAACCTATCGATTCATAACAGCCGTTATGAACAGCTTCGAATGAGAATGCTACATCAATTGATCCATCAATCTACCATTTGTTGCATACAAAGCATCAGAAAAATCGATAGAGAGATGCTTAAGGACATCACTGTCTACCACGGTGCCTGCTGTCACTATCACTGCATAGTGTTTGTGTGTCAACATGCATTTAGAGGGAGTCGGTATGTGAAGTTGGGGAAAAGTAAAATCTTTGTGGTTATTCTCAGAAAATATCTGTGCCTTGGCATTTCTTCATCCAATATGATATTGACATTTTTTTGTTTGATTTTTTGTGAAATATAAGTTGAGTATGTGTTTGAATGTGTCATTTCTATCAAGAAATGCATCAATAATCATTTTTTAAGGCTGTTAAATAATTGTTAGTTAAAGGGAGATTGGATATTGAACCTATTTTAATAATATAGCAGATATCTGTTTTTGGTTAGTTACTTTGTTAATTAGTTAACTAATAATGAAAATATCTAGGCTTAGATTATATTGTGTCTGTTATCTCAGTAATGCCATTTGAAACTACCCAGTGTCACCAACTACACACACACACACACACACACACACAAACACAGACACCTCTGTAATTTGAGATGTAGACAGGCCACCAGATGGACATGCAGAAGGAGGTGTATGATGAGAGTGTGGTATCAGACACAGATATGGCCCTCAGAGGAAGCTGTCTGCATTTGAAAAATAAACAGGCCCTAAAACCACATCACTGCCAGCTTGCTCTGTCTGTGTGAGAGAAAGACAGGGTCGCATGTGCATTTATATGGGGAGGGGGTGGGTTCAGCAGTTTTGTAAGTGTGCTACATGCAAATTTGTAAGTACATTTGCAAAAGGTTTAAGTTGGAGAGAAAGAAAGGGAGAGGGAGAATGAAAGGGTGTGTGTGAGAGAGAGACAGGGAGAAAGAGAGGGAGACAGAGAGAGGGAGACAGAGATTAGGGCAGCAAGTAGGGGTCCTAGGGAGAGAGTGTGATTAGTATATTAAGCATGCATCAGAGCCCCTCCAAGCTGTCTCGGCAGTGGCGGGGTGTCTAGATAAATAGCTTTAATATCCCTGTGTTGCGATAGCGTAGCAACAGTTGTTTTCCATTGATAGCTTAGGGGTGTGACAGACACAGACGCCAGCCTTTGGAAAGCACTATGACAACCCCCATCCCTTTCCACCCCCAAAGGCCTGTAACCCTTTGGGACCCTGGGGACAATGAACCAGCAGCCCCAGTGAGAAAAAGCCATGTTTGTTAGGGGAACAAAGGTGGGCTAATGCACTGTTTTCTTTTTTCATATCCTGGTGGGGGTGATCTGACCTTCTGCCTCTTACTTCAACATGGTGAAAGCAGCAGCAGCAAGCCTGCTGACCTCTGGAATCTTGTTCTCAACTCCATCCCCCATCATAGATACATGCACTTTAAGGCACACCCTGCTTTCACGTTCCCTGAACTCCCCAAAGGAGGAGAAAGAAGTTGATGTTCACTGACAGGGTATAAACACTGGAAGTTTTAGATGGGGTTGCAACAAATGTTCGCATGGCTTTGCTTCTTTTGCAACCTGTGCAACATTTTAGTGTGCTTGACTACTCTCAATAAGATGCTTCACATATTTCAAGTGCTTTGTGTTGCACTGGTTTGTTGTCAAACCTTAATCCAACTGAAAAAAGTCAACAAAATGCTATCGGTGTACTGACATGCTTTCTGAGAGTAGTCCGTTACTCTTCAAAGTGCTGTGATGAGGCCCATCTTGATGTTTCTTCTTTGCACAAACAATCTGATATGTCAAACTGGTGTAAAAGAAACAATGCATTAATTCCAGAGGCTGCTGTTTGTTCTTTCTTAATACATCTGATAGTCCATTTGTATTTAGACATAATGAACCTGGATAACAACTGCTAGCTCTCTCATTTTAAAAATAAATTTCCTCTTTGAAGCCCAATTTACACCGCTGCTGGGTAACTGCCATGTTTCTCTCACCATCAAATGATTAATGGACAAACCAGCCAAGAAAGACCAGATCAATTAAAAATAGATGCAGACAGACAGTTGAGAGTGTCAGTGTTAGTTTCTCCAGAAAGATGTTCTATTAATTATGATTTGTAGACTTTGGAATTATGCATTATTTGACATTATGTTAAGCACCAACTACTGATACAATTTCTACTACTACTTCTACTACTAATATTATCTATATAGTACTTTTCAACACTTTTACAAAATGCTACACAGAGAAACAGTATAAAATATAATACATTTAAGAGAGGATTAAGGTGATAATAAAACAGTGCTGGCAGGGGTAAAATAGACGTTTCAGAGACCTGGGTGAAAACAACTTAAGGAAATAGCTTCAACTTTATCGTTGTCCTGAAGGAAATTTGGTGTGCAGCAGGCAATAAAACACGTTTTAAGAGGAGACTTAAGAGAAAATGCTGATTTTCAAGTGACAGACCCTCCAACGGGCAGTTCAACAGCCAAGGGGCCCAAATAGCTAAAGCCTAGTCACCCATGATAACAAGTTTTTATGATTTACTAAATTATGATTTCAAACATGATTTAAATCTACAACTATTTTTATGTCAATATGTTTTGGTATTGTGTTGGTTTTATTTGGGCTTTTGACTTTGAAGCATTTTTTCTATACACAGTGCATGAAGATAGTATGTTTAGAAATTGTTATTGTATTGTTCTTTTGATGACCCAGAACACTGACGCTGTTCCAGTCTTCATTTTTCCAACTTCTTTCTCCAGATATTGACTCTCTAAAAAAAGCTCCAAGTAATCTCAGTCATCTTCCACTTTTTTATACACCCTCTATCTTTTTCCTTTTTTTTCCTCTCCACAAAAGACAGATTTGAGTTGTTCAAGTGATAGCTTGACTGATGGCCATCTTGGGAAATGAAATATTTGCTGAAACCCTCTGCCCTTGAAAAGTTAATTCACAAGAACACAGGAGGTATGGTGGAAACTGTTAGGGAGAACAGTAATGGGTTTTCTATCTGACTTTTACGACCTCTCTCTTGTGTCTTCCACTTTGCAGCACCATTCGTTTGACACTCACAGCAACACATATTCTGTTTTTCTTAGACGGTGATTACTAAGAATAGACATGCTTGTAATGCCACTCAGAATGGTTAAAGTCTTAAAAACAGGCTCAGTTCTGAGTTAGCATTAAACTGCTTTAGGGATGTTAACCCGGTTAAAAACAGGGATTTTTTAAATTTTGCCCTTCTTTTGAGTGCTGTCTTCATCATTCCTAAACATCAATAACTGTGATAAAATGTTTTAGGGCTGCAGTTTCTACAGTAATGCATTTCAGCAGGGCTTGGTGGGCTTTAGTTCCCCTTGTGGGGTAACAATATTGTGTCAACCTTAAACCCAACCCAACCAGATTTCCAGCAAAGGGAAAATATCCTGTTTGTTGGAACTGAAATACTGTAGCTTCGGGTGTTAATAGTGCTGCAACAAGTAGGCAGATGTTTTTTGTTTTTTTTTACAGCTAACATTGCTGTAGAGGTCACTTGCTAAAACTTTGAAGGCTTGTAGTAGGTTTGTAGTGACCTGATTTAATGTTAGATTGGTGAAGTAATCCTCGGTAAAATGATGGATTTATATCCAGGAACAGCACAAAATCTACATGCTGACTGCGAGCTGACAGTTCCAGTCACTCACTGCCATTTGTTGAGTTTAGCGGAGGATATCAGGTGCAGTTGAAGAGTCAATCAAACGGGGATGAAAGGAATAAAAACTGAGGTTGTGTTATGATTGAGTTGTTCCACTCCTATGTGTGAAAGTAACTTTTAATCCCCAGCAAAACCAATCGTTTGACACAGGAGGAATCAGCCAATAGGCCTTTTTCTCCATAAGAAGGACTTTAGATTCTCACAGTTTCATGATCTTTTCTACACCTAATGACAAAACAAAAATTATTTTAGTTTAGCATCTCTTTAAAGATTCTGCCAGGGAGTAGTATACCAAGTAGATGAAGAAATGGAGAAGAGAGGATGAAGACAAAGGAAACGCTGGCACAGTAAGCATGGCAGACTGCAATATGTTGTGCATCAAGTGAACTTAAGGATTCATGCTTAAGCTTGAATGGGAATTTTGAAAATGCCACTTTGGTGATCAATCCACACAACACAACACGTGCGTTTTCAGAGTCCATTTTCCAAAACTTGCCGTCCAAACTGAAATGCCACAAAATACTTGATGTCCTGCATTGCACGTGACCTGTGCCTGCTTTAGATAGACCTTGGCCTAGACAACATGAAGAAATCAGCAAATTCAAGAAGATGTTGTCCCTTTCCACACTACAATGCCAAATTGATGTTCAGAAGTACGAGCACCTTTTGTGAGAATTTTCGAAAAGATTTGCTCGTGCTCGTGTGTGGAAAATACCGACTTAGCTTGGATGAATCCCACACTGACTATCATATAGCGTGAATGAAAAAGTATGACACATAAAACTGATGGAGACATTGTTAGTGCAGAATAGAATTGATCAGGATGGTACAAAAAATAAGTAAAATAGACAGACAGACAGGCTAGAGAAATGATTTTGACGAGACTGGATTGAATTGATTCGAAAGCTGCTATTCAATATGTAGTTTATGCAAGTGCAGGGAAGAAAAGAAGCGCACGGTAAACACAACTCATAACCTTTGTGAATAAAAACAGAAAAGTCAGTTCCACCAACATATAAAACAAGCAGGCGTCTTCAAAAACAATTTAGAATTGTTCCACAGCTGCAAGGAAATCAATACAGGTGCAAACTGGGATTATTACTCCACCCATTGGTAGCGTCTCTTACAACACTGATCCTCAACGGGCGGCCTGTGGACCACATCCGGCCCGCCAAAGTTTCCCATCTGGACTGCAGAATATTAATGGATTCAGAAGATCTGGTATTTAGGATATCTAGTACTTTTTCTTCATTGCTACCAAAGCAATAGCAAAGACAATTGAGATGGAACTTATTTTATTAAGAATGATTTACTAACCGTAACATTATGCATTTGACACATGGGTTCAAGAGGTGTTATAAATCCACCTGTGAGCTTATTATTCATTACGTGGAAGTAGCAGACAGCCTGATGCAGGAGTCAGTCTTGCCTCACTCACAAAGCTGCTCCTGCTTCACTGGTTGTCACTGAGTAACAGCAGCCCAGGACAGGAGACGCTGAAATCATTAGAGCCTGTGCCGTACCTTCATGCAAGTATAGTGACAAACTCATCGCTGTCATTTCACGTTTTTCACATGCTCTTGTTTAAAACACCAATCAGGACACTGCATAATAGTGTCAAAACCGGTTAAAGTTGATTTATATTTCCTGCCAGTCAGGACTGCATTCTGCAATTATGTGTCTAGAATTAGAGATTTAAATCATTACTCTGCAATGAACTGCCTCCTTGGTGGTTTCTCTGTTCTTCTTATTTTTTGGGCCTTTCTGCTTTATTAGACAGCCACTGTGGAGAGACACAGGAAAGACAGGGTAGACAGAGGGGAGTGACATGCAGCAAAGGGTCTGGGCCAGATTCAAACCCAACCATCTACACAATGAGCCACCGGGGCGCCCACAAAGTGCTTTTTCTAGTTATGTATCTACTTTATTACTTCCCACGCCAGATCACACTGATACGGGCTAATAAAAATAGCATTCATTTTGTAAGAAAGTCAAAATATTAAACAACAATAGGCTAATTAGCCCTATTTGAAGATAAATTCATTTGAAAGCCCAGCCCCCACAGTTCTGGCCCTTGGACAAATACAGTTGATGACCCCTGTCCAACAGGATGAAATGCATTGCGGGAAGGACCGTCAACATGCAAACAATCAGTGTCATAGTCATAGTCATGAATCACTCTGAGGTAAATGGGTATGAAATATGTTTGCCTTTGAGAAATGGAAGAAAAGACAATAGAGAATTGGATTTACTGTAGCTGGCCTTCAGTGATGTTTCATTTCAGGCTCGTTTTCTCCTCTCTTTTCAGACAACCAATTGCAGACCACAGACATGAGTAATTGGCCCAAAGTGTCAATGTTACATCTCAGCCTCCTCTTTGTTTACGCTTCTTTCCTCTCTTTATAGCTCTGCAGATGCAACAGCCATGTAGTCTTCTAGGCAGTAATTGAGAGAGGTTAGAGGGCCAAGGTGCTCTGTGAAGCACCTAGGTGGCTCAGAGGTAACTACAGTCCCTGCAGTTTGATGCGCTCTCTGCTTGAAAGGGAAATTGACCTAGACAAGACAAGAGGCTCCCTGTGCCTTGCGGGAAGCAACAGGGGGGGCAAAGGGCAGTTCTATCTGCCCACATTACATTACTTATACTTAATGGAAAACTGTCACCATCTAACACACACAGTATAAGCCGTAAGGAGATGTGTTGGGTGACAGTGGGAAGAGCAACCTCTCCAAGGTTAGACGGTTGTCTCCAAAGTCAGTTTCACCATAGTTAATGTTCTCTAAGAAAAGCAAATGTGGGATGATTGTAGAAAATGCCTGAAGCAAAGCTCTATTTCTGTGTATGTTGTACATCTTGCCACCTTTAGCTGATGCCAGGCAAGATATTTCTAGTTAATGTGTCAATTATTTGAGAATGTTAGAACAGACTAAAGCATTTTGCATAATTAAAGTTCTGGCACCATGTCTCCTCAGTCATGTTTCATCACTCCACTGCCATGGGGGCGCAGCACTCAGCCAATCCGTTTTAAATGCAATGCTTCTCAGGCTTTACTCACAGCAAAACTTAATTTCTGTCACAATGCGCAGGTAAAAGATTTATGTCATTATTTTCTTATTTATCGTGCTTGGCGCAAATTTGGGATTTACAAGGTAAACAGTGGTCTAAATTGCAGGGCAGATGGTCTTTTGAACAAATACTACCCCCGTGGAGTCATTTGGCTGCAATCTTTTTCGTGTTAAATCGCATACTGGAGCTATTTCACATTATGTTTTATTGCAGTCTTTCTAATATTAGATTTCAAACTGCCCTGTTAGTGGCTACCATTAGTCATTTTCAAGTGATAGCATGTATGCATTGTCGCACTGCCAACATTCTTCAAGTCACAATTTGCTTTTTGTTAGAGTGGGTGTTAATTTATGGTTTAATGAAAATGAACGACTGCCCATGTTCCAAGCCTAAAGAAAGAAGAGGTAGATCTCAGATGCGAATGATATATTTCTAAAGGGAATGCTGGTGTTCAGAAAATTAATTTAAATGTCGTTTAAACTCCCATTGAAGTCAGTATCAAAGTATATTTTACAGCAGGATGGCATAAAATGGCAAGAGCCAGAATTATGAGTTATTGTCACTGAAAACCATTTTGCAGCCATATCACATGAAATGTAAGCAGATCTGAGACATCCTGATGGCTTTCCTGATTTCTGTGTGCCAAAATTCTCATCTCTTTCACCGTTAACCTCCACCATGAACATAATGTAATCATCCTGCCTGTCTGGTAGTCTGTTACCAAGATATCTCAAAAAGTTCTTAACGGATTTACATGAAACTTTGCAGACAGACTGGTCCTGAGCAAAGAGAGAGTTGTTTAAATTTAAAGATTCGAGAAATTTTCCAAGATATGAAATTTATCTCAAAGAGTTCATTGGATTATGTGGACGGGTAGAGTTAGACACTGTAAGTGGTCAAGTCATGCCAACAGCCTGCTGCCTGACTGAGTAATAACTTTGAGCCAAGGAGAGAAGCGATTGGTGATTTTTGATATGAAAAGTATCTCAACAGTAACAAGAAGAAGAGAAGAGAATACATGAAGACAGGTCAGACTGGATTGTATTATTATAATGGGTAAATTTTTCCTTTTCTTTCTTCAACTGGAAGTAAGATGTGCTCATGGCTCAGCGCTGAAAGTCTTTATTAGCGCATTAGGCAACATTCTGTGGATTCAGCTTTTTTTTTTTTTTTTTTTTAAATCATGTCACTGCATTCTGTATTGACAGTTTAATTACATTTTAAAGTTGATGGGCATTCTTGACGAAAATTTCATCTGTCAGGTTGAAGGTGTTAATTCTTAAGTAAGTACACCGTGCTCATCCATTTGTGTGAAGACAAGCTACATAAACATGGTTTTATTTGTTTCTTTTCTCTTTAGGTTTTGCTAATCCATAAAATGGTGGGTGCAGTTTCTTGTCGATTTTGTTTGAGCAGGTGATTGCACAGCAGCTGTTTCCCATTTTTAATTTTCTATCAACGTGACGCAATACCTGATCTGCCTCCTTGGCAGAGGTCTGTGCTCCTACTGAGTGCATTTTCTAGTTTGCTAAAACAAATCAGGCTCTGAAGGAGAGTAAACTGCACTCCCTCTCTATAATAAAACAGTGATGTAAGCATATCCCCTGTATCTCTGAATCATCATCTGCTGTCTGCTCCACACCAGGTCAAGTAATCGCAATCTTACAGTAGCAGGACCTTCTGAGCTATTTCTCCTGGATCACATGTGCTCTGCATGCATAGCAACACTTTGCTGCTCCCATCACTAAGCCATTCCCATTCTACTGTTTATGCTGTAATTCGGGGCCATTGCACATGCTTCTTGTTTGCAATTTAATTGGAGCATAACCCCTGCAGATGTTAGTAACTGCCTGTCAGTCCGTTTAAAGAATCGCCTCTGTAACCAAACGCTTAGAAATTCAAGTGAGAGGCATCTCACTGCAGGCGTTTTCTAATCCTAACCAATCCATTTTTAGTTGTCCCCTTAGTATTCTAAAGCAAGTGATAAATGTATATCATATTTTTCTGAAACACACACAACACACTTAAAAAGAACCATTCACTGCTACAGAATGCATTTAGAGCTTTGTTTAGCTGACTGACTGCTTGTTTTAACAAATCATCATCACTAAAAACACTATTAGTAATGTGTTAATGGAATGATAATGTCTTTTTATCAGCAACACACAGGATTTTTGTCAGATGAAAATCCTGGCTGCCCAGTATGGTATGGTGTATGCAATATTTTTATAGTATGCCCAGTATGGTGCATGCCATATTTTTGCAGGAGTGACGGCTGGTGGAGTGTTCTCATACATTACTGTGTATCTCTCATCCCTCCCTCTTATTTCTTTTCACTGTGCCTATCACAGCCTAAAATTATAACATACTTGAAAGGGCAGGCTGGGTTGATCTCCTTTGAAAACGAGAGTCTAATGGCTCTTACCTGAGAGGGAGGATTGCCTCATGGGGAAAGGTGAGGTTCTTAACGTGCTACAAAGTGAAGCTGTCATTAGCGTCTCCTTGGTATGAGCTGTGACCCAGGATACTGGGCTTCTGGATGCAACACTTCCTGTGACATTCCACTGTTTGATTCTCTGCAGTAACCTTGGCTATCGCCTCAATCACAGAGAATTAATTCCAGTCACGCCCCTCTACTCCCCACTTTCTCCCAGTTGTATCAGGCCCATGCATCGTACTACTGGCCCTGATGCACCCAGAATACCAGCCGAGCCCAACGATTTTCAGATCCCCAGGCCCCTATTGGCATCTGTCTGCCTCCACTCTCAAAATGGGCCAGTGTTTTGTCTGTGCACAGTTTTTACTTCCAGTTCATAGCACTTTCAACCTTTCTATTTAAATTTCCACTCTCACTGATGATGTCAAAGTAAGATTTTTTTTTTTTGTACAAATTTTGTTTTATCATCAGCATTCAGACTGTGTAGAATTTAATGTTTTTGTTATGCTCATGTACAGTTATGGTCCACCAAACACCCCCTGTAGGTTTGTACATTGTAGCCTGAAAATTAACCAGATGATTCACACGACTAGGTGAAGGTTGTGTACTTCGTTTTTTATTGTTTAGCAGTTTTGTATCATAAACTGCTAAACAATAAAAAACGAAGTACACAACCTTTATCCACATGTAGTCATTATGAAAAACTGACTTTTGCACACAACATACAACAGTGAATGACTGCAGCATGACTGTTTCCTGTGCTGTATGATTCTTGAACACAAAAGCTGAAACATTTGTAGCCAGTTGCCATAACAGCAATCTAAAATATTTCCCCATCCGTTACATAACATTTGTTCTACATGGCATTTAGGTAAATATCATTTAAACAATGATATGCAAAGTTATGAGAAAGAAGGAAAAAAAAAACTTGCCGGGTGTGTGGGGGCACATAAGCACTTGCCCTGCAGTGACTGGTGGTGATTCAACCGTCCTTAAGTGTGGTTCTGGGTGAATGTGCATGCCATCAGGCCATAAGGCCCTTTTCTTAGGGGCTTGGGTGATGATCACTGCACTAGAGGCTGACTCTCAATTCAGAGTTCAGCTGGCAAACAACCGCTGTTTGCTGCCATCATGCTGAATGCAGCCTGACCACTAAGCCTGCCTGTACAAACTACCATGTACTTGCACAATTGAATCTAAGGAGTGCTGTGAAGCCAGGCAGGTAGCCCTCTCCCCGCTGCCTCAGCTTAGTAATGGACCATTAATGTGCCATCTCATTCAGGCTAAACAAGGAGTCTTTAAATACTTTTGTACTTTCAAGAGCACAGACATACAGATCGTCTGAAAATATATTTCTTCTTTTAATTGTTGGTTTGCAATGCACAGCAGAGAGAACACGTGAAACTATATACACACACCTTTTCTGATGCTCACTGACATTCTATCTATCTGAACAAATATTTCTGTATACATAGGAACACATTTTTTAAACATTTGTGGCCCTCAAAACATTTAATTTTCTAAAAACTAAAGATGAAAATTGAAAGGATTCAAATGCAATTTTGTTTATTTCAAAGAAGATTTTATGGCAACATACTGTGTTTTCTATCCAAGCACTATACATACATCTCAAGGCCATGCACTTTTGTTTAGGAGATGAAGCACAGACATGCCCTTGCCGATAAATAAAATAATAATTAAAAAGGAAGACTCTAATAAAATGAAATATTTCTTGTAGGTTTGCACATCAATTTCCTCAAGGTCCCTCGCCTTCAGTACTGACGCAAAAAGCAGCAGGTGGCCAAGAGGTTCAATCACGGTAAAAGCAATACAGCCGCTGTGGATGGCAAGTAATGGTGTCACCTTGGAAAGTTACAATAGTCTCTCCACTGCTGCACTGATAATTGTCAAATACCAATTAGGAGAGTGAAATGGGAGCAAACATGTAAATTTGAAACTATTGGGATGTTGATCTCTCTTGCCATTTGAGCTGAAAAGTGTATGATAAACCCTCCAGGGCCTTTTGTAAAGCTGAACTGCCCAGCAAGAGGCTGAAACGACTGATTACGAGTTATGTATCTTTTTGAGACTTCTGTATAAAGGCATCTTCATCAGCAGCAACGACCCAACTGGATGCTTTCTCGCCAACTTTAATTGGTTTTTGAATTTAATGATGCATTATTATAACACGTATAATCTATACATTGATCTGAGGGCAAACAGGCACATTTGAAAGGGACATCTAATTTTGTTTAAGGGTACTACCTTTGGAATTTTCCTTTTACACGCCATTGTAGCTGGCTTCTTAAGTGTGCAAAAATGCATAATGTATATGCAGTATAGATTTTTGTCGGAGGGAAATGATGTATGTATGCTCATGCAGAGAACAGTGACTGGGAGGGGGTGGTGGTTGAGTCTATGGTGGGAGGTTGTCCTGGGCTGAAGGCATTTGTCTGGGAGTGGTTGTAATTGGCTGCAGTGTGGTATTGTCTCATTAATATGGAGCCCAGGGGAAGGAGACAGCCAACTTCTTCCCTCTGTGTTTGATTGTTTGACTAGGTCTCCATTGATGCTAAATGTGGTGCTCCCGGGGCACCCCTTTGCCTGTTGCCTGGTTCGTTAAAACCAAGAAAATGAATATTAATGTCATATGGACTGGAAGCTTCAGTAACAGAGGGGGGTCGTCACTTTAATGCCTGTTACTGAGGGTTTCTGTTCATGCTTTATAGAGTCCAATCCTGCAGGACTGCATGCTTTATCAACATGCAAAGTGCTGTGGACACTTTAGTTCCATGACTAGAAGCGATCATGGCAAAAGACTAAATTCTAAACATATAAATATGTTGAAAAATGGCAACTATGAAGTGCATCAAAAAAGACTCCAAACTGTTTGGCATGAAGATGTTTTCAATGAAGTCTCAATGTCACTCTTGTTACTAGAGTTGATGAAACTCTATCTCTGCACCTAAGGGCCCTTGGCTCTGGTCAGGTCTTTGCTCAATGCCGCACAAAGCAGGGAGTGCAGTGGAGGGGCCCAAGATTAAACTGCTATCTGAACACGCAGACTTAGTTTAATAACTTAATTCAATGTAATTTTTCAATTCTTTGTAACCACTGTTTGGGATGATTTATATTTATCCTCAAATATAAACTGACACTTTTGGTAATCAAGCTTCTTGATGTGTTTATCGAAAGCAGATACATTATTTAAGCTCACAACAGATAAAATAAAATGCATGTATATATCAAAAAGCAATTTTTATTCAGAGAGCTTTTTACCTTACAAGCAAAACACTTTCAGAGTCATCATGGGATTCTGACCTATTGAGATATTGACTGATGTTGATGGCTGAGTTGGTCAAGTCTGTCAAGTCTGACAGTCTGACAGATATTTATTCACGGTCATGGCTTCCAAAAGGACTTATCCTCCAGGAAGTGAACGAAAACAAACAAAAGCCGAGGAAGTGCAGTGTTCACAACATGGTATACGATGTGTTATTAAACCTTGTTTAATAGTGGGTCGGAAGGTAATGTTCAATTGGGATTTATATTTATAGTTGCCCAGGGCAGTAGTGTCCTGACTTCCTCTCCCCAGGAAATACTCCCTCAAAGTAAATAATCTTCAAAATAAAAGTCTCACTGTATTGTGTATTGGTTCTGGTTTTCCCGCTGGGCTCAGCCTGGATTGAACCAGCAGGAAGTGTTGGTTAATCTCCCTTGAGTACAGAAAATGGAAGAAATCCTCTATTTTCCTTTTTAGAGGGATGAGGTTGTATTTGAGAGATTAGGGTCCATGACAAGGGTAACTACCATAACTGACTCACACTGTTTAATACGCAATTATGTCCTGTATGCCTCTATTGAGGTTAACATCAGGACAGGTTACGATTCGGATTAATTATCCCCAATCCTGATAGTTAAGGTTGGTGCCTACACATGGCCTATATGACTTTTTGGTCTCTGCTGCAATTAGGCCAGGGTTTAGTAACAAATAATTAATATATAAACTAGATAATATGTAACTATCTAATAGATAGCAATCAAAAATAACTGTTCTATTCTATTCTAATGCTATGATGATGATGATGATGATGATGATGATTATCATTATCATTCTTCTTCTTCTTCTTCTTCTTCTTCTTATTATTATTATTATTAAATCAAAATATTATCATAGTTATTGAAGGAATATGGAATATGAGGAAGATTTGGTGTGCTTGAGAGCTTGAAATGGGGTTGGGGGTCAGGGGTGCAAACAAGATTTTGAAAGGCAAAGAGGCTCCAAAAAGCTACAACACCCCTGGGTGTTGTAGCTTTGTTGTAGCTGACAGCCTCACTGTCACACCAAGGTGCTTGAGTAGCAAACGTTAGAAGGAAATATTCAGCCACATTTAGTGAATTAGACCCTACGATGGCATATTAAGGCCACTGTTGAGGGAAAAAAATTTAGAGTCAGGGGAGGGAAGGTAATGTTCTGAGAGAGAAAAAAAACTCAATTAAAGAGATTAAAGTCATAAAAAACAAACAAAAAAAATCTGAGATTATAAAGTCTCAAATTTAGGAGAAAAGCCTGGGAAAATAGTTTCTTATCATTCTTTTTTTTTTTTTTTTTTTTTTTTGTACTATGGTTCTATTACATCATTGTAGTGACCCTGATGAATTGTGTTGGTGTGTCACATTCCAGCAGATACTAATTCTTGAAAATATTCTGCCATGAAAGCTTGCCATATGAATGTTTGTTTTTCTCACAATTGTTTATGAAAGTTCCCAAACTAATCTTGCTATTCCTCTTATTCCAAGTATTTATGATAAAGAATTGCCAAAAAGCAGCCATGAGGAACATGAATCTCTGTGATCAAATTTGTAGAATTAGAAAAAAAAAAAAAAAAAAAAAAACTTCACAACCACATACAGTTAGTAGCATCAAAGGAGGCAAGAAACATAACACCAGGCCTTCCACTGAGAACTTTTAAGGGACTGACAATGGTGGGACGCGGAAGAGACGGGCAGTGCTAAATGTGATATTGTTACATAATCAACCATAAACACCTCATTACGGTTGAGTGAAGAGACTCCCCCGGACTACTTATATGTCAGCTCCACCACCAGACTTCTATCTGTTAGCCATGAGCTGATGAATTATTAATTACAGAATACATAGAATTCTCACTAGCTACTCTATATCCTCAGAGCAGACAACCGCAGAGGGATGTTCAAGGTCAGATAAAATAGATTTCTTTGCCAACTATATAACGATAAAGCAACTGGAAAATACCTATAATTGGCTTAAAACACTGAAACGGAGAAGACTCCTTCCAGCCCTGCGGTCAGATTAGCTCTTTCTCCAGTCAAATTTGAGCAACATTAATAAACCTTAACTAACCATCAGGGGTCCGTTTTCTGGCCCACCTTCATAATCTAGTTTTGATGGAAGCAGTTAAAGAATCAGCAGAGCCAATTTATACCTCTCACACCTTAGTATTGAGTAAGACTGTATCAGATTTGTTTCGTAATAACAGTAATAACCTTTCATTGTCAGACAAAATCAGGGCTGCATACCAACCAGAAAGTACCCATCATTTACTGTCACACTTTCTTAACCCTCTCTCTCTCTCTTTAGTTCCTCAATTAATTTGCAGCTCTATAAACATTGCCACAATGGAAACCTGATGTCACCTTGGTTAATAGGATCTGACCTCAGATGTTTAAATAATTTAGTCCCTTTAAAAGGAGAAACCCAACAAGCTCCTTAATTGATACACCCCCACCCTCTCACCCTGTGAAAGGGTCTGCAGATACCCAGCACTGGAGAGGCGGTTTGGGCCCACTGCCATTGTTCTCTCAGCAAATTGGAGGTTTTTAATGAGCCATTGTCTGCACGGCACAACCATCCACAGCTGGACGTTAGGGTCTGAAAGACCTTCCATTTATGGATCCCCAGTAAATAAGGTGAGCAGCAGTTTTAGACTTTTTTTTCTTCTTTTTTGGGTAAAAACTTATCTGTCTTTTCTAATTTCACAAGTCACTTGTCAGAAGAAATTCTTATGCCACATTCCTTAGAGTGAATGACATGCATTCATGTCATGTTGTACTTTTACTGTAAATACAATACACTTATAAAGTTGAATAATGTCTATTGCAATTCACTTACAGTTGATTCATGAAAATAATGTTGGTCCAAGTTGCAATAAAGAGGTACCATCACATTCTTTTGCCTTTTGAATATGTGGCATTACTCTACCCAAGTAACATTTTATGCTTTTTTATGATAAAACTCATTCAACGTTTTTGTGCTCTACACAGTGTTCAAGTTCAGCACTTGAATAGAATTTTCTATTTTATATTTTCCAAAAGAAGGAGCTATAGTTTTGTCATAGTTGGAAAAATGGTCCATTTGTCAAGTTGGCACCCCTGTAGCAGCCCAATTGTGCTGACTGAAATAATCATCTCATCAGTAAGATATCAATTTTGTTTTCCTCAGACATCATGCTATTAAGTCTACTCTCCATCTTTTTTCCCCAGGGCTATCTTCAGAACATTTGATCTTGGAGGACTAGTGAGCAGGAACAGTGGAGAGCAACAATGAGTAGCATGCCATTTGTGAGCTCCATGGTGCGTAAGTAATAACATAATAGCATAATTGCTACACTTTTCTTGAAAAAATCTTTATTGGCCCAATTGCTCTCAAATACCGTACCTCACCTAAAAACAGTGTACACATTTTGTAGGGTTTGTTGATTGCTGTCATGACTTTGATCTGTGGTCTGCTTTTATCACAATGAGAGTCCAGTTTATCTGCCAAGTGCATTTTCATTGACCAGAAATAGGTGTTTTTACCAGATGCTTCAGTGGTTCAGACAATACTTACAATCTCTTTCTGTCTTGGTCTTCGGTCTTGCACTGGGCTACATTATATTGAGATGTTTCTGTTTTTTTTTTTTTTTTTTTTTTGCCCTTCCAATTTATATACATGACGGGGACAAAATATTAGAAACGCCTCTCAATAAAATGCAGTCCAGTACAACAGCAGCACTAACTATGAGCTCAATGCCAAACATAGGACTGAATGAACACCTCTATTACTGTGACAAAAAGAAAACCTGAGCATAATAGGGATCAGAAAAGTAAACTCTCTGGCAGAACAGTTGTATTGGATTGTATTAAACTGTGCAGGTGGACCTAATAAAGTGGCCACTGTATACACATGCAAACAGCAGAAGAAGACAGTAGTGAGCAACAGCAACATCAGGAGGAACACGAGAAGCTCGACAAATACCAAGGACTTAAAGAGGAGAGAAGATGTGAAGACAACAGTGGTGCCGGTGGAAATCGGAGCACCCCGGGCTGTGACCCCCGACTGGGAGGGTGGCTCCAGCCGATTTCAGGAACAACATCTAAGATTTCTGTCCAGATGAGAACAGCTAAGATACTGCACTGAACCCTCAGGCTCCCGGGCCTCTGGTCGAGGACCCGAGCTTGAAGGAGACGCAAGAGTGCACAATGGAGCAAGTGCGGATTTTCCAATCAGTCACATCTAAATATTGTTGACAAGCTATACTAAATCAGTAATTAAGATCGCTAACAAAAGTATTGGTGAAATCAGAGGATATAAGGGAAAATATGTTCTTTCTTCTCTGTTAATGCTACAGAGAGTCCAGCAGGTGAGTGATGCAGATGTTGTTTGTGGACAGCAGTGTTAATTTTAGCAGTCTGTAGTCTTAGTCTTAGCCCGCATTCAACCAGTTCAGCCAATGACAGGGCAGCACACTGACAATCAACCAATGACACGGTGACTCACTGCAAGGTTAGATTTTGACAGAGGCACAAGAGGGGGGATTTTGTGAAAGTCTGGCAGTCTACTAATAACATTTTCGTCCCGTCTTGTCAACGAAAAAAGAAAAGGTAAAAGTATAAAAAGGAAAAAAAGGTCATTTATGAACATATTTCGTCATCCTCCTCATCATCTTCATTGACAAAATCAACTCTAGTGGACAGCTCTTACTGCATCTCTATGATGAGCGCTCAGAGGGCTTAATCCTTTCTTGGCTATAGGAGTTTTACATTTTACATCGAATACAATGTGAAAATAAGCATAAAGGTGAAATAGATGTTCAGAATAAAATATAAAGCCAGTGCATGTTAGACTACTGCGTTCTTGTGGAAATATTCTACTGTGCTACATTTTAAAACACATACACATTTTTTGGCTCTCCATTAGCATCACAAACCGTGTACTGCAAATTGGCCAATTGTGAAGCCACTCACAGCCGCTCAACAAGGAGAGAAGAGTAATCCGGGTTTATTTTGTGCAGTTTATTTTTTAATTTATGTGTTTTTTTTCTTCCAGTTATGTGAATCCTTGAGTGTAATCTCTGCTTATTTGTGAAGGTGAGTTTTCCATGGTGATGATCTAGCATTATCAGCATTATGGTCCATGAGCCACAGTGCTTGCTCAGGACCTTCAAACTGTAAGTCAACACTGTATGCCACATTGCATCATGGGCACTGAGTACAAACCTTTACTGTAAATGCAGTAGGTATCCATATATTTGTTGCTTGATTTAATAAAGGTGATAACTTTCTTACAGTTTAAAATACACCTGACAGACTGCCCTTTTTTTTTTTTTTCGCACAAGCACAGCACGGACACTTGTGGAGCCATTCACAGACTCTCAACAAAGGAGCGAAAAATAATGTAGCTTTACTTTATTTATTCATGTATTTTTTTTTCCATGAAAGAAAAATTCTATCCCTGTCCTCCCATCCTTTATTGCATTGAAAAAAATCACACATAACAATATTCCCTTTTTTAAATAGCAATTCAGCAGCTTTTACCTTGAGTATGTGTAAATAAGCTGCTGTTTACTACTTTTACTATTACTATTTTTTAGTTCATTGTGCTGTATACCTTATTTTTATGCCATTCATTTTTAGTACTCCTTGAGCAAAATGTCAACAAGGTAACACTGCTTCAGTTTGAGTAGTTGAGTACTTTAATATTCTTTCCATCCCTGTTCAAGTCATTCCAAGTCAAGTCACCATACCAACTGTTAAGTTTTAAGGAATTTGCTTGAGTGAGCTTTTAAAAGTCAGTGACAAACAGCATGACATTAAGAATTTCATGGCCTCATGGTATGTGCTGCTCCTTAACCATTCCACTTTGGCATTTTGACATTTTTCAGCCTGCTGCCGAAAAGGAGGGGCTCAAACAGAGGCAAGGTGGGATGAGACGGTAGAACAGACTTTGTCCCTCCTAAAATAAATCCTGCACCTTGCTCCGAATCACATCTATCATAGCTCATGTCTTAAAGTTAACATCTTGCAAGTGAATTATTTGCCTGATGCTTCTAATTTTGCATTACCGTCTATAATGGAAAATCAGTTTGCTGCCCAAGTGACTGAATATATTCCACGCCCCTGCACAATCAAACCTTGTCACAGCTTCAGCACTTCAGAAAATAATTATCTATTTCATAAAAGAAAGTAGGAGTTTTATTATTGTGAAAATATAGCTTTAAATTAAAGAATGACTCACCATTTTCACCTGGACCATTTTATTTAAGTCTTTTTTTTTTAACATCACAGCAATCAATTATCATCCATTTAATGTAAAATCTTACTTTAATTTTGCACCACCGATCTTCCTTGCCCGTGTGTATCTCTCGACACACAAAAAATAAACCCCAACAGCACACAAGATATGTATTTTTCAAGTCATTAATTGCTGTCCTTGTAATGTGACATGTTGGAAAAACATTTAAATATTTGAAACTATTGCTGTGGCACCTGCTTGTTTACTTTTTGCCAGTGAGATGCAGCTTCATCTCTACGTGTGCTGCTGTGTTAAGTCGTGCAAAATAAATAGTGACAGTTGTCAGGTCATGGATTAACTGAAAATTAAATGTAGGCTCTATCTATCTATCTATCTATCTATCTATCTATACCTGTGTGTGTGTGTGTGTGTGTGTGTGTGTGTGTGTGTGTGCATATGTGTATATATATATATATATATATGTATATATGTACGTATCTCAACAGAGTGAGTGTCAATATGTTGATAAAGTCGCCCAACCGCCACGATCTTCTTCTCATTTTATTCACAGAATTCACAAGCTGAGTTTGTCATTTATTACAGTGATATAAAAAGCTACATCTACAGATGATTGTAACCCAAAAAACATGAACTACTTTACAATAAAATACCTGGCTGTGTAAGAAGCGCCTCTATGGTATGCATGCAATATGTTTCAAGTGATACTATATGTGCAGGCAGTTCAGGGGCTAATGATAACGAAAAGCTACATAGTATAACCTTTCTCTATTCTCAGGATACATAGAGCAGCAGGTGAGGATATCCACCACGATTTTAGATCAACAGCTTTAGACCGAGCAGTAAATGGCCCTGAAGCAGGTAAATCCCAGGTCCCTACCCTAACCTTAACCTGAACAAACTGATGTTAAACGTAACCATCTCTAAGCAGTTTAAAAGCAGTGGTGAAAAACTGTGGTTCATCTGAAACTGTGGATGCAGCAGTCTCCATGCCTGCAGCTCGATGATATTGGTATTCTCAATAGAAGAGAGCAAGGCAGCTGACCAGCTAGAGAGCCAGAAACCTGAGACCACATTCACATAAACTTTTAATGAATTATTCATTAGCAGTGGTCATGCTTTTGGTTGAAACGGAGAATGTTTCTGTACAGACACAGTGCTGTCAGTGTCTGAGGAGAGAAGAGAAGAGGGTCTTGCAGCAGTCAGTTTGAAAAGCTAGGTATAGGGCTGATTTAATGCTCCCTCCATTGCTTAATCATGTAAAACACACAAACATGGTGGTGATTTGTTGGCTGCCAGTCTTCCCTACATCCAGTGTGAGCCAGTGAGTGGATCAAGCCAGTTGGATGTTCCAGCTCCGCTTTCATTTTAAGCCATTTATTCAGGCCTGTCTGTATGTGTATGGACATTTTAACATGCATATTTCATTTTTGGTCCGAGTACTGTCAATGAAATTAAATCAAACAAGTCGAGATGTTGAATAAACCTACAGACAAATGAAGATACATGTAAAATTATATATTGTATATGTATGCAAAGTCTGAATAAGTCAGAAGTGTTCTCTTAAATCACATTATTGCTGACTAATGTGCAGTAGTGTGATGAGTTGATAATTTCTGGTGGCTTATGGGCTAGATAAGAAACACAGGTTTTGCATTGTTTTATATTAGTTACACTAACAGTATGTAAGGTCAGTGGCAAAAAAGTGTACTGTATACTAAAAGTATACTGTAAATTCAACAAATATGTGATGATCACAAGTTATTTTTAACAGAAAAATAGAGAAGACATCTTAGAGAAGACATCTATCTACTGTAGTGCTGATAGTTGTCGCAGGTCTGCATGTTTCATGAAATTATCAGCAAAATTTGATGTTGCAATTTTCATTAAGGTTGGGCATGAAAGCTTGGCTGCTAATTATGCAGCAAATCTGATAACATTTGGTGTGTGTGTGTGTGTGTGTGTGTGTGCAGGTGCATTTGTATGTAGGTTTGAGTATATATTTATGGCATGATCAGTTGTAGATGCACAAAATAATGGATGATGTTGATCCATTATCCAAAGCTAATGCAGCCTATTAACTTTAATTGAAAAAGGAGTGATTGTGTCTGTTTAAATCCAGGGTTTGGACAATTTAAACTTTGTTGGTTAGGGAGGTATGATCCGAACAAATATCAAACAAATGAAATGTCAAAGTTGGTACTCCTGTACAAATGAAATGTCAGGGACAATACCGTGGCACAAGCCCTTTCTCACCTGGCTCATCGTTGCCAGGCAGTCATATTTGTAGTCAGACATAAAAGAGCAGACCAAATAGGCTTTCTTTCACTGAGTTGACCTATTAGCACCCTATTATTTGAACTGCTGAATGAAAAGTGCTAGGGCCTCAACAACCCACTGGAGAAAGTTAAGGTCACAAAGTAAATTTCTCAGATACTTTTCTCCATCCTTTGTGTCCTGACTCTGCTTCCCCCTCTATCCTGTATTTGGCACAGCGCCTTAGTTCCTCCCAGTGCGGACATTCTCCCATGCACCGTCTCTGACTATCA